>NC_134783.1:22643659-22656159 GCF_046742065.1 Oratosquilla oratoria | reverse complement strand
TACCCTTCGAAGTAAGGACTGACTAATCTTTGCTGAGAGGGCCTCGTGAGGTCTCTGCGATCAGTTTCTTCCTTCTGTTCTTTGTGTCCATCTCTCTCTCTCTCTCTCTCTCTCTCTCTCTCTCTCTCTCTCTCTCTCTCTCTCTCTCTCTCTCTCTCTCTCTCTCTCTCTCTCTCTCTCTCTCTCTCTCTCTCTCTCTCTCCCACATCTTCCGTCTCTATCTCCTTCACACTCTTTTCCCTTTTCTATTCATACGCTTTCTTTATTCACCCAGTTATTTATTCATTCGTTCATTTCTTTGATTATCACTTCAAATAATAATTTCTGCTTTATAACTTCATTTTGTATGTATTGATTTACCGACGGTTTAGTCAGGGGCCATTTGGTCTTTCGTCGTCAGACTGCCATTCTTCCACTGTTCTTCTTGAGTGTGCATGACCACAGAGTGAATGCCATTCCTTCTGAGAGAAGTGATATACAACGTAATTTCCTTCAGTTCATTTACAGCACAACATTTGCATGAAGCCGGATTTCAGTTGACAGCCTTCAATGTCCCTATTTCCTAATAGGTAATAGGCAGCAGACACCCTTTTAGTTCCATGATCACTATATAATCGATATGACTGATAATTAAATGAGCGCATACCGAAATAATACAAAAAAAAAGGAACTAATTCATTTGTGTTTAAAGAGACACAAAGGCGTTCTTTGGAAACCGCCTACCAACTCCTTTTTCTGTTCACTTCCATCCTCGTTCCTATTTCCCACTTCCGACCTTACCTTCCCTCTCCCTTTTCCTTTCACCTCCGGTCTCCCTTCCTTTCCTTTCCCCTCCCTTTCCTTAGCATTGCCTGCCTTCTCTTTCTTCTTTTTTCCCATTCCCACTCAATACCTTTCCTTAACTTCCTTTTCAATCTCTTCCATTCCTTTTCCCTTTTCCCATCCCATCCCTTCCATTCCCGTCTCGTTCCGCTTTGCTCCCTCCCTCCCATCTTTCATTCCCTTCCCTTCCTATTCCCTCCCCCTCCCTTGTCCTCTTTTCCCCTATCCTCCCTTCTTCTTCCCTCTCCTCCCCTTCCTTTCCTTTCTTTCCCTTCCTCTTCCTTCCTTTACCTATCTTCCTTTTCCCTTCACTTCCTAGTCGTCTCTGTTTTCCTATCCACTCCTCCTATCATGTCGCCCTCAACTCGCCTGGTCCTCTTTCTCTCCAATTCCTTCCTTCTTCATTCTCCCCTCCGTTTCCCTTACCATTTTTTGCCCCCTGTGTCCACTTACCTTCTTTTCCTTATACTATTCTCCTTTGCCTTCTTTTTTCTTCTTTCCCCTCCCATCCTCTCTCTCTCTCTCTCTCTCTCTCTCTCTCTCTCTCTCTCTCTCTCTCTCTCTCTCTCTCTCTCTCTCTCTCTCTCTCCAATAATCCCATCTTGCCACACTTTACTTCACTTTTTCTTTCTATCCCCTCTTACTTCCAACTCTTCCTTTTCCACTTCTTTCCCTTTCCTATCTCCCCTATTTGTTCCACTTCTGCCTCTTCTCCTTTATTTCCCTTTTCCGCCTCTACCTTTCCCTTTCCTCTATATTTTTTCTACACTACTCTCATGCGTTTCCATACATTCCCCTCTTCCTCTCCCTTCCTCCCTTCTTCTCCACTCCCCTATCATCCCCGATCTTCCCCTCTATGTCCTTCTCCCTCCTATCTGCGTCCTGCTTATATTTCGTGATGTTTCGTTTGTGGCTTTCATACATACATGCATACATACATACATACATACATACATACATACATACATACATACATACATACATACATACATACATACATACATACATACATACATACATACATACATAAGAACATAAGAACATAAGAACATAAGAAATAAAGGAGACTGCAAAAGACCATAAGGCCTACACTAGGCAGCTCCGTATCCATCACCACCTGTCGTCCCCATCCATAAAGTTGTCTAATCGTTTTTTAAAACAACTGATAGTTTCAGCGCTTACTACGTGGTTACTAAGTTTATTCCATTCATCGACCACCCTATTTGTAAACCAATTCTTGCCTATTTCCTTCTTAAATCTAAATTTGTCCAGTTTATACCCATTACTGCGAGTCCTGCCCTGTTGTTTTATTATGATGACCTTGTTTGCATCACCCTTGTTATAGCCTTTGATCCACTTGAACACTTCTATTAGATCACCCCGCACTCTGCGTCTTTCCAGAGAGTGTAAGTTTAGGTGCCTAAGCCTCTCTTCGTAAGGCAAATTTCCGAGTCCTTGTATCATTTTGGTCATTCTTCTCTGTACTGATTCTAGTGAATTTATGTCCATTTTGTAGGACGGAGACCAAAACTGTACCGCATAGTCCAGGATGGGTCTAACTATTGCTAGATAGAGTTTAATAATTACCTCTGCACTTCTATTTGTTACCGTCCTAGCAATGAAGCCTAATGCTCTGTTTGCTTTATTTCTGGCGCTAATGCACTGCTTCCTGGTTTTAAGGTCCGGACTCACCAGAACTCCCAAGTCCCTCTCGCACTCAGATTTTTCTAAAAACGTGTCATCTAAGTTGTATCTATTTTCGGGGTTGTGTAGCCCTACGTTTAACACGCTACACTTAGAGATATTGAAGTTCATTTGCCATTTCACCGACCATGTTAACAGTTTATTAAGATCATCCTGCAGAATCTGGGCGTCTTCTCCTGACCTAATTAGGCGTCCTATTTTAGTGTCGTCCGCAAACTTACTAACATCATTATTTAACCCATCGTTAATACATACATACATACATACATACATACATACATACATACATACATACATACATACATACATACATACATACATACATGCATGCATACATACATACATACATACATACATACATATATATATATATATATACATATATATACATATATATATATATATAGATATATATATATATATATATATATATATATATATATATATATATATTTCCACCATTTACGCCTTCTTGTGAAGTTCCTTTCAATTTATTTCTCGACCTCCTCTTTCCACATTTTCCTACCCCCTCCCCCCCGCCTTTCGTACCTCCTCTTCCCATTTACCCTCTCCACCTTTCTCCTTCCCATCTTTATTACCTGCGTATCTTTATTGCACTGTTCTATATTCTTTCTCCGTTCCCATCCTCCCTTCCAAAACTGCAATCTGCTGCCCACAGGCCAAACTCCATCCGGTTAAACCTTCTTCAGTTCCATCTTTCCCTTCTGACTCTTCTCCGTCCCCTCCTCCTCCTCCTCCTCTTCCTCCTCTTTATCATCATCATTTCACTCCTTCTCCTCATACCATTCTTTCACTTTCTCTTCCTACTCCTGTTTTTCCTCTCCCATCTCTTTCTCGTCCTGAGCTCTCTCCCCCGTCCCCCATCTAATCCCGTCTCCACCAAAACCACTCGAGATGTGATCCATTTAGATGAGATCCAATACCAGAGCATGGCTGTCTGAACCCTGCGCACGTTTCCCCACCCCCCTCTTCTCCCCTCCCTCCCTCCCTCCCTCCTTTCCTCCCTCGTTCTCCTCCATCCACAAACTCGGCTTTCCATCACCTCAACTCCTTCAGGACGGTTCCGCTAACGCTCCTCTCTCTCTCTTTCTCTCTCTCTCTCTCTCTTTCCAACCTCCTCGTCTTCCTCCCCTCCCTGTCCATCTGCACCCTCCCTCTTTGGTCTCGCCCAATCCATCTCATCTTGCTCAAGAGCACCTGTTCTGTCACGTCGATGGATTTGAGAGGTGTGGGATCTAGTATTCTTCTTCGCACTTGTGAGAAAATAAAGAGGAGAGTGAGTGAGTGAAGAAGGGAGGTGGAAGGGGGAGTACAAAACACTGAAATATACAATATTACAGTAACAACTGGCTGCTGCCGCATCGCTTTTGCTATAGATATGTGTGCTATTGTACGCACTTTCATACTGTTGTGTATCTACTTAAATGTATTTACCTGATTGTAATTTACAGAAAAGGAGTTATTCTCGTAGTTTACAATTTCTTTTTCTATCACAATCATACTTAGTTTTGAATTCATGTATCATCTAAACAACCCTAGAAGTTGACGCAGCTGTATATAGAAATGGTCTTTTGACATCGCTTAGACAGGTGATTTTGAAAATGTTCCCATGGAATCATGACGCTCTCCTAGCACAAACCAAGATATCTCTCCGAGTTACATCTTCTCCCTTTGATGACTTGAACACTACGATCATATCACATCTTTATCGTCTCTTTCACTGATGGCAAATCTAGTTGTTTTTTTCTCTTTACGTTATGTTTGCAAGACTGAAAATCAATCGTGTCGATGTTCCCTTGTTTATATATTTCACTACTTTGTACGGGGATCATACCACTTCCAGGAAGGAATGATTATTTTATGACTTTTTTATTGTCTTGTGCATGCAATGAAGAACACTTCCATGTTCATCAATAACCTGTATATTTTCCCCACGAGTTTGCTGTTGCGTTTGTTTCTCTTGTTTTTATAATTTACTTATTTCCAATGAGTAATTCATTGATTTAACTCTTATAAGTCACTAATTTCTAAAAAAAAAAGAAAAAAAATTGAGGGGGGGGGCCTTAAAGTTCATTGTTCACGATTGGCTCCAGTCATAATTATTGTCTAAATATTTTAACAATTTGCAGCCGCTCTCATGTTTTGTTCTTCTGATGATCTTCGTATCGTCTTGAAATACTCTTGTCGTACTTTCCATCATGTCTGTTATATAAAACAGGAACAATGCAGGTGCCAGAATCGACCCTTGAGGAACCTCGGCAGCCATCGCTCTCCATCCCCACAACTCATCCTTCGCTATTGTTGTCATGCACCGGTCTTTCAAGAAAGCATTTATCCATTCCAGGAGATTGCCTCTAGGTCGGGGCGTGCAACCTGTTCAGAGCGAGGGCCAATGAGACTTTCATGAGCAGTCTACGGGTCGGAGTGAAATATGGGAACACAAAATTACTACAATGATATTTTCTCGAGATAATTCCAGTAAGTTTGACGGGACGGAACTATCTGCCTCAGCCCTAACTCCTCTGATATGCCTAATTTCTATAAGAATTGATTGTGAGGTACCTCGTTAAATGTCTTTTCTAGATCTGATAAAACATAATCTACATCACCCGCTCTTGAATAAAAGATTCCAGTTATAAAGTCAAATCGGCAATTGTGCTGAACAAGGATACTGGTCTATACTTCAAAAGTAACTCCCTTCTTCCTCTCTTGTAGACTTCTAGAGCCATATCTACCATTTTCCAGATATGATTCCCTTCTCTCTTGTAAGGAACATTCAGACAAGTGGTGTATCTTGTCAATCAAGTGTTCTCTGCATTATCTGAACATCCAATCTGATATCCCATGTGACATTGAAGCCTTCTTAATTCTAAGTTTCATGAAGTTTATTCATTTCGTTCTCTTCCAGTTTAAAATAATTTATTAATCTTTTCTAGTTACTGCCTTCATTTTCTTAAAATCCTCTGCCTTTGCGAATACCAGTTGTAAACGCTTCATCAACACTTAATTTAGATATTACTTCCCTGTGCCTCAACTTACCATTTACAAATCTAAAGAACAACGTAGGTTTATCTTTAAACTTGTCAAGTACAAAATCGTCAAAGTTCTTTCCTTTTTCTCTTCCAAAACTTGTTTTTCTTTTCTGGTGCTCTTGTATTTTTCCATCTCTCCCATGCTTTATATTTTCTTATTTTGCCCTCTCGTAATTTTTGTTAGATCAGCCTTTTTTTATTCCCTGGCATGCATGCATATGACATATTCATCCACTGCAATGTTATAAAATTTCTGGACGACATAATTTTTGCATTTTTATTATTATCATTTTCATTATTACTATTATTATTATTACTATTATTATTATCATTTTTATTATTATTATTATTATTATTATTATTATTATTATTATTATTATTATTATTATTATTATTATTATTATTATTATTATTATTATTATTATTATTATTATTATTATTATTATTATTATTATTATTATTATTATTATTATTATTATCATCATTATTATTATTATTATTATTACTGTTATTGTTTTTATTGTTTTTAGTAGGGAGGGAGGGTGGAGGGGTGTGGAGTGTATTCAGGGATGGTATGGGTGGGAATGATTTTATGCCTTTTCTTTTTTTGCTACCTCCCTTGTAAGGAGGTACAAGCCTTGGTATATGTATGTATATGTATGTATGTTTTAGTAGTAGTAGTAGTAGTAGTAGTAGTAGTAGTAGTAGTAGTAGTAGTAGTAGTAGTAGTAGTAGTAGTAGTAGTAGTAGTAGTAGTAGTAGTAGTAGTAGTAGTAGTAGAGGTAATGGCTGAAAAGAAACAACAACCAAAAAGCAGCATTGTTTCATGGATGAGATGTAGACTGTCATTCTCACTCCTAAGATCAGCCCTCCTATGCCTGAGAGGTACCAGGTCCCCACCGCCCAAATCAGCACATATACAAAACCTAGATTTTGAGCAGACGGTGGTTGACAGTAGGATAAATGAACTTTTGTATTAGGCATTATTAAGAATAATTAAATAAATAAATAGATAAATAAAAGGGTCGTCAACCACAGTCATTGGCGGGAGAGGGGCCAATGAACTGTGTCTGTGGGAGACAGACCCTGCTGCTTCCACCACACAGTTCCACGAGGATGGATGTCGTAGTAGTAGTAGAAAAAAAAGTAGTAGTAGTGGTGGTAGTAGTAGTAGTAGTAGCAGCAGTAGTAGTAGTAGTAGTAGTAGTAGTAGTAGTAGTAGTAGTAGTAGTAGTAGTAGTAGTAGTAGTAGTAGTAGTAGTAGTAGTAGTAGTATCTATAATATTATTTTTTGTTATTTCTCTCACTTGAACATCGATATTTCCATTTACCTTGCTCTTGAAAAAAAACACATTATGCCATTTTTATTTAATTTATCATTAATCTCTAATCTTGTTGAAGTCAATCCATTTTTGTCTTTTATAATTCGTTGCTTCCCTTCTCCTCTGGGTTCTTTCTTTGGTAAGCCCTCCTCATCTGATCTATCACTCTCTTGTAAAAGTCTGGCTTCTTCTCTACAAACCTCTTCTAGACTTTTCTTTCTTGGCCTCTTCAACCAGTTTTCTTGTTTTCTCTTTTTTCTCTGCAACGTGTATGTGTTGCAGTGTGTGTGTGTGTGTGTGTGTGTGTGTGTGTGTGTGTGTGTGTGTGTGTGTGTGTGTGTGTGTGTGTGTGTGTGTGTGTGTGTGTGTGTGTGTGTGTGTGTGTGTGTGTGTGTGTGTGCGCGTTTTTTCCCTAACAAATTTGCAAGTCGACATTAGCACTGCAAGAATTGGTCAAGATAGGAAGGAAAATACCTATTAACTGCAAAGAGAGTATCCTTACTATAATAACAATCTTCTGACATCAGTTATAATAAAGATATAAGTCATAAAAAAGGCAAAAGAGCCAAGAGACAATTCCTGGACTGCATTGTGTAATCATTACTAACCACATATACTATATGTCATATTCATGACACGTGATCCAAAAGCCTACCACAGGATGTCGTCAGACATTGGCACCGGTCAACTCATACTCAGACCAAACATTACTGTCAACCTCTTACTATCCTATATATTCCCAAACAATAAACACTAAACACAAGAATACGTAACGATCACACCAACGCCCACGGAAACTACAAGTCTATCACCAAATACTTCATCAACCATTTCCTTATACTATACGCCATACGCCACGTCAAGACACATTTACTAACATCAACTAGATCCATTGTATTAAAACTAACTCACAAATATTGTTGTAGAAATCATTTAGGCAACTTCACACAAAATTGCTAATGCGGCCATTTCTGTGTATACATGACGGCGACATTGTCGCCATATTGGGACTCTCCCTATAGAGAAATCACCCAGTGACTCTGTCCTTGCGGCCCTGAACATTTTCTACCTGTAAATAGAATCAAGAAAGTCCGAAGAGGCTTTATTTTTCTCTACGTCACCCTTAAAGTGTAGCCTTTAAATGCTATAAATACTGAAAACAAGGCTGCTTGCAGGGATTATTCTAACTTTATTCGTAATATTTGGATGCATGTCCAAAAACAGTCCCTCCTATTAGAGAAAGCCAACTTTGTCCTGTTTTCCTACGTATTGAAGCTACTGGGCACCAGATCGAAATGCCTGGGTGGCTTTTCGGTGCTCTGCTCTGTTCTACTCTGCTCTGCTCTATTTTGCTCTGCTTCACCCGCTGACCCACTCAATACACATTGCCGAGTTAGCATTCACGTTCTTGCACTGCTGCCCTTCGCGTTGATGCTCACTTACTTTCTCTTTCTCTCCTCCTCCTCTGGATCCAGACTCTTCGTCTTTCACTCCCTTTCTCTCAGGGACAGTTTCTTCTTCATGGAAAACCACAGCCACAGAAAACTCTAGACACATCAAAGCATACATATTCACACAAACGATTTGTTGGTGTAGCGGACAAAATCACGACTTGCCAGTGTTATGTAACAGTTCGCGCCTCTCTCACGACGTGAAAGTGGGAACTCAAAGCTGCAGAACAGGTTTCCGTCTCGTTCTGGGCGTAAAGACTTCCATACCTTCAGTACAAGCCGTGACTGTCCCTTTGCCCGAAGGGATGGGTGTGTGGGGAGTGTAAGGTCACAGAATAAACCATATATGACTTTGAAGCTCTTATACGAGAGTATGGGTATCAATCACGAAACCAACACGTGATCCAAAACAAAGTTATATCACACAAACACACACACACACACACACACACATACGCACGCACGCACACGCACACAAACGCACACACATATACATAATCGCACATACACACAAACACACACACACACACACATACATCATAGCACACACACACACACACACACACACACACACACACGTGTCTGAAGTGTGCCATTTTCATAAGGATATCAACTGGAATAACTTAGATTGTATTAACCAACCTTAAATCTCCTATACGCATTCAAAACTAAGCATGACAATTATAGAAAAAGAGACGAAGCATCACGAGACGAATTCTTTTCGTGAATATTATATTAAGGTAATGCACATGCAAAACAAAAGTTATGTACTATAATGTGGGTTTGCAGACGTATTGCTCTGTGTGTGTGTGTGTGTGTGTGTGTGTGTGTGTGTGTGTGTGTGTGTGTGTGTGTGTGTGTGTGTGTGTGTGTGTGTGTGTGTGTGTGTGTGTGTGTGTGTGTGTGTGTGTGTGTGTGTGTGTGTGTGTGTGTGTGTGTGTGTGTGTGTGTGTGTGTGTGTGTGTGTGTGTGTGTGTGTGTGTGTGTGTTTCACCACGGTCTTGGATTCCAATTTGAATTCCTGATCGACGGCTATTACCTTCCTAGATGATGGCTCAGAGCTCATATATTGCCCAATCTATGGGTGACTTTACACGTACACGCACACATACACACACACGTGCGCCCGCGGCTCGACGGCGTAATGGTAGCGTTTGCAACCGCTACTCCAGTGGCCCTAGTTCGAATCCTACCTAGGGCTGAGATAATTTCAGTATCGCTGCGCTGAGAGCTGTTACTTCAACTCTCGTGGTTGGGAAGGTGTGTGTGTGTGTGTGTGTGTGTGTGTGTGTGTGTGTGTGTGTGTGTGTGTGTGTGTGTGTGTGTGTGTGTGTGTGTGTGTGTGTGTGTGTGCGTGTGTGTGTGTGTGTGTGTGTGTGTGTGTGTGTGTGTGTGTGTGTGTGTGTGTGTGTGTGTGTGTGTGTGTGTGTGTGTGTGTGTGTGTGTGTGTGTGTGTGTGTGTGTGTGTATTCACTTGGTCTTTGGATCACGTGTTGGACTCGTGATCGACAGCTATTTCCCTCCTGGAAGAGAGCTCAGAGCTCGTAGGTCCGATCTATGGGTAATGCTATGACCTTTCACACACACACACACCCCCAACTCCCCGCCCACGAGAGTCAGAGTAACGACTCGAAGCGCAGCGGTCCCGAAATAATTTTCGGCCCTGGGCAGGATTCGAACCTAGAACTGCGGGCCACTATCATGGCAGTTCAGTACTCTACCAACTGCGCCACCGAGTCGTGTGTGTGTGTGTGCGTGTGTGTTTTAGGCCATAGCATTACCTATAAATCAGTCATAGTTCAGTGCTCTACCAACTGCGCCACCGAGTCGTGTGTGTGTGTGTGTGTGTGTGTGTGTGTGCGTGTGTGTTTTAGGCCCTAGCATTACCTATAAATCAGTCATATATGAGCTCTGAGCTCTCATGCGGGATGGTAGTAGCTGTCGATCACGAGTCCAACATGTAATCCAATACCATAGTGAATAATAGCTCTTGCCCACCAGAGTTGCAGTGCCGGGTCGCAGTGCAATAAGGCTGAAATTTTCATCACTGGATAGGATTCAACAATGCACAATCAACCCATCACCAAAACGCCATTACAGGAAGACCGCGTTGTCTACCAATACAAATGGGACAGTGAAGTGTGCACTTCACACTTATATTGTTATGACAACAACAAAACTAACACGACGCTTGACTTGCCAACTATCCAACGGATTAATTAAGTTACACTACACCGCCTCACATAAGCAACTATTAACAAGAAATTATCTCAACATGAACAAAACAGCCATAGACAACGAATTGGATCCTCTCTGTTTATCGTTCCTGGAAGCCAACTACATTCAGACCGGACAACCCAGCATGAATATACAAGTAGAGGGTCTGCAGGCCTTGTCTTCCATGAAGAGATTGGGCTTTGATAGCTTAGCCTCCCACACTGGGAAAGGAGCAACAAGCCTTCGCTAACCCACACACGCCCATTGGCCCATAACAATCAGTCAGCGGA
Organism: Oratosquilla oratoria; assembly: GCF_046742065.1. NCBI lineage: Eukaryota > Metazoa > Arthropoda > Malacostraca > Stomatopoda > Squillidae > Oratosquilla > Oratosquilla oratoria. The sequence goes on along the minus strand of NC_134783.1, from coordinate 22,645,300 downwards.
AACCTCTCCAGTACAAACCCTACAAGTTCTATCAGGCAAGAGTGATTAATGATTTTCACTATGAACAAATGTTCGTGATCAAGTAGCACCAATCGCAGTCCCTCCCTCCTGCGTACCATTCTACCATCCTCCCCGGCTCCCCTTCCCCACCATTGTTGACACTCCAAACGTGATGTCAAACAAAGTCCCAACCTTTTTAAATGGCAACTTTAATTATAACTACGCTGACTGAAGCAACGGTGCGCACAACAGTGCAGTGGGTCGGCAGTTCCACTCTTTCTATACTTCAAAGGCTAAAGTTCCTAGGTCCAGACTTCCCCACATTCTTAATCCTTTGGATTCGAGGAAAGTTTGACCTGGTGTTCTCCAGTAGACGTACATTCTTCTTCAATTCTCCTATCTCACCCGGAGCCCCCACCCGCTCTGACCACCTGACTTTGATTCTTTATATCTCCACCTTGACTATCCTTAACCCTATCAAACCCTGTTTACAATACAGTTAGGCCGACTAGAAGGCTTCGAAGAAACGCTGCCTTCTCTGCTCAACAGGCAATCCCCTTTTACTCAAATCCCCCTAACATCCCATCCATCCATCTCATTCTGAGTCTTCCCCTTCCATCTATGCCTTCCACTCTTTTTGTTATTGCAAAAGTGAATGATAACTGATCCTAAAGCTGAGAAGTTTCGGCTGATAGACGCAGCTGTAAATTTGATTAAGTCAGATATCAAGTCCATAGTTCAGAGTAAGGCCATTTATCCCACCACGGTGTAAATGTCTTCTGCATTCTTGCCAGACTCCTCGCGACATTTCTTGAGCTGCCTTTTTGTGGATATGAACAAAAATGTCAAAGTACTTTAGGTGTCTTCCATTGAAGAAGTTATAATGCAGGCAATTATGCCTAAAGTTCTTATAGCCCCACTCCAGTCAGTCCTAGGTATGTAAATGTACACACAATTTGCTTCTCGCTTTCTTGTCGATAGTATAAACATGAGTTTTCCTGTTCGCACTCTGAAAATCAGAATTACCAGAGTGCTGCCACTCAAAATGGACCTGAAATCCCAGGTTAAGCACCAGGCTGCTGATCATGTGGCCCAATATGCTGCTGATCATGTGGCCCGCAATGTCCGTATCTTTGATGGCAGTGGTACTCTTCATGACATGGGTAAAATAAAATTGTCTCTAGGCCAAGCAAATATGTCCTTGACGGAAGGGCATTGCTGTATAAGATGTCTTGGAAAATCGGACAAACCTATGAAGTCACCTGTCCCAATTATGTTTCTCACATAGCTAAGAATTATAAGCAGCCAACAATAGTGTTTGACGGATATGTCTGTGGGCCAAAAATACTGGAGCAGCACCACCAACTGGAAATGTCGAATTCTACCCAAACATGTATCCCCGAATTGAAAAGGCCATTTTCTTTACCAATACGAAGAACAAGCAAAAGTTTATCAGCATGCTCAATGGCTACCTTGAAAAGGCTGGTTACCAAGTTCATCACGTAAATGGTGACGCTGAAACGTTGATCGTGTAAACTGCCTTGAAAGTTGCTATGACGAGCAACACAGTTGTTGTCGGTGATGACACTGACCTAGTGATACTTCTGTGCCACCATGCCACGAGTAACCACAGGAAAATAT
>NC_134783.1:22623659-22638659 GCF_046742065.1 Oratosquilla oratoria | reverse complement strand
CATTCACTACAGTACTTTCCTAAAAATACTGTTTGGGTAATTAGATATCATATTGATTGGTAGTGTTTTGGAACAGGCGTTAACTGACTCACTGTATGGAAGTATGATGTTATTACTCCACTTGTACTTGTTATCGGAGTTAGATGTCTTGTGAAATTACTTTTTGACTTGCTCAGTGCTTCGGACAAAAACCACCACGGATATCCTAATTTTGAGAGTTGTGAACTCACTAGTTCTAATTCTTTGTCAAGGTGTTGTGGGCTGCATATCCTCAAAGCTCTTAGATATAAACCCGAAGCTACACTACGTTTAATGTTATCAGGGTGGTGGCTGAAAAAATGTAAATAGTTGCCGGAGTGGGTGGGCTTTCTGTATACAGAAAGGACAACTGGTCCGGACACCTGATAACCAATATGTCCAGAAAAGGTATTTTACCTTCTTCCCATTCCACCTTGAAATTCATGCTCTGTGCTATTTTGTTTAATTTTTCAATTCAGTGTCTTCCTTGAAAAATACACTGCCGTGCCGAAAATGCCGACCTCCTTCACTACCTGAGCGATTGCCCCACCACCTCTTTCCTCACACGGGGACCACCAGCGCCCCCTGAAGGTCTTGTGAACCGCCTCTGACGCTTCCAAAGCCCCTATGAGCTGCATCAGCTACTAGAGCGTCGGCCACCGCTCTAACAGCTGTAGCTTCTCTTTTCCACTCCCCCCCTCCCATACTCCTCTGAGTAGCTAAACCATCCCACTTTATCTTTGCATGGTGTGTCCTCCATAAACGCCACCACACGGGCTCAAACAAAGCCCGTGGGAGTGACATTTCACTCCCTCCCCCCCCCAAAAAAAAGTAAATAAATAAATAAATAGATAAATAAAAAGTCTGCACTCACCCACCCTCCACCCATCCGGCACCCATTTATTTCCCTTCTATCTTGTCGGTAGGAGACGGCTTTTCCCCATGGCTACATCGGAAGCTCATCTAGATTTGTAATAGACCATTAACTTAAGATGCTCATGGGGGATCGCAAGGTTGGACATTTCTCAGGATGATTTTTTTTTTTTTCTTACTTGTAGTTAGATAAATTAGTTTTCTACATTTTAATTTGGTATTCTTATAATCTTCTAGATGTGTCAACAACATTAATGCCGGAAGTTAGCTGCTTTTTAAAGAGGACTATTCAAAGTTTTATAACTGGTAGACCAGTTAATCTCAGCAATGTTTAACACATATACCCGTGAGATGTATCAGGAAAGCCTAAGAGAGTACTGATAAGCGGCGAGTGAGCAAAAACTCTCAGCCAATCACAATCTCGCTCTCAGGCAGTTGAGAAGGCTCGTCGGGATGACCTCCCCGTCTACCTGGGAGGAAATTACCTCAGTGGCGGATGTGTTAGCGTGGTATGATTGTATATCATACCATTATTATTGTACATTGTACTGGTGTGTTGCTTATTTGGGGAATTATATGTTTCCCCCTCTTTATGAAATTGTCATATGTTTTGTTGCTTTTTGTTTTATCATTTATTGTAATTATGTGTAATCATTGTGTATATTGTAATAATATTGGATATCGCAAATCCGATGCATGTCTGTTCGCGCCAAATTGGCAGCTTGGCGTCAGTTGAGAGCCAGCTCTCTTTGTATACACACGCATTAGTTGTCAGTGGTATCTGATTACAGTGTATTTCCCACCATTTGACTTTCATTTCTTGTAGCCACCCGGTACACGGAGACGACCCTTATTGAGCTCCGGGACAGCAGCGTGGGACGACGAAGCAGCGCTCACATGAATAAGACGACGCTCTCCATAGACGGACTCGCCCGCGGCAAAGGTGCGGCGACCATGTTCCCGGACAACCTCCTGACAAGCTCGTTTGCCCCCAACCCAGCCGAGCTTAAACTCCTAAACGGGGATTCCCCTCCCGCACATAACGTGACCCAGATAATTCAGGGTAGCATTAACGAATCATTATCGAAGTTTACAACTGAGTGACAGCGCAATGGGAAACGTGCTCGTTTCGCATCTTCCTAGTCGCTGGTTCGATTTCCAACAGTTCAAGCGCATCATAGGACGAAAGTGACGGATTCAGTCACAGATATACACTCCTTTTGGCGCATCCTTCATACTTTCTTTTCTAAATTACGTTACCGATGGGGAAAAAAAAGGAATCCAACAACGAATAACAGTGCAGTGCCTGCCTCCTACCTACAAAATCGTAGTAAGGTTTCACCTATTGCAATCGATAGATGTTGTATGTTACAATCATTTCCCATCGGAAACGAAAATAGATAAATAATCGTAAAATAATACCTCTCGCAAATCACCCCACCCGACAGAGGTAATGCCGAGCCCTAATTACGCTCCCTCCCCTGTATATCCATGTATTGATTAACTTTTTCTTTTTCCACTGTGTCCTTGTTGGCTTTCATAATACGGATTTTCATTTCAAGCGTGTGCCGTGATTTGGAGCGAGAGCAGCCAGCATTATCAGTTGGATGACATGATACATCTGTCAGTTTGTGTGGCAACATTGTATTACGTCACCAATAGTCAGTGATTCCGTCCTTGAGGACGATACTGGGCGGGAAAGATGGAGTTACAGATATGACAATGGAGATGTTTAACGTGGATAAGAGAGAAGATGGACAGTAGGAAAATTTATTAGCATTCTTCTTTAAAAGGAAAATAGTCTCCAATAATGAGGTGTATGGCAATGTGTTGCTATGGTTGATTTTATTGTGAAATGGCTTTAAACTTATTGAAGCTATAGAGTTTTCGACAATGGATTTTCTAGAGTTTTTAATTAATCTCTATGTTCGATGTTTTGAATGGGTATGTCAATTTTCCGTGGAAATTCATAAACACTTGTTTGCAAAACATGTTTTCTTCAAGTTCATTTTCTTTTTATTTGATTATTTCTTATTAATATTGTTTTTGTTTTTATTCATGTATTCATTAATTTATTCAGACAACTTATTTTTATATATTTATTCATTTTTACATTCGGTGTTGAACTCGTCGCATTGCACCTTGGTAATATAATTTATAATCTGCAAATAAAATTATATCAATTAATGTTCGATTTGTTCAACCTCGAATTTAAGTCCCTCTCGAGGTTTAGGTTATTTCTCATGCATTGCAGAGTAAAAATATTGAACCTACAAGTACGAAAGGAAAGACCATTTTCCCTTTGGATGGCTAGCTATACGAGCTTCCCAAGATGGTAAAACCTAACCTCGCATTGAGTCGAGTGATATTCATATCAGTGTAGATTTGAGTAGCGTAAGATCTACATTTGAGATCAAGTGAACATTTTTGTCTCAATGTTTTTTTGAGTGCAAAGCAAAGTAATTGGACTTGTACGGGGTGGCTAAATGAAACGAATTTGAGTTAGATATTCAAATTAATTAGCACAGCAAAGACAAGTGTACGGAATCGAGACTGACTACGACGCCAAACCACGCAAATATACAATAATAAATAAACAATATTATAAATACGTATGCACAACACAATTACAGACTTAAATGACAAAGTAAACTTAGATAATATGATCTTTTTCTTTTTTTACGTTTCTGTATTGAGTCCAACCAGGGCCCCGACAAGGGGGAGGGGAGGCACTTTTGGTGAAAAAAAGTTAAGGCAAATTCCCCCTAATGTACTTTTAATGCATGATTTACTTATCATGAGTTGTGTGTATGAATGATGTGTGTATAAACGTTGTTTTGTGGATGAATGTTACATGTGAATCGTGCTAGTGACGATCAGATGTGGAAGGTGGTGGTGTGTGTGTGGTTGGGGTGGGGGTGGGGGTGGGGGTTTCGACTCGTCCCGGGGAGGCGCTTACCTATCTCGGGGCCCTGAGTCCAACTTGTTCAAATGTCCAGTAATGTCGTAGTACATTAATGAATACACTAAAAACCCACTGTTGATTGGATGTAAGAAAAGAAAGGAATTAACGATTTCCGTATATTTCGATCACTTGCTGTGATCCTCATCAATACGTATTCCGGTTGAAGAGGATCACAGCAAGTGATCGAAATATACGGAAATCGTTATTTTCCTTTCTTTTCTTACATCCAATCAACAGTGGGTTTTTAGTGTGTTGTTCAAATGTATATTAGTCTTGTTTAATTCCTTTATCTCTGCAGTTCGATATCTCTTTTAACTAAACAAATATTACTTCTACTGTTGCACCGGTACAATTTTGCTGACAAAGATCACTTTGGTCATAAAAGAACTATTGTATATAGGAATATACATAACATATATAATAACAATAAATATTTTTGTATAGTTCTAATAAATCATGGGTCAGGTTCGGATGTCCGCAATAGTGCACTACTGGATTGCGACATAGAGGAGACCACAATCCGTGTCGTTCCACTTCCGAACGGGTTCCTCGAGACCGGTTCTGATCCGCAGCTGAGTCGTCAGGAAATCTCCCTCAGCAAACACAACTTTCGCTGCTTAGGTATATCTTTATCTGTATACCAGTTGCCTTATTTCTAATTGAAAATGCAATATCAAAAAAGTATCTAGAGGTCGTAATTTCACTGGTAAGGCCAGATTTTTTTTTTTTTTTCGGGTTACGGGCCCGCCGACATTGAAAAACCCGAGAGCAAAACAAAATAAAAACCGGCGAAATTACTCTTTTTTATTTCCGCCGAACTGCAGACTAGCGCTGGTATAAGTAAAAAAAAACCACTGTGCTCCTACTGTTTGTATAAAACATGCAAGGTTTGATACATACGTTTCTGTGCTCATCAGCCTGACCAGTGAGAAGGTATAAAAGAAACGAAAATGGATACAAAAAAAAATTATTTCCTCCGACCTGATAACATGACCTCCTAAAAGGTTTATACAAATAAATGTGTTGGGGGATTTTCTCTCTCTCTCTCTCTCTCTCTCTCTCTCTCTCTCTCTCTCTCTCTCTCTCTCTCTCTCTCTCTCTCTCTCTCTCTCTCTCTCTCACCCTTCAACCCAAGGAGAAGGATTGATGGTGCCCAATGACCAAAAAAGTCTGGCCTAAAACCGAAAATGGAAGATTGGGCTCTCGCCTGGAACGCGCTCTCACGAACGAGGTGTGGAGACATCTCAGAGTTAAATAGAATTCGACGTTTGCAAGAATGGAATTCTAAAATACAATGACACATCTCAAGTGATGAACATAAATGTCTGGGTAGGCTGAATTTAGTAACTGAAGTGTGACCGTCATTATAATGAAAAAAGTGGTTTCAGAAGTAGAAATATTTTCCACTTACAATCGACATGGATCCTATTCATAAGCATGATGACTGCGTACGAAACGTACTGAGACCGCACGGTGACTGCGTACAACACGCACTGAGACCGAACGGCGACCGCGTACAAGACCACCGTAAGCACGCGGTGACCGCACGTAGGGGCTACGTGATTCGTCGGCCGCCGAGGTCGCGAAGAAGTTGCACTGTGTCCGCGTATGCGAGTCAAATGGACGGCGGCGTGGCGTGTAACGGTAACCAGGCGTGTACAGTAGGAGACCCAACGTCCATCCTGAATCCAACCTCGCAATCTTGACATTCTTTGCTGTCGCATTGGTTCCAATCTCTCCCCTGAAGCGTGGCATTTCTCTCATTTCTCAGGCTACTGCCAAACTATTTCATTCTTTCCAATGTCCCACCCTGAGTTGCAAAGTGTTTACAGCTCAACTCGATTAATCCCTTTCGTAGCAAGCAGCAGTTATCCTTTTAATTTGGTTGCCAAAAAGTTGTTTTATTCATCTCCATTTGCATTGTCAGATGCCATACCGGCAGAAGAAAAAAAAATCGTCCTTCATTTATCTACATTGTTCATCCAGATTTCCAAGTTGGACTACGACCTTGTGATGTTTATTTTCTGACAAATGTCGCTTCATTTTCTTTACGCTTACAATATCGCAAATGGGGTTGACAATTAGTAGTATACTGAAACATCGCAATAACTAGACAATTTTGTTGATTGATGAAATCATTTTGTTGTTTAATGAAATAACGCAAAGGAATAAGCAATTTTGTTGTAGAGTAATTCATCCACAGTTAAAGGTACCATAAGACTATTAGTGAACTTTGAAATGCAATTGGACGATGCCCGTCGTCGTCCCGTGCCAAGACGCATTTCGTTTCTTGGCGGTGTCGTGTCAGCCAGCGGAAGAGACTTCTCCCATTGCATAAGAATGCCTGCGGTGGCGTTTCTTTATAAGGCCAGACTTTATTCATTCATTGGGTTACGAGTCCGCCGACGTTGGAAAGCCCGAAATCAAAATTAAATAAAAACCAACGAAATTACTCTTTTTTTTTTCCGGTGAACTGCCGATCAAAATCAAACAAAAAATGTGGGCCTATTGTTTGTACAAAATATGCGAAGCTTGGTGCATACAGTAGCTTGTTTGCTCATCAGCCCGCCCAGTGAGAAGGTATAGGTGAAACAAAACTGAAATATATATGTTTACAAAGGATTTACAAAGGCGGAGCATGCCGACAGGAGACCTTTTGGTCCATATCTAGGTCGGATGCGAAAAAAATCATAATAATGATAAACAAGTAAATGAATGAATAAAAACTATAATACTGTAAATAATAGATCAAATAAATAAATACATAGGTATGGTTAGATGATAAACAGGTCAATAGTAAATAATAATAAATTGACATAACTAATGATAAATGAGAATCAAACAAATAATAATAAACAAACGGACAAATGATAACAAAACAAATAAATAATATAGAATAAATGATAGTCATTACAGCATCTTGCTTAGGTGTTTAAATGATTCTTAAAGCTTCGAACTGAACTACATTGCACTGCCTCTGTAGGAAGTTTATTCCATTCATCAACTACACGGTTGGCGAAGTTGTTTCTACCAACTTCCATATTAAATCTATTCCCGGATAGTTTGAGACCATTGTTTCTTGTCGGATTCTCAGGGAAAGGTTCCACGGTTCCACGGTGCCCGAAACCCAATGAATAAAAACAGTCTTGCCTAACCGGGGCGCGGCCACCGACCACGCTCCGGCCACGATTTCGGGCACAACGGATATGTGCTACAAAGCTGATATGGAATCCGACGAAAGAACAACCCGGTTGTGGACCATTAACTCTATGAATAAACTGGCTCCTGAGATGTATTACATGAAATAGACTGGTAACTAGATAAAAGAGTGGGAAGTAATGTTAACAGTAATGACAAAATAAAGAAAATTTGTGTTAATGAATATTAGAGAGATGATGAAATAAGATCAATAAAGTGCAACACTGCAATTACGGGAAACTACTTTTGTAACCAAAAGAGCGTTTAACAAGTAGAGTAGACTTAGTAACCATGCAGTAGTCAGCGCTGAATCTATTGGCTGTTTCAAGAGATTAGATAAATCTATGGATAGGAATGGTATGTGGTAATGGACATGGAACTGCCTAGTGTAGGCCTTATGGTCTCTTCCGTTCTTATGTACTGTAGCTATCCGAGCATAGGGAGACCTTGAAAGTAGCCAAGTGCATCTTGTGCGAAATTCTTCCTCAGAGTTCCTCACCAACACGTCTGTTAACAAAGCCTCTTGTTGATCCTTCGACATGAAGCCAATTCCTTTTCCCTTGGACTGGCTGGCAGCTTTGTCATTTTCTAGTGTTTCTTTACATAGAGATGCCTTCCTCCAAACAAAAGAAATAACGAACATTAGCAAGATTGTGGGAAACCCTACGAATATTAATGTGACTTTTCACTGCATGAACAGAGAGGTAATAAAAAGAATTACAGAAAACCTAATCTATCTCAGATTGGATGCTGTTGCGGTCTCCACACAAAGTGAATGATATATACGAAATCAAGAAAATATAACGAGCAACAGCCAAATCTATCCTCAGCCTAGTGGATAAAGCATACGGAGGAGGGACTAAATGCATTGGACCTGCCTTCATTTATAGAAAGAAAAGAGACGACATGACTGTGGCGATCAGGTCGGTGGTCTGGAGGATGTCACAGGAGCACGGAAACAAAAGGAGAAACATTACATATTTAACAGATATCAAGAAAGGTTTCCGTACATATGTGTCGGCTCATGGGATGGTTCAGATGGCGGCCCAATCTCTAAGTTTGATCAGCGGAGAGAGAGAGACGGGTCTCCACAAACGTAACTCTCCTGTATAAAGTAAAGGTGTTCAGCCCTGATACTCCACTGCAGATCCACCGGCCTATCCCATTGCGATGCGACCTCTGCACTTCACCACGGCGGCTTAATCCGGTTTCGTAAGGTTGGAACGGTTGTGATGGTGAATGTAGTCTAAAGCCAGTGCAATTAGCTCGACCAGTACCGAAATTACGATTAGATAAATATACAAACACACAGCAATAGAGGGAAGCTGGGTGGATCGTATGCATCTAGATCAAGACAAAGTACCTCATATTCATTTATTATGAAAACTGTAGTTTCTTGGAGGACTAACAGATAAAGTTCCTGAAGGAATGAAAGGTTTCTTGTAGGGAAGATACATGACAACAACAATCAAAGATATGCTTCCAGGATGGAGGGCAGTGACTGACTGAGTCCCACAGTGGTTGATACCAACACTTGTAATGTTCCTTATCTATGTTAAAGTCGTGACGGAACAGATAAACTACACTAGAATACTTGCAAACAAAGAAAAGATTAGAAGAGTGAGATATGAAGAGGAGTCCAGGTTGTTGCAAAATCTTGAGATAACATATATGCTTGGAGCCAAAAGTAAAAAATCAGTTCCAAAGCCAGAAAAGGCAAACTATTATAAATGAGCTAAAACAAAGCATTCAATTATTCAATAAGAATTGAGGCAATTACAAAAGCAAAATAAAAAAGAGAAAAATCAGGGCGTGTTAATAAAGAATAATCTGTCACATAGCAAACATATTGAGGACCATAGATTTGTTTTTCCACTGCATGGATGATTTTTTTTTTTTAATAGAAGACCCTAATCCTTCCCATATTGGAAAATGCAACAGTTGTATGATATCTGCACAAAGTGAAAGATATAGGCAATATCAAAGGAATACAAATGGTAGATACCAAAATAATTCCCAGTTTTGCAGAGCAGTCGTTTGAGGAGAGATTAGAAGCATTTGACAAAAAGGAATTTACTTCTGTATATAAATCCCCTAAGGAGGTGAACATGATTGCAAGGTCAAGTTGTAGACGACCACGTGTCTGAAGAATGTAAAAAATACAATTTTCCACGAAAATGAGTTAACTTCTGGAAGAGTCTACAAGACGATAAAAGCCAAGTTAGATCCAGGGATGAATTCCAAACGATTATGATAACCAGAGAATAAGATGCAGGATCTATGAATGCAGCTCATTTCCTGTATACTACAATTTCTACAATTTAGCAAATGCAATTAGATAGATACTCACACAAGCACAGACTCACATAAACATACATTCACACATATACACACTCACACACATATAAATGCACACAAACACACACATACACACACATTCACACATATATAAAGGCACACAAACACACACACACACACACACACACACACACACACACACACACACACACACACGCATATGCACACAAACACATATATTGCATCTCGCAAACCTAACGGACTTTCTACGATATTATAGTTAATATTTGATATCCTGTCAACAGTCTCTGTATGCAGTGGCTTTGAAATTGAGTGAAATGCACGTTGCAGTCTGAATCACTACGATAATTACGAAGGGGTAGCTATTCATTTGCTTTACCACAGTAATCAGGGCAGGAATTGAATATAAACGTTCATACGTATCTGTGTGTGTGTGTGTGTGTGTGTGTGTGTGTGTGTGTGTGTGTGTGTGTGTGTGTGTGTGTGTGTGTGTGTGTGTGTGTGTGTGTGTGTGTGTGTGTGTGTGTATTTACCTAGTTGTACCTAGTTGTATTTTACGGGAAGGGGAGCTATGCTCGTGGGGTCCCGTCTTCATATCTCATTTTATCTAAACTATTTTTAAATTCATGTATTGTTTTTGCACACACCACTTTCTCATCTAACTTGTTCCAACTGTCTATTGCTCTGTGAGGAAAGCTGTTCTTTTTCAAATCTCTTCTATAGCTGTCTTTTTTTATTTTCTTTCCGTGTCCTCTTGTATTTCTGTCATCCCATTTTATCAGATTCTCTCTATCAGTAATTTCTATGCCTTTCATGATTCTGTAAATAGCTATCAAATCTCCTCTCTCTCTTCTTTGCTCTAGTGTCTGTAGTTTAAGTTTTTGTAGTCTCTCTTCATATGATAGTTTTGAGAGCGTTGGTGCCAATTTTGCAATTGCTTTGTATTCTTTCAAGTTTTTTTATACATTTTTTTGTACTTGGTGACCATATCGTTGCTGCATATTCCAATCTTGGTCTTATCAGGGTGATTAGGATTTTCCTCACCATTTCTTCATCCAGGTATGTAAATGCCACTTTGATTGTTCTTATTAAATTATAGGTTTCTCCAAAAATCTTATTTATATGTTTCTCAGGTGACATATTATTCATAACAATGACTCCCAGGTCCTTCTCATTTTCTACTCTTTTTATTCCTTCTTCTCCCAAATTATATGATCCTGTTATTCTGTTTTTGCTTTTTCCAAATTCCATTATACTACACTTTTTTGTATTGAACTCCATCTCCCACTTCCTACTCCATTCTTGTACTTTATTTAGATCTCTCTGTAGTGATTCACAATCTTCTTCAGTTTTCACTCTTTTCAGTAATTTTGCATCATCTGCAAAGAAGCTCATATAGCTTTCAATTCCTTCATCCATATCATTAATATATATAGCAAACATTATTGGGGCCAGAACTGTTCCCTGCGGGACACCGCTTATTACTTCATTCCATTTTGAGTGCTGATCTCTTATCACTACTCGCATTTTTCTTTCTTGCAAAAAGTCTTCCATCCAATTTAGCAATTTACCTTGTATTCCTCCTTCATATTCTAATTTCTTAAGCAGCTTCTTATGTGGTACTTTGTCAAAAGCTTTTTTTAGGTCTAGAAATGCACAATCAGCCCATCCATCTCTTTCTTGTATTATATCTATTAGCCTTGAATAGAAACATATTAAATTGGTGACGCATGATCGTCCTTGTCTGAATCCAAATTGCCTTGGATTTAGTACGTTGTTTTTTTCCAAGTATTTTACCCATCTACTTTTGATAATTCTTTCACAAATTTTTGCTATTGTACTTGTTAGAGAGACTGGTCTATAGTTGGTAGGTTCTTCTTTATTTCCTCCTTTATATATAGGTACTATATTTGCTTTTTTCCAATCTTCTGGAACTTTTCCTTCTTTTAAGGAACTGCTTATTATGCTATGTATTTTGTCTGCCAGTTCATTCCTGCATTCTTTCAGAATCCAGTTTGCTATTTCATCTGGCCCATGCGATTTTCTGACATCAAAATTACCCAAGTGTGTCAATATTTCATTCTTTGTTACTTCTATTTCTTCCATAGGGGGGACTTTTTCTTTCCACTCAATCTCTTCAGGTTGTATATTTTCCCTTGTAAACACTGATTTAAAATGTTTGTTCATAATTTCTGCCATTTCCATTTCCTCAGTGTATTCAACTCCTCCTTGTCTCAATTTCTCCAAGTCTTGTTTGTTTTTCAGTTTATTGTTTACAAATCTGTAGAATAGTTTTGGTTGATCTTTACACTTTTCTATAACATCTTTTTCATATTTTCTTTTTTTCTCTCTGCACTTTTGTACATATTCATTTCTATAACCAGTATATATTTTCCATTTTTCAGGTCTTCTGTGTTTTTTCCATCTGGTCCAGGCTTTGTCTCTTTTGTCTTTTAACTCCCTACAACTTTTGTTGTACCAGCATTTTACATATTCTTTTTCTTGTTTTTGTCTTGGGACATACTTTTCCACTCCTTTTTTGTAAATTTTTGTCAAAATATTCCATTTCTCTTCCACTGATGTTTCTTCTTTGTATATTTCTTCCCAGTTTTCTTGTTGGAAGAATTCTCTTATTTTATCAAAGTTTGTTTTTTCATACATCATTCTTCCTTTTCTATATTGTTCATTTCTTTTCATATATTTTTCTTCATTAAGTTCCAGTTCAATCAATATGTGGTCACTTTTACCTATTGGTGTTTTATATTCAATCTTGTCCACTATTCTAGGTTCAGATGTAATTATTAAGTCTAGCCTCGATGGTTCTTCTTCATTTCTATACCTAGTGTTCTCTTGTATCCATTGTGTCATTGAATGGTCAGTAATCATCTCAAGTAGAGCATTTCCCCATGAGTCATCACCACTCTTTACTGTCATTTCTTCCCAGCAGATTTCTTTGCAATTAAAGTCGCCCATCATAACTATTCTTCCTCCGTCTTCCATTATTTTAGTTAATGCTATCTTTGTGTCCTCTAGCATACTTTTATATTCACTCTCCTCCCATGAGGCTGTTTTCGGAGGCACATAATTGATCACAAATTTTCTGCTCTTCTTATCTCTGTCTTCCACTTCTATCATAATCATCTCTACTATATTTTTTCCATATATGACACCTTTCACATCTATATCCTTCTTAGTCAGGAACATAACTCCACCCCCTTGCTTTTTCTCTCTGTTTCTAATCCAATAATTGTATGCATCATGTCCTACACTGTTGGGTGGTAGTGGGCCTTTTAATTTTGTTTCTACAATTCCCATTATGTCCGGTTCTTTTTCTTTCAAATAATCATTCAGCTCATTCAATCCTGTTATTAATCCATCTATATTTGTGTAAGACACTCTTAGTTTTCTGCCACTTCCATTGTGTTCTCTGTTTCCCTTATGTTTTTCTTTTGTGTGTCGAACTTCCTTAGTTTCATGTTCACTACTCTCCAATAGAATCTCTCTTTCTCTGACTCCGTTCTGTTCTCGTTTTTTGTCTTAGCTTCCAGTCTTTTCTGCTTTTCTTCTTCTCTTTCCTCTTTATTCATTTCTCTTTTTATCCATATCTTTTTGTATTGTTCACTTGTTGCTAGTTTCCCTGTTTTGGATAAGATATTCTCTGCCGTTGTTTGTGACTTGAATTTAATCTTAATTGGTCTGGTCTTGTCTGTGCTATACTTTCCGAGTCTAAATTTCTCTTCGATTTGTTTCATAATTCCTGGTTCATCTTCCTGAACTGATTCTAGTAATTGGCTTACTTTTTCATTTTCCTCTTTGATTCTTGTGGTTCTATCTGTGTTGTGTTTCTCTTCCATTCCTAATATAATTATACATTTCTTCTTGTCTGCTAAATCCCTTACTATATTCTCCTTTTGTCTCATCACTTTAATAACTGAGTCTTCAGTATGTTCTTTCAATTGCTGTTTGACTATGTCAGTGAATGAAATCTTATTTCCTTCTTGGGTTTGCTTCCAATTTTTACTTTCTTTAGCTATTGTTTCTCTGTTTTCTTTACTATTCTTCTTCAATTCCTCATTCTCCCCCTTTACCTCTCTTAACTGTCTTTTTAGTTCTTCTATTTCATCAGTTAAGTTTCTATTCGCCTTTTCCAGTTCTTCCAATCTTTCAACCCTTTGTAAAATGGTGTTCATATGACCTAACCTACTCTCCAAGTCCTTGATCACCTTATCAACCTTCTCCTCTAGTCTTGTCAGTCGGGGGGGGTTTGTGTCCCCCCCACTCTCTTTAAATCCCTTGAAAATATTCTCATCACTTTCTACTGTATTGTTCCTATCTATACTTCTAATCTTTACATTCTTATTAGACATTCCGTCGTCCTCCAGCTCGTCTTGTGGTCTTTTGTTTACTTTACGGCGGTCTATTTGGACCAAGTCCTCTACTTCCTCATTACCTTCCATTTTCCCAGCAATCCCTCCCCTTCTCCTCTTTCCTTACTTTCCCACTACCTCACGAGCAATTTCCCCCCCCCCCTGCAAATACAAAAAGGCACTTCTCTTTGCGTTGGTATCCACAATCTGCACTTTTCTTCAGAGCGTTCTTCAAGCCGTCCGTTCGTTGAAAGTGTGTGTGTGTGTGTGTGTGTGTGTGTGTGTGTGTGTGTGTGTGTGTGTGTGTGTGTGTGTGTGTGTGTGCGGGCGCGCGCATGTTCGTGTGTATGTTCGTGTTCGTGTTCGTGTGCGTATGTGCGTGCGTGTGTGTTTGTGGGAGTTTACTGTGTGGTTGGTGGGAGGGTGCGTGTGTGATCGTGATGAAAAATGCTGAACCTCTTTTGTGTCGAGGCACTTTGCTTGAATAAATGGGTTCGAAAGATGACCCGCTCATGCTGAGGACAGCCCCCCCCCCCTCTTAAATTCCTCCTTTACCACTTCTGACTACACATCTATGGTGCAATATTGTCACAGGACAGAAGCACTATTTGTCGCTAACAAAACACATGCCGTATTACCCTTTGCTTCTAATTAGATAGACTCCCACTGTAGCACTACCTCACCTAATTCCCAGACCCAATTCCGCAAGTCTGCCTGCCTGCCTGCCTGCCTGCCTGCCTGCCTGCCTGCCTGCCTGCCTGCCTGCCTGCCTGCCTGCCTGCCTGCCTGCCTGCCTGCCTGCCTGCCTGCCTGCCTGCCTGCCTGCCTGCCTGCCTGCCTGCCTGCCTGCCTGCCTGCCTGCCTGCCTGCCTGCCTGCCTGCCTGCCTGCCTGCCTGCCTGCCTGCCTGCCTGCCTGCCTGCCTGCCTGCCTGCCTGCCTGCCTGCCTGCCTGCCTGCCTGCCTGCCTGCCTGCCTGCCTGCCTGCCTGCCTGCCTGCCTGCCTGCCTGCCTGCCTGCCTGCCTGCCTGCCTGCCTGCCTGCCTGCCTGCCTGCCTGCCTGCCTGCCTGCCTGCCTGCCTGCCTGCCTGCCTGCCTGCCTGCCTGCCTGCCTGCCTGCCTGCCTGCCTGCCTGCCTGCCTGCCTGCCTGCCTGCCTGCCTGCCTGCCTGCCTGCCTGCCTGCCTTTTCTGCCTGCCTGCCTGCCTACCTGCCTGCCTGCCTGCCTGCCTGCCTGCTTTCTTTCTAGCCGGGACCCCTGAG
>NC_134783.1:22611159-22613659 GCF_046742065.1 Oratosquilla oratoria | reverse complement strand
AATGATCCCTGGTCCACATTTTATATACGCTCCTCGTACACTACATCCTGAGTTTCTCATTCTCACTTCGGGAGTGGGACGCATCAATAGTTGAGTTATTGTAACAAGGGACCATTGGATCATATATTCGTATGCCAAAAAAGGCAAGTTGTCCCCATGTCCAGAAACCTCTTGTGCTGACGTCCACTCCTGCTTTATCAGATGCGTTGGAAGTGCGGTACATGAAGTTTTCCTCTCCTAGTGGGAGTAGTGTTGGCTCGATGGTCACACCCTTGCACACCTCCCGAAGCATTTGGGCAGTGAGATCCCTTATCTCGCCATGTCTCGTGCAGATGAATCCACCCTGCTTGCATATCACCGCATGGTTTGGCTCAAAATGTATACCACAGGAGCATCTGTTAGGCAGCCTTTCCAGTGGTCATCCCTATCTCAGGGCTATGGCATCCGTGAATTATCTTTTGTTTAGGTTGAATCCCCTTGCCCTGATTGGTAGTGCTGTCAAACAATTGGAGGCCACATCTTCCTATGTCATTGCTACCTTTCTTTTCATACGATTCGATAGCTGATCTAATAAGGTGCGAAGCTCCTTCTGCCTCACTTCCCTTCCCTTTGATATGTTTCTTCTAATTTCTCTGATTTCATCCACATTCGTCTCCTGTTGATCTTGTGACATGATGTTGTTTGTAAGTACGTGAGTTTCAGTGAGTTGTGGTGTTCTATGTTGGCAAGGTTAATTGGGTTTGAGCTCCCTAGCCCTCCCATTCTTGGTGAAAGTTCAACTAGTTTCCTTTCCTGATCGTTTGGTATCCGTCCTTTGGTGATGGTTTGAATTAGCTCACTTCTGATGGTTTCTTCAAGAGGAATTATTAGTTCGGTGATGTTAGGTGCCGTACTACGACTACTACTGCTCCTACTACTACTTCTACTACTACTACTACTACTACTACTACTACTACTACTACTACTACTACTACTACTACTACTACTACTACTACTACTACTACTACTACTATTACTACTACTACTACTACTACTACTACTACTACTACTACTACTACTACTACTACTACTACTACTACTACTACTACTACTGCTAATATTGCTACTGCTGTTGCTGTTGCTGGTGCATGATTTCCTCCACCTTCTCCTACATCTCATCCTCAGCTCCTTCCTCTTTCTTCCCGGCCTCTTAATTACTGGCCTTATGCCCACCCCCACCCCTGTTTACACTCCTGTGATGTTATTGCTCGAAACACTCGTCCTTTGTCTCCGAAATAAAAAGGGAAAATATTATCAAAGGTACTCCTCCTCACCTCCATTTCGCTCTCCCCTCCCTTCCTATTTATAGTCCACTCCCGTTTTCCCTCCTCCTCCTCCTCCTCCTCCCCCTCCTCCTCTTCCTCCTCCTCCTCCTCCTCCCTCCTCCTCCTCTTTCTTAATCGAGACCTGAAGCTTTTGATTCGTTGCCGGAAAAATATTTCTTCAAAGCGATTCCTTATTTGTTTTCGTCCTCTTGCTCACTCTGTCCTTCTTTCCTGCTCATTGTCTTTGTTCATTCCCCTTTATTCCACCCTTACTTGCATCCTCCACTCGTTCGTTCATTTATTCGTTCCTTCTTTTCCTCTTGTTACCCATGTTCATTCTTCCTCTTCCTTCACTCGTAGGGCCCCCTGGTGATCTGTCCAGAACACTGTTATTCAAACTATGCTCTGTGGGTTAACACAGGCAGTGTGGTACGTCTGAAGTCTGAAGGAAAGGCAACTTAGAAAAGAGGTCGCATTCATGGATTCCCGCAAGAGGCCCTTCACGCCAGATGTGTTTGTGTCTGTGTGTTGCCATTGTTGTGCAATCTTTAGAAAGGTGGACGACTATAGTTCATGAAAGCCATCCCGGCAGTATGGACATGTATTGTTTATGTTGCCTCACCTACAATTGGATGTCTTGAATGTTGTATGATAACCACAGCAAAATCCGATTAAATGTACGCCATCTCTCCTCTATAGATGGGATTCTCATTGGTGTATAGATGATGAAGGGTGGATAAGGATTCTATTGACTTCCATACTAGCTTAGAGCTCTGTTTGTAAATATTGTGTTGATGTCCATTCGTGTTTGCGTGTTTGGGCAGATGCAGTAATGTTCTGAAGCCTATTGTGTTTAGGAGAGCCCTCCCTATTGCCTTAGTTGTTGTGCAAAGCAATGTCATCGATTTGAACGATGACGAATATGTATGTGCTTTGCCAGGCATAAGAAGTGGTAGGTAAAGAAAAGCGAGATGTGTGAGGAGAATGTTGGCTTAAGGCAGAGGTTTGTATTGCAACCATGGTTGTTTGACTTGCATATGAATTGAATAATGAGAGAAATGAGTACAAGAATTTTGGGTAGGGGTCTAAAGTTTGAGAAAGATGAACAAAATGGATAATACACAGACCCATTTGTATTGCCACCATGGTTGTTTGAATTGTATATGAATTGAATAAAGGGAGAAATGAGTACAAGA
>NC_134783.1:22561159-22598659 GCF_046742065.1 Oratosquilla oratoria | reverse complement strand
CGTCTTTCTATTCACCCTCATTTTTTGCCACCTCCTCCTACCACTCCATTCCCTCTCCCTCCTTTTCTTACTTTCCCTCCTCCTCTCCCTTCTCCTCTCCCTCTCCTCCTCCTCTCCTTCCTCTTTTCCCTCTCTTCCTCCCTTCTTCCTCCTGCTCTCATTCCTCTCCTTTCCCTTTCCTCTTCATATCCCCAGCTTCCCTTCCCTCATAATTTAAACAAATTTCACGGTGTTCCTTCTCATTTTCAGTGGTCCTCCTCCTCCTCCCCCCTCTTCCTCCTCTATCTCATTTTTTTTTTTTTTCCATTTAAGCACTGTCGGTCTCCTCTCCCTCTACTTGTTCCATCCTCTTCCTTTTCTTCCCCTTCCTAAACCTCCTCCTCCTCCTCTCTCTTCTTCCCTCTCTTTTACCTTCTCCAAAACTTTTCCCCAATTCACACTTTCGTCTCATTTCCTCCTCATATTTGTGCATTTTCGTTTTGTTTTGTTTTCAAATTAATTCCACAGGAGAACAGGTTCCAGGATTCACCTGTAATCCAGTAAGTATGGAAGCGTCCCTTCAGTCGGATAAATGGCGTCACTGTGTTGAAGAGGTAAATCGGACTCAATTTGATTCCGTTATGGGAGCGACCCCCCAACCGACCTCACACCACCAACTCAGGCCTGCGTACCCCAGGAAGAACTGTGAAGGGGACAGCCGCATGGTATGGGGTGGGTCGGCTTGTTAAGGGAAGAGAAACAACAACTTTCGTGGCTCCTTTCGTCTTGACAAGGACGATTAGAACTCTCCTCCCCCTCCCCCTCCCCTCCCCCTCCTCCTCCCCCACCCTCAAAAGAAAAGTTGGACATCAGTGGAGGACCAGTAGAAGTAAATAATTTCAAGACAGCGAGCGGCCTGTTATGCAGACAATTCCTTCGTCTGGCTCATACCACGCGACCTTATTGAGGCGGTCGGAGGCCAGCGGGGGAAAGAATGTGAACAACATAAGATATACGGACGATTTAGTATTGCTTTTGCATTCTGAGATAAAATTACAGAGAATGATGGTTGATGTGAATCATGGACAAGTGAATTATGATAAGCATCAAAAAGACAAACGTGACAGGAATAACATAAAGAAAAACAATGAGAGTAAGAAGAAAAAAAGGAAAAAATTATTATTAAAGAGGTAGAAAGTTTTAGATACTCGGTGCGTACAATTTCAGAGAATGCCGATTCTGAAAATAAACAAACATAAGAATAACATAGTTGAAGACAGCATTTGAAAGAATTAAAATAAAGACACCAACGAATATTACTTATGATTTAGAGTCGAGATGAAGAATGTAAAAGTGCTACAAAAGAATGACAGTCCTCTTTGCTTGCGAGGCATGGACGGTGAACAGGAGTAAGGCAAAAAAAATTAAACAAAGGAAATGGGTTTTTTGTTTAAATTGATATTAGAACTCCTGTGACTGCTTGAGCTTAAAACTAAATAGTACTGAGGATAACAGGTGCAGAGAGATCGCTGATGAGAGGCACAGAATGGGTGAAGACTTGATTGGTCACATCCTGAAAGCGGATGGACTCGACAAAAGCTGTTTATCAGGAAGGGTGTTGGGTGGGACACGAGACCAAGGGTCAAGTTTATGATGCGCTGTTGAAACAGCTCGGACATGGATGGATGATTGACCTGGTCAGGTTGGCTGACTACGTCATATTCGACTACGTCATATTCGACTACGTCATATTCGACTACGTCATATTCGACTACGTCATATTCGACTACGTCATATTCGACTACGTCATATTCGACTACGTCATTTAACTAGAACTTCACTTAAAATAAAATATGAGGACAAATCTGAGTCTCGGTCAACTGAGACGACATTTTGTCCTAAGTCTGCATCTCAACTTAATAAAGTCAACCCTCACAACATAAATCACTGAAAGAACACTAAAATACTGGGATGCAGAAAAGATAGGGAGCTTCAGTCTGGTCTTCCTGAAATTCTAGAACTTCAGAATCTAGTTATTTTCAAACTACTTTTCTCCGGGTGATCATAGCAGGAATTCTAAAGAAGACAATAATGAGATTATTTCCTTTTTTATGTTAAATACACAATGGCATCAAGAGGTGGCGAGAACTATATGTTTAAGGTTTTCTATAGACAAATGAATTCAGCTGAGACAAAATAGGGATTTAGCCCCCGAGATTTCACAGAATCCTTCAACGAAATGAATGCGTTTAGTATTCACAAAAATAAGATTTGCGGGGCTGTAGGCTTCAGGATAATTGAACCACAAATTGTTCAAAAGCCAGCGTAAGTTCAAAAGTCTTCACCAGATTAATCTGAAAAGAGTGTAGTTTAAGATCTCATACAAATTTGACGTTTGGCTTAAGCGGACTTAACACTGGAATGGGTAGGAGCCCTCGACAGGAAGGGGAGTTTTGTGAAGCGAGTTTCCAGAAGGGAAGAAAAGCGGAGGCTGAAGCTTCGACGACGGGGTGAACGGTTTCCGCAGAAAGAACCATTTTCAGATGCAGAAGACCTGACATTCACCTGTACAAGGACAGCCGGGGTAAGCGGCAGACACCTGCAGCCATTGAAGATGGAACTAGTGCCCTCATCATGAAGCGGGATCGATGCCAAAAGCAATACAATGGTGCACAACAAGACGAAGGGTTTATGATAGGAGACGCGCCTCCTTGGTTCCGGAGCTATCTGTTTTGCCTTGATTTAAGTGACTGCAACCCACTCCAAACAGCTTCTGGTCACCGTTTGAGTCAAGCAGGGCCTGCCTACTTGCAAACAACTCCAGTAGCTCTTTATTTCCAGGGGAGGGAGGGAAGGGAGTGGGGGGATTTAGGTATGAAAAAACAGTTGATTCCACGCTAATAAGTACTACTTACTACCTGTGGACTCGACGATAGGATGTGATCTGACCGCCATCTGTATGGCTCGATTCCTTGCGTGGGTGTGCAGTTGTGTGCATTTATTACAATATATGAGGAAGGAGCTACACTCGAGTGACTTCTGTCTCTCTTTTTTCAACTGTCTTACCTAGTTTTGTACTTATTTATCGTTTAAGCTTGGGCTGCATCTTCTAAGTTATTCTAGGAACTGATGTATTCATATAGAAAAAATGTGCTATTTGACATCGTTTAGACATGTTGTCTTTTCCAAATATTTTTCGCGACTTTATGACACCCTCTCGTCCGAAACAAAAAGATCTTCGTTGTCAGTTTTGGCTTTTCCTTTTGATGACTTGAACATCACTATCAAGTTGCCTCTTTCTCTTCTTTCTTTCAACGACGACAGGTCCACCGCTAATCTCTTTCCTTACGTTATATCTCCAAGGCTGGAGACTGCTTGGACTTTTCTCTCGGCCTTGTTTATATCTTTTGCTTTGTGTGGAGACCACGCCGCCGATGCCTGGGCTAACCTTGGCCGGGTCAGACACTCTATGGTTTTATTCTTTTCCATAATTTCATCCATATGGTGAAAAACTGGTTTTATGTTCTCCAATAGTCTGCATGTTTCAATCACGATTGAGCTCATATCTCTGTCAGGTGATAAGGTGCCCGTTAACAACACAATCACACCCTATTCTTCTTTTGCTCCTATTGATAAGTTATTTATCATTGAGTACACACACACACACACACACACACACACACACACACACACACACACACACACACACACTGTGTGTGTGTGTGTTTTCTTTAGCCTTTACATACTTCCAATATTTTACATTTTTACTTTAAAGCTCATTTTCTACAATTTCCTCGATGCATATACACATTGTCTAGACCTGCTGTAATAATTAATTGTTTCTCCCTTATTCTTATTCCTTTAACAGTCTTTGTGTCGCCTCTATTTATAGAAGTGGGTGCTTATGTGGATCTGCGTTTGTGACTGTTTGATCACGTGCGTGGTTTTGGTAAGGGTTGTTTGTTGGTGTGTGTGTGTGTGTGTGTGTGTGTGTGTGTGTGTGTGTGTGTGTGTGTGTGTATTCACTTGGTCTTTGGATCACGTGTTGGACTCGTGATCGACAGCTATTTCCCTCCTGGAAGAGAGCTCAGAGCTCGTAGGTCCGATCTATGGGTAATGCTATGACCTTGCACACACACACACCCCCAACTCCCCGCCCACGAGAGTTGGAGTAACACCCCTCAGCGCTGCGATACTGATATTATTTCAGCCCACAGTGTGTGTGTGTGTGTGTGTGTGTGTGTGTGTGTGTGTGTGTGTGCGTGTGTGTGTGTGTGTGTGTGTGTGTGTGTGTGTGTGTGTGTGTGTGTGTGTGTGTGTGTGTGTGTGTGTGTGTGTGTGTGTGTGTGTGTGTGTGTGTGTGTGTGTGCGTGTGTGTGTGTATGTGTGTGTGTATGTATGTGTGAATTTGTGTGTGTGTGTGAATTTGTGTGTGTGTGTGTGTGTGTGTGTGTGTGTGTGTGTGTGTGTGTGTGTGTGTGTGTGTGTGTGTGTGTGTGTGTGCGTGTGCGTGTGTGTGTGATTCACCATTCATCATGGTCTTGGATCACGTGTTGGACTCGTGATCAACAGTTATTAACCTCCCGGAAGAGAGCTCAGAGCTCGTATGACCGATCTGTGGATAATATTGTGATTTTACACGCACACACACACCCAACTCCCCGCCCACGTGAGTTGGAGTAACACCCCGCAGCGCAGTGATACTGAAATTATTCCAGCCCTGATATGTGTGTGTGTGTGTGTGTGTGTGTGTGTGTGTATTTACCTAGTTGTATTTACCTAGTTGTATTTTACGGGAAGGGGAGCTATGCTCGTGGGGTCCCGTCTTCATATCTCATTTTATCTAAACTATTTTTAAATTCATGTATTGTTTTTGCACACACCACTTTCTCATCTAACTTGTTCCAACTGTCTATTGCTCTGTGAGGAAAGCTGTTCTTTTTCAAATCTCTTCTATAGCTGTCTTTTTTTATTTTCTTTCCGTGTCCTCTTGTATTTCTGTCATCCCATTTTATCAGATTCTCTCTATCAGTAATTTCTATGCCTTTCATGATTCTGTAAATAGCTATCAAATCTCCTCTCTCTCTTCTTTGCTCTAGTGTCTGTAGTTTAAGTTTTTGTAGTCTCTCTTCATATGATAGTTTTGAGAGTGTTGGTGCCAATTTTGTAATTGCTCTTTGTATTCTTTCAAGTTTTTTTATACATTTTTTTGTACTTGGTGACCATATCGTTGCTGCATATTCCAATCTTGGTCTTATCAGGGTGATTAGGATTTTCCTCACCATTTCTTCATCCAGGTATGTAAATGCCACTTTGATTGTTCTTATTAAATTATAGGTTTCTCCAAAAATCTTATTTATATGTTTCTCAGGTGACATATTATTCATAACAATGACTCCCAGGTCCTTCTCATTTTCTACTCTTTTTATTCCTTCTTCTCCCAAATTATATGATCCTGTTATTCTGTTTTTTGCTTTTTCCAAATTCCATTATACTACACTTTTTTGTATTGAACTCCATCTCCCACTTCCTACTCCATTCTTGTACTTTATTTAGATCTCTCTGTAGTGATTCACAATCTTCTTCAGTTTTCACTCTTTTCAGTAATTTTGCATCATCTGCAAAGAAGCTCATATAGCTTTCAATTCCTTCATCCATATCATTAATATATATAGCAAACATTATTGGGGCCAGAACTGTTCCCTGCGGGACACCGCTTATTACTTCATTCCATTTTGAGTGCTGATCTCTTATCACTACTCTCATTTTTCTTCCTTGCAAAAAGTCTTCCATCCAATTTAGCAATTTACCTTGTATTCCTCCTTCATATTCTAATTTCTTAAGCAGTTTCTTATGTGGTACTTTGTCAAAAGCTTTTTTTAGGTCTAGAAATGCACAATCAGCCCATCCATCTCTTTCTTGTATTATATCTATTAGCCTTGAATAGAAACATATTAAATTGGTGACGCATGATCGTCCTTGTCTGAATCCAAATTGCCTTGGATTTAGTACGTTGTTTTTTTCCAAGTATTTTACCCATCTACTTTTGATAATTCTTTCACAAATTTTTGCTATTGTACTTGTTAGAGAGACTGGTCTATAGTTGGTAGGTTCTTCTTTATTTCCTCCTTTATATATAGGTACTATATTTGCTTTTTTCCAATCTTCTGGAACTTTTCCTTCTTTTAAGGAACTGCTTATTATGCTATGTATTTTGTCTGCCAGTTCATTCCTGCATTCTTTCAGAATCCAGTTTGCTATTTCATCTGGCCCATGCGATTTTCTGACATCAAAATTACCCAAGTGTGTCAATATTTCATTCTTTGTTACTTCTATTTCTTCCATAGGGGGGACTTTTTCTTTCCACTCAATCTCTTCAGGTTGTATATTTTCCCTTGTAAACACTGATTTAAAATGTTTGTTCATAATTTCTGCCATTTCCATTTCCTCAGTGTATTCAACTCCTCCTTGTCTCAATTTCTCCAAGTCTTGTTTGTTTTTCAGTTTATTGTTTACAAATCTGTAGAATAGTTTTGGTTGATCTTTACACTTTTCTATAACATCTTTTTCATATTTTCTTTTTTTCTCTCTGCATTTTTGTACATATTCATTTCTATAACCAGTATATATTTTCCATTTTTCAGGTCTTCTGTGTTTTTTCCATCTGGTCCAGGCTTTGTCTCTTTTGTCTTTTAACTCCCTACAACTTTTGTTGTACCAGCATTTTACATATTCTTTTTCTTGTTTTTGTCTTGGGACATACTTTTCCACTCCTTTTTTGTAAATTTTTGTCAAAATATTCCATTTCTCTTCCACTGATGTTTCTTCTTTGTATATTTCTTCCCAGTTTTCTTGTTGGAAGAATTCTCTTATTTTATCAAAGTTTGTTTTTTCATACATCATTCTTCCTTTTCTATATTGTTCATTTCTTTTCATATATTTTTCTTCATTAAGTTCCAGTTCAATCAATATGTGGTCACTTTTACCTATTGGTGTTTTATATTCAATCTTGTCCACTATTCTAGGTTCAGATGTAATTATTAAGTCTAGCCTCGATGGTTCTTCTTCATTTCTATACCTAGTGTTCTCTTGTATCCATTGTGTCATTGAATGGTCAGTAATCATCTCAAGTAGAGCATTTCCCCATGAGTCATCACCACTCTTTACTGTCATTTCTTCCCAGCAGATTTCTTTGCAATTAAAGTCGCCCATCATAACTATTCTTCCTCCGTCTTCCATTATTTTAGTTAATGCTATCTTTGTGTCCTCTAGCATACTTTTATATTCACTCTCCTCCCATGAGGCTGTTTTCGGAGGCACATAATTGATCACAAATTTTCTGCTCTTCTTATCTCTGTCTTCCACTTCTATCATAATCATCTCTACTGTATTCTTTCCATATATGACACCTTTCACATTTATATCCTTCTTAGTCAGGAACATAACTCCACCCCCTTGCTTTTTCTCTCTGTTTCTAATCCAATAATTGTATGCATCATGTCCTACACTGTTGGGTGGTAGTGGGCCTTTTAATTTTGTTTCTACAATTCCCATTATGTCCGGTTCTTTTTCTTTCAAATAATCATTCAGCTCATTCAATCCTGTTATTAATCCATCTATATTTGTGTAAGACACTCTTAGTTTTCTGCCACTTCCATTGTGTTCTCTGTTTCCCTTATGTTTTTCTTTTGTGTGTCGAACTTCCTTAGTTTCATGTTCACTACTCTCCAATAGAATCTCTCTTTCTCTGACTCCGTTCTGTTCTCGTTTTTTGTCTTAGCTTCCAGTCTTTTCTGCTTTTCTTCTTCTCTTTCCTCTTTATTCATTTCTCTTTTTATCCATATCTTTTTGTATTGTTCACTTGTTGCTAGTTTCCCTGTTTTGGATAAGATATTCTCTGCCGTTGTTTGTGACTTGAATTTAATCTTAATTGGTCTGGTCTTGTCTGTGCTATACTTTCCGAGTCTAAATTTCTCTTCGATTTGTTTCATAATTCCTGGTTCATCTTCCTGAACTGATTCTAGTAATTGGCTTACTTTTTCATTTTCCTCTTTGATTCTTGTGGTTCTATCTGTGTTGTGTTTCTCTTCCATTCCTAATATAATTATACATTTCTTCTTGTCTGCTAAATCCCTTACTATATTCTCCTTTTGTCTCATCACTTTAATAACTGAGTCTTCAGTATGTTCTTTCAATTGCTGTTTGACTATGTCAGTGAATGAAATCTTATTTCCTTCTTGGGTTTGCTTCCAATTTTTACTTTCTTTAGCTATTGTTTCTCTGTTTTCTTTACTATTCTTCTTCAATTCCTCATTCTCCCCCTTTACCTCTCTTAACTGTCTTTTTAGTTCTTCTATTTCATCAGTTAAGTTTCTATTCGCCTTTTCCAGTTCTTCCAATCTTTCAACCCTTTGTAAAATGGTGTTCATATGACCTAACATACTCTCCAAGTCCTCGATCACCTTATCAACCTTCTCCTCTAGTCTTGTCAGTCGGGGGGGGTTTGTGTCCCCCCCACTCTCTTTAAATCCCTTGAAAATATTCTCATCACTTTCTACTGTATTGTTCCTATCTATACTTCTAATCTTTACATTCTTATTAGACATTCCGTCGTCCTCCAGCTCGTCTTGTGGTCTTTTGTTTACTTTACGGCGGTCTATTTGGACCAAGTCCTCTACTTCCTCATTACCTTCCATTTTCCCAGCAATCCCTCCCCTTCTCCTCTTTCCTTACTTTCCCACTACCTCACGAGCAATTTCCCCCCCCCCTGCAAATACAAAAAGGCACTTCTCTTTGCGTTGGTATCCACAATCTGCACTTTTCTTCAGAGCGTTCTTCAAGCCGTCCGTTCGTTGAAAGTGTGTGTGTGTGTGTGTGTGTGTGTGTGTGTGTGTGTGTGTGTGTGTGTGTGTGTGTGTGTGTGTGTGTGTGTGTGTGTGTGTGTGAGCTTGTGTGTGTGTGTGCGCGTGTCCGTGCGTGTGCCTGCATATGTACAATAAGCTCGTTTGTGGTTACAGCAAACTCTTCGCTGGAGCTGATGGGACAAAATCAATAGTCTGGGCATGCACCCATGTATACGCAGGGATAGTGTAACCGAAGCATATGGGGGGGGGGAATGGCCCAACAACGAACCTCGTAGGTCGAGTTGCACTTACCTTGGAGGGTGACGAGTAAGAGGACCAGGCCGGTGCGGGCGGCGGCGTTGTGCGGGTCCATGGTGCCGCCTGTGGCAGGGGTAAAAGAAGGACATGGAAGGAATTAGTCACGTGACCCAGAAGGAGGAAGAAAATTACATTTGCTAAAAGAGAAAGTGTCCTTCCCTTTTTCACGTGGGTAATCTCTATTGTGTTTGCCCTCACCATGCCATGATCATTTTGTCGAGTAATTGTGTAGAGGTGAGTTCCCAATGGTTTACAATAGATTACAATGAATTGCGTTGACAAATCATGAATACTGACAGCAGACATTTTGGTCCGCAACCAGGTCGAGGAGAGAAAAATATAGATTCATAAGCTGTACCTAAAAAAAATAGTAATAAAAATGTTAAATTGGTAAGCATTACAATATGTTCGCTTAGGTGTTTACCCAACTGAATCATGAAGCTTGGAAATTTTTTACCTTCCATAGCCTCTTCGTGAAGCTGATTCAGTTCACTGTCAAAGCGGATGGCAACACTGAATCCACCAATTTCTAGATTAAATATATGTCTTAACATCCAGATAATGAAAAAAAGTATTAAAATGATTGAGTTCGTTGGTTTCCTAGTTTCCTAGTGTACAGTATATGTATACCAAGCCTATTTGTAGCAAGGACTGTGGCAGAGAAATGTAGTGAAGTATTTGGTGACTACTGTAATTCTAGGTTCACCTAGGCAAGTCAGTGCGAGCTCCCCATTGTACTGTCAGGACAGAGAACACTACATTGTCACTCTCATAGGGATCTGTTCATATCTAAAAGATTAAAAAAGCCACCGAGAAGAGATCCGAAGTATCATCTACGTGACCGTTCGAACGTAAATTATTGATTTGTGCATTATAGGATTTTTTTTTTCTCACGAACTTTGGCACTCCTGTCCTCACTTTAAGTTTCTCCACTGATTAACATGTTTAGTGTTACTAATAGGGTCACTTTGAAAACCCCTGACCAAGGTCAGACCATGTTGTGAATTAGCCAAAGGAAGAATGCAGTTTGATGCAAACACTTAGAGGCCCAATCCCGGGCAGTGAGCTTCTGCAAACGCTCTGACCACATGGTCTTTGAAGGACCTTTTTACGTACAAGAGGGAATTTGTTTCGTATGTGTCAGATCCATGTGGGAGCTATTATTTGCTGAACATTAGTTGCAAATACATTGACCACCTATTGTAAGTATATCATTTGTTTACCATAAAGGCTTTGGTAGCATGATACAAATGCGGCGACATGACTGCTGTAAACGTTATGAGTGCTTCTTGCAAATACTTAAATTGCTTGACGTAAACAAATTAAGTGCTTACTCCAAAGGAGCGTGTTATGTCCTCCAGATACGTCGGCTGCTTGCTGCAGATGTGTTGAATGTAGATGTATCAAATTTATTAGTAATGTGTGAGTTGTTTGCTGTAAAGGTATTGATTACTTTTAGATTGACACATGCACCTCCTTGCAGGAAGGACCATTTACCATGGTATCATGAGCAGCTTCATTCGTCCCATTTCTTTCTTCCTATCTACCTAAATGGTTTACTATCTGCATAAATTTTATGTAGCCAAGATTTCAAGGATATTAGTGACACCTCTAAGGACCAGAGTTATGTAGCATTCATTATGCTTGGAGATTCACCTCCACTCAAAGATAAATGCTGACCAATTTCAACTTCTACTAAGTCTCTTTTCTGCTTCCTTAAATCTTCGGCGCGATTCTATTCCCAAATACTGCTATTGGTAAAAAAATACAAGTATTCTTCCTACTTCCCTACATCGATCACTCCTTTTCCTCTCTCTCGTTTCCCTTTCTTCTTTTTCTTCCTCCTCCTTCTCCTCGTTCTTTACCTTCTACTTCTCTTTCTTCTCCCCTCCTTCTTCTCCTGTTCTTTATCCACCTCCTTCTTATCCTACTCATCTTCCTCCTCCTTCTGCTCCTGCTGCTCCTCCCCCCCCCTCCGCCTCCTCATTATCTTCCTCTTCCTACTTCTCCGCTTCCTCCTCTTGCTCTTATTCCTCACCCTATTCCTTCTCCTTCCAGTCCGGTCTCGGCGCACAAGGTCATTAGAAAAGACGCGAAAATCGTCATTCCGTCTATACTCAGGCGTCATTCGACAGGGAGGGTGTCGTCGCATCGCGTCGGGAATGTAGAAAAAGGATGTGATACGATGCGACTCATGACGCGTAAATTTTGCTTAACATCTTTTCAAAGCTTTCCATCCCGTGCAGAGAAGAACTTCTGGATTCCTCTTCGAAAACATCCCAACGCCTCTAGTAATGAGGAGGAGGAGAAGAGAGAGAAGAGGGAAAAGATATAGGTGGAAGAGTTTGGGGTAGAAAGAGGAGTAGGAAAAGAGAATGTTGTAGGAAGAACATAAGAATGAAGGAGAGTGCAGTTAATAGTGGAGTTTGAGATGGAGTTTGAGTTTAAGTTAGGAGAGGCAGCGGCGGCGATGGTTTCGTCTAGGGATGGAATTGAAACACCGGTTCTTCAGGGAAGGTACATCTACTCGTCTACAACTACAATTGTTCCTCCATGTAGCTGCATAACAACTCTAGTCTTAAGTGTACAGCATAGAATTTTTTAATATTCTTCGGACAAGTTTCATGTGGATTTATATGAGGGAGTCAGCTCAGTAATTGTTGACATCTGAAGTGCAGTGCTGTATTTCAATGTAGCACTTCCTCAACTGGGAAACTTGTAGCTTAAATGAAATTAGGTGGTCTGCAATACCTACAAAGTTTCCTAACTACAACTCAGCTGCTGACCTTATACAGGGAACTTATTCGTCCCTGCATGGAATAAATTTCTCCTATTTGGGGCAACTTCTCACTCCGAGCAAGGCGGAGGCCCTATCAATGCCTCTCTTCTTCCTGATAAACATTAGATTTTCCATCTACATACTTCGAAGAGTAGCTCAACCAGTACGCTCTTTCTTATTACTAGGTAGCTTTGGAACTTTCTTCACCCTGATACTCCTTCACTTGTTTACAACTTGGACTCATTCATAAAAGACGGTTTGAAAATCCTACACAGGAAATAGGTAGTATGTTCTCCATATTTACAATCGAACCCCTTTGATACGATCATGCCCCCTGTCACGACCAATCTATGGACTAGGTCAATCGAGACACAATAAAAAAAAGATGTGTGGCCTTCAGCAGTTCCCACGAGGGATTTAAGAATCTCAAGTAAGATTATAAATTTCTTCGTTAGAAGTAATAATTATTTACATAAGTAAAACCATATTCACATTACATGGGAAACACACCCTAGATCCAAATATAACGATGTGGCTAGACACATTAAAAAGAACACGCGTCCAGGGAAACGCAACTACGAAATTAAAGTTGCCAGGCAATCGAGATCCAACCCAAAGGGCTTCTTTCAACTCTACAGAACAAAAAATAAGGAAAGGACAGGCCCAGTTAAAAACGATGAAGATGTCACGACAGATTCGGAGAAAATAAAAATGAGCGAGGCGTTTAACAAATATTTTCTCAGTGTTTATAAAGCAGAGATTAGTTACGGTACCTGAATGCGACCCCATTTTCAGTGGGGATGAAGGAAGTAGACTAACATCAGTATTAGTAAGGCAGAAGTAGTTCAAACACACTGATAGTCTTCAAGCTACAAAGTCCCTGAGTCCAAATGAAAATTTTCCGTAATGCTTAAAGAATGTAAATTTGAAACCTGCGACCAGTTGACATAAATATTTGATAAGTTGGTAGTCACTGGTTCTGTGCCTGTTGCTTAGGGGTAGGCAAACGTTCTTATTTTCAAAAAGGAAGATAAATCGTCTACATGAAACTACAGACCAATCAGATTGGATCAATAACAGCTAATAGAACCAGAGATCACATCGAGAGACATAATAGGATTCTTATTACACTAATGGCTTCTAGGTGTCAGATAACAATGATAGTTACGAGGTTATTTACCTTGGCTTTATCAAAACGTTTGACAAGGTGCCCCATCAAAAATTACTACAAGGAAAAATGTTTGAATGGATTAAATCTTGGATCAGTGACAGAAAAAAACGGGTCACCATAAACTGTGCTCAGACAGGATGTTACAATGTTTTCTTCACGCAAATACGTTCGATAGTTTACGTGGGGACCAATCACCGGGCTAGAGTACTCTTCCCGCCAGAACTGAATAAGTTTGGGTTGTTGACGTAATCATAGAAACGATTTGAGTAGTGGGTAGCCACAAGAAGTCACGTACATACCTACAAAATAGGTTAGATAACTTATATATTACATAAAAATAATATTTTACATATCATATATACATATTACATATGACAGGACAATGAATGACACGACTGATCATTAACCCCTTCCATACGATGAGAGTTACGTTGGCGTCATGAGGTGTGAGTGGATATATAAGGATGCCAGCGTCGGCAGCTTGATTATATTTATTTTGTAGTTGTGGCTAAGTGACCACTAGCTTCTTTGAAATGGCCTGATCATATTTTCTGTAGTTATCAATATTCAGGGTGAAAGAGAATGAGTGATACAGCTGTAACTTTATATTTTACTAGACCACCCGTGACCCGTTGGGTCAAATAAAATTTTAGATACGTTGTTGATAAAATGGTCAATAAAATCTTTATTAAGACAATTCTCTATTCAGTAGACAAAGGCAGTGACTTGATTAGTTATAAGAAGTGAAATGCAGAAGATTGTGACGTCATGTCGTCGTTGCTTGGAACACTACGCATCATATGATTTATACGGTTCGTAATATTTTAGTAAACTCATTATGCCTCATAGATGCTAAATCAGGAGTTGGCTATATTTTTAAATACTGAATATGAAAAATTTAAATATTAATGGTCAGAAAATATGTAATCGGAAAATTGGAAATTCAAAATTGACAAATTGGAAAATTAGCGGTTGTGACGTCACGCGCTCAGCGCTGGGGTTCCTTGGGACCCACAGAGCGGATGTCGTGATATCATGTCTCTTCTTCTGATTGGCTAGTCCTCAGTCGTGACGTCATATCTCTTCTTCTGATCTCTTCTTCTGATTGGCTGATCCTCAGTCGTGACGTCATATCTCTTCTTCAGTAGACGGTTTCAAGCAAGATAACAAACAAGAATTTTATATATGTATATAATATATATATATATATATATATATATATATATATATATATATATAATATATATATACATATGTTGGGTCAAATAAAATTCTAAATTATACGTTCTTATAAGAAGTGAAATGCAGAAGATTGTGACGTCATGTCGTCGTTGCTTGGAACATTACGCATCATATGATGTCGTGACGTCATGTCTCTTCTTCTGATCTCTTCTTCTGATTGGCTGGTCCTCAGTCGTGACGTCATATATCTTCTTCTGATATCTTCTGATTGGCTGGTCCTCAGTCGTGACGTCATATCTCCTCTTCTGATCGGCTGGGTGACGGTTTCAAGCAAGATAACAAACAAGATGATCAGAATTTTATAAGTATATAGATAATGCAAGTATTGTGATGCATCATTGTACGTCAGGCAGCTGATACTGCCCGCGAGAATTATGACTCGTCTTTAAGAGGTTAAATGTCTAAGCATATATTCTATTTATGCAAGGGCGTGAGACCCCCATCACACATATCATCTTACCAAACCGAAGTAAGCTACCATGGTGAGATGCAAAGGTTGTATAGGGAATAGGCAGACTCTGCAGTGGGCTACTATTGCTGGGCTCTCTAACGATAAAAATGTGTGGAAGTGGCGATGGAGTGCTTAGGAGTCTATAATGATGTAAGAGGAATGAAAAGAAACAGCAGGAGACTCAGGGGTATTTAGGAGTGTACATGATAGCAGAGGAATGTATAGAAGTCCTGATGAATATGATCAGGGGTTTTAGAGTTAGGGCAATTAAAGAATGCAAAGATCCTAATCGATCATGACACTATTTCTTTTCTGGCAGGACTCTTCAACTGAATAAAGTCAGTAGTTTTTGTCGTAGTAGAATCTGAACAAGGCGTCACCGTAGTGAAAGTGCTAATTCAAAATCCAATTAATAAGAGTGCATGCAAACAAAACATATCGTAATAATTTTCTTATATATCTATTTGATTTTATCTTGTTTACCCTTTCGTTCATGTATCTATTTGTCGGTATTATTCTTTTATTTGTTAACTTATTTATTCCTTTATCTATTCATTTATCTATTCAATGATTCATTGATTCGATCATTCATTCAATGGTTGATTCATTCATTCATTCATTTATTCAAAGGAGGATCGAACTCGAAACAAGACTCCCTTTTGTTGCTAGTTTGACCCCTCTGCTGAATGAAATTGCCTGGTTTGGGCCGGACAGAAAAGGCATGTTTCCGTACTGAAAAGGAGCAACTGAACCTCGGGGCCCAAGACGACACGCGGAAATGGTGAACGGCGATATGCTGACAGGAAGTTCGGCGTCGGCGACCTTCTGACCAACCTACGAAGTTTGATATCACGCCAACGGCTTAGCTTCCTGTATCGCTCTCCGTTAACCCTTTCGAGCCCCTAACAACTTGAATTTGTTCTGGCTGATAACAAATGGGTTTATTCAACGTATGGATAACTAGGCTTTAATGTGTTAAATGTTACCTCGTTTAATCCTTTGCAATCCGGTAGTTTTTTTATTGCGTTTGGAGTAATGTCAGATGGTGTTACACAACATACACTCTAAGTTAGGGAGCTCACACATGATACCATAAAATATTGTGGAGTAGAGAGGAGGGGGTGTCACGGACGTGCGTAGGAATGTCTCATCTAGGGTCAAATCAGGTCACAGGAGTCACGACGCGGATTGGCGCTCCTGTACATACACGGCAGATGACCTTCTAATACTTGCCACCTACCTGGAATCTGCTAATCTTATTGGCAAATAGATTGGAGGAGATTTTTGCTACTAATATTTCTAAATTTCAGTTGAGCCATATTTACAGTTCCCTCTTTTTTCACGTATATGGTTGAGACTGATAGTTATCGCCCTGCCCAGTTCGTCTCCCAGCCTAATAGATTTACGCAAAGTTATCTGATAGTTTCGGGCTTTTGTTTCTCGTTCGGTGTGTGTCCGTTTTCCATTTGCTACAGTGACGTTATAGACTTCTGCTAAACCTTCAAGATAGATATTAGGTTCTCTAGATAGTCATCAACCACCTTCCTCAATATTTATCAAATTAGTAATACATACATATATATATATATATATATATATATATATATATATATATATATATATGTATATATATATATATATATATATATATATATATATATATATATTCTTGCAGGCAGACGAGGTTAAATGCTATTGAAGATTCATTTTTGATTATCTTCTTGCGTATAGTCTCTATACGACGAATAGTTGACTTATCATTTTCTGTAAGTCTGTTTAGGAGATCTCTTATATTGGCCGACGTTTCGGAACTCTCTTGTTCCATCTTCCAGGGCGATATGATGTGTCAAGTTTTCTGTGTAGGTTATATATCATATCGCCCTGGAAGATGGAACAAGAGAGTTCCGAAACGTCGGCCAATATAAGAGATCTCCTAAACAGACTTACAGAAAATGATAAGTCAACTATTCGTCGTATAGAGACTATACGCAAGAAGGGGATCAAAAATGAATCTTCAATAGCATTTAACCTCGTCTGCCTGCAAGAAAATATCCTACCTGGCTACACAAAAATATATATATATATATATATATATATATATATATATATATATATATATATATATATATATATATATATATATATATGTATACACACACACACACACACATATATATATATATATATATATATATATATATATATATACATATATATATATATATATATATATATATATACAGTAGAAGTAATAGTACAACATCCTTTGTCACCTTACACTCCCTATCTATTAGTGTAGTACTTGTGGCTTATCAAGGTCCTATACTACTATTGTAATCAACTTGAAAAGTTAGCCACGCCTCCCGCCTCTCCCGGTACATGTGATTGATGATCGATAAAATAAAGAAAGATATAACTGATTTCCGGTGCTATTCACACAATCCCACCCCCCACCAATAGCATGCCTCTGCTGAAGGAAGATGTGGAGAATAGAACGTAGTACACTCCTGACATTTCATACACTACTTACAATTAACCCACTTTTTTGCACCTCACGAACTACCTCTTAAATATGAGTCAAATTCTCGCGCGCAGCATCAGATGCCTAACGTTCGATGCATCACATTACTTGCGTTATAAGATATAAAGTCATTGGTGTGTTACTTGTTCTCTTTCACTCTGAGTAATAATAAACACAGAAAACGTGATCAAACTACTTTACAGAATTCGTGGGTCACTCAGCTACAACTACAAAATAAATATAATCAAGACGCCGATTCCGACGTCATCGTATCGAGGAAGTTAAGCATTGGGAGCCCTTTAGTTATAGTATATGGTGTCGTTATCTTAGCTGACCCCACGTATCTAACCGCAATGTTTGTGGGTTTCATTCTGATACTGATATGCTACCTCATGCCGTTCTACCACTTCCACTTATGCTGCAAGTACTACTAAAGCTAATGGCTCCTAAATAGGGGACGGGGAGAGAAGTGGCGTTCAGGGGCCATGGATTTCAATTTCAGGATAAACAGATATTGCTAGGAGAAAGGGAATTTCACTTTTGGAAGTGTGGGGTAGCTTTTATGGACGAAAGGAGTTTTTTTTTATATACAAATGACGGTGGTGTCCATTTGGCTCACAAGACTGATAGACAAGGCAGTTGAGCGGTTTTGTTAGAGAGCAAGATTTATAGTAACAGAAGAGGTATGATATATGATAAACAAACAGAGAGCGAAATAGGCTCAGTGAGGAATAGAAGAACCTATGACACAAATTTGTTGCGGATAAAGGACTCATAATTGAGGGATTCATTTAGGAAAACTAATCTTAGAATTTACAACACGAACGGTAGAAGCCTTTTACGGTAAGTGAAGATATTGATGTTATGTGGGTCAGTGAAACTTGGGCCAAAATAGGAAAAATAACTTTAAGAAAGATCTTTTTGATAAATAGGTATAAGTCATATGATACGGACTCTAGCAATGACATTAAGGATGGTAGAAATATTTACAAGCAATGATTCAGAGAAATGTGGGTAGAAATCAAAATATGGAAACAGAAAACGGGTGTTGAGAGCTGTTAAGACCTATATCAATGCAAATACAAATACAAATACAAATATCAAAATATACATCATCAGGGTTTTTAATTTGAGAAATATCAGTTAAGCAGATTTAACTCGAGATTTTGCAGAGGTGTTTTTAGATATGGTGCAAGACAACTTTTTTCTTTACCTATTAAGAAAAGGAACAACTAGAGTAACAATTTCTAATATTAGTAAATCTTTGGGAAATAGTAATTATGAAGATGTTTAGTTCAATTTTTATTTTTCAAACATCTTGGAAATTCATAGAAGAGTGAAGAGAGGGGAAGAAATTTTAAATCGATATGATAAGAATTTAAGCAGAGGTTAAAAGACCTATTGGAAATTCCATGGGAATTGATCAAATTTAAATTTTTGGTGGGCCAATGAATAAGTGAATGAAAAAATGAATAAAAGAATAAAACATTTTCTACCAACAGAATTAGATTAAGATCAAAGAAAACGTAGGGCCGTTAGGAGTAGCAGACGACTTTATCGCAGCCAGCCAATGACAGGAGAATGGGTTCGTGCTCAAGTGGTTATTTCTTATCAGATTTTACGAGTGAAAATTTCTCCGGAAGTCAGA
Organism: Oratosquilla oratoria; assembly: GCF_046742065.1. Classification (NCBI taxonomy): domain Eukaryota; kingdom Metazoa; phylum Arthropoda; class Malacostraca; order Stomatopoda; family Squillidae; genus Oratosquilla; species Oratosquilla oratoria. The sequence continues at coordinate 22,579,707 of NC_134783.1, read as the reverse complement.
GATAGTGTTACATGTAGTCCAGACAACATAAGAAAAACAATAGATATTATGCAAAAATATGTGTTTAGGGAATTAGATGAATTATGATACCATAATTTCCCAGGTTCCAATGAAGTACGAGTGTACGTTTCAGTATAGGAATGTAGGGCAGAGCTATGTTGCTCGTTAACCATATTATCTAATAAGACTGAAAAATGACCTATGTCCCTATATTGGAGAAAAGATGGAAATAAAAAGCAAACTTAAAGAACAATTAACGTAATACATAACAGCTAAGAAAATCAAATTGTATCTGGAGAAATATAAACTTATCATTCGATGGAATAGGTTTATAAATGGGTTCTCATCCGTAACAGACTTCTCTTTTATTGAGAAGTTGTTGAGATTTTGAACAATGGTAATGACTATGATGCAATACATTTAGACCTTGTTAAATCATTTGACAAAATACCTCAGGAAAGATTAATACAGTTAAAGCTCATATCATAGGAGGAAATGTATTTAGATGAATTAAGTGTTTAGATATTGAGGGTATCAATGGTGAAAAGTCAGTGGAAACGTAACAAGTGGGGTACACTAGGGCTTGGTAATGGGTCCATCATAATATATCATGCACATCTATGATCTTGGTATGGGTTTTGCTAGCAATCTGGGCTAGATTTTAGATGGTACAAAACTAGGTACACTGATTGAAGAAAACTGACGATCAATTCAGGAAGATCTAAATCAAATGTATAGCTGGTCGGATATGTGGCAAATGAAATTCAATGTTGATAAATATAAAGTAATTAAATGGATAGAATGTATGACTTCAAAGGGTCAAAGAGATTTAGATATTCTCGTTAGCGATTATTTAAAGTAAAGACAATGGTGCATAGTGCTTTGAATTAATGTTAACAGAGTCCTCAGATTTATCACCCCATGTGTCAGACATAGGTCACAGGAAATTATACTGAAAACATATCTTGCCTCATCTAGATTATGCGGTACAACTTGAGTTTTCAGTTTACAGGATGGATACTGAGGCATTAAAGAGAATATAGAGAAGAATGACAAAAATATTCATAATAATAGACATTTTCCTTATAAGTAACGATTCAACCTTGTGTTGAAACGGTTTAGAGACATTATTAAAAGTGATAGTTGAGCATAAAGAATAAGCAATGATAATAAGAACATAAAAAAGGAGACTGCAAGAGACCATAAGGTCTATACTAGGCAGCTCTGTATCCATCACCACCTGTCATCCCCATCCATAAACTTGTCTAATCGTTTCTTAAAATAACTGATAGTTTCAGTGCTTACTACATGGTTACTAAGTTTATTCCATTCGTCGACCACCCTATTAGTAAACCAATTCTTGCCTATTTCCTTTTTAAATCTAAATTTGTCCAGTTTATAACCATTACTGCGAGTCCTGCCCTATTGTTTTAATATGATGACCTTGTTTGCATCACCCTTGTTAAAGCCTTTGATCCACTTGAACACCTCTATTAGATCACCCCGCACTCTGCGTCTTTCCAGAGAGTGTAAGTTAAGGTGCCTAGAAGCAATGGCTTTAACTTGGATAGATTTTGTTTCGTGGGGGAATTGGAAAATTGGTTTGGAAACAATTATGGGTATTAGAAAAAGGCCTCCCAATAGTACACTTAGTCAGAATACGTTTGATAATTTTAAAAAATATGTTGGATAGGCATAATGGATGCATATGGATTACGACAAGGTATAATCCTGCTGGGTGGGCTGAGAAGTTGCCCAAGGTGTGCCAATAGGCGTTGTGCAATTTGTCCTTTATCTTGTGTTATTTGTGTTACAAGGAGCTGTGGGCGTCGTTTTTTTTTTTTTTTTTTAGGATATCGACTCATAAGGTGGTCATTAAGCCTGGTTTGAATTTGTACAGTCTCGACGTTGATGTGGGGCGTCGTAGATTTGTTAAATCCTTTCGCTGGGTATCAGGGTGTCCTTCGGGTGAAAATAAGGCATACTAGGCAGCAACCATAACAAATGTTCAGTGCAAAGGTTTATTGAAATTTATCTTATCCTTCCGATACAGAGGGTTTTTCATCAGGTGAATAAATTTGCCTGAAGACATCCAGAACAAGTGCTCAAGTCACGAATAGCAACGAAAGGGTCAATAATAATGTGACCTCATGATTCTGGGTAATTTTATCTAAAAGAATGATTTCTCACTCGTTCTTGAAGATGAGGCTTTGCCTTGTACCTACATTCCTTGCACATGTCGTCTTCCAGAAGACAACAGCACAACTCCCGACCCACTTCCAACAACCATGTACCATATTTCTGGAGGAATTAAGATGGCAAAAAATGTGTAGTCATCAGTGGCCATTCCGTTTGGGATTTCTTCTTCTGAGAACTAATATCTCAGTCTTCCCCCCTCTTCCTCCTCTTCCTTTTCTTTAATCTCTTTCTCCTCCACTTTCCTCTTCACTTCTCTACACCTTCTTTGTATTTTTCTCTTCCTCTTTTCCCTCTCCATTTGTCTCCTTTTCCTCTCTTTTCTGATCCTCTTTTTCCACTCCTCCTTTATTTCCCCCTTCCCCTTCCTCCCTCTCCTTCTCTTCCTTCCTCTCTCTCGCCTCCTCCTCCCTCTTCTTCTCCTCCTCCTTATCCTCCGTTTACTTCCTCTTTCATTCTTCCTCTTCTCTTCCAATTCCTCCTTTTTCCCTTCTTCCTACCTGGTTTTTCCTCTCTCTCTCTCTCTCTCTCTCTCTCTCTCTTCTTCTTCTTCTGCCTATCCTCCCTTTTCTCATTTTTCTCTTCCTCTTGCTCCTCCTTCTTCTTCTCTTCCTCCCTCGCCACCTCCCCTTCTCTTCCTTTTCCTTCTTTCCTCCTCTTTTCCCTCTGCTCTTCTTCCTCTTTTTCTTTTTCCTATCCTTTCCCCTTTTTTCTCCTTTTCTTTTATCTCTTCCTCTTTCCTTTTTCTTCTCTTACTTCTTTCCCTTTTTCCATCCTCACCTCCTTCTCCCTCTCCTCCTCTTCTTCTTCTTCCCTTTACTCCCCATCTCTCTCCTTTTCTTCCTTTCTTTCTTTTCCTCCCTCTCTTCTTCTTCCTCTTCCTTCTCCCTACCTCACTAATTCTTCCTTCCTCTTCTTCTCTTCTCCCTTTCCTCCTCCTCATCTTCCTCTTCTTATTCCTCCTCTCTCTCCTTCTGCTGTGCATCCCCCTCTTCCTCCTCCTCCTCCTCTTCCTCCTCCATATATTTCTCTTTCACCTTTTTCTTCTACTCGTTTTGCATCACCTCTTACTCCACCTCTTTGCCTTACTCCTCCTCTCCATCTCCTTGCCCTTCTCCTCATTCTATCTTTTCTCGCTTTCTTCCTCCTCCTCTTCCTCCTCATCCTTGTCATACTCCTCTTACTCTTCGTCCCACTCCTCCCCCTTTTTTCCCGTCCTCCTCCCCATTGCCTTCTACCTACACGCCCTCTTCCTCTTCTTTCTGCGTCTATTCCTTCTCCCTTACTTTCTTCTTCTGCTTCACCTCCTCCTACTCCTCATTTTGCTTCTCTTCTATTTCATCCAATTCTTCTTTCTTCCATTCCTCGTCTCCATCGCCCTTCTCCTCCTCCTCCTCCTTGTCTTTTATTTTTCCTTCTCTTCCTCTTCCTTTTTGTTATCACGTTTTCTCTCTTTCCTCTCCCATTTACATTTCTATTTTCTTCGGTCTCTCCAACATAACTTGCTTTCTTCCCAACCTTCGCCTCCCCTTTCTCTTCCCTCTCTTCCCCCATCTACTCCCCACTCCCCTCCTCCCCAACCTTGGTCTCTACTTCCCTGAGTCCCCATCACTGGCAGTCCTCTTGGTCCTAACGGTCCAGTCGAGATTCCGTTCGTGGAGGCAACTCCCCCACCACCGCCACCACCACCTCCTCCGTCAACGACCTTCCACTCCCGAACGCCGCCACACACCCGACCCCGCACCCGTCCTCTCTTCTCTCTTCCTCTGCCTCTGCTTTTCTCTCAGTCGGTCGAAGAGGCCATGGAGTTGTTTAGGGAGAGGTCCACTTGCTTTTCTGTCCGTTCCTCACTCCAGTGGCGTTTGTTTTCTTGTTCGTTTACGGATTTTGTTCTGTCGCCCCATGCGAGTTTATTTGGCTGAGGGACGGTTCTCGGACTAAATGGTACAACTTCTGCTATCATTCCCGAAGATTGATAAAAATCATCTAGCGGTTTTAACAGGGCTATATGTCAAGGATGTAGCTGAACCGATAGGGCTTTTGACTATGAAATAGATGGAGCCATAAACCCACTTTAGCTTGGCGTGTGTCGCTTCCAAATCTCAATAAGAGGGTCTCACGTTAGCCACAATATAATGTATGAAGAGCGTATTGGCAACAAAGAGAACAACGAGAAACGGTTTAGCTGAAGGACTAAGCTTTTAATACCTTCATTCCTGCCAACCCCCACATCCTCCTCCTCCTCCTCCTCCTCCTCCTCCTCCTCCTCCTCCTCCATTATTACCATTCCTCTTCCCCTCTCCGTGCCTAGATGCTCCGAAGCCACCTCGCATCTACCTCTCAGGCCACTCCCCCTTCCTTCCTACTCTCCTCCTTCGTATTTTCCATCACTTGACCTTTCCTTTCTTTCTTACTTCATTTTCATTTTATTGACCCTCTTCTACCTCCCTCCTTCTCTCCCTCCCCTTCTCTTTCTCTCTCTCTCTCTCTCTCTCTCTCTCTCTCTCTCTCTCTCTCTCTCTCTCTCTCTCTCTCTCTCTCTCTCTCTCTCTCTCTCTCTTAGTGTTTTGGTTTTCTCTCACTGTCTTTCCTCTTTTTATTTCGTGGGTGAGTTCGTTATCAGGTCACGTGCGCATGCAAATTCCCACTGATTCGGATAGACAGGAGCATTCGGGGATAGGGTGGGGACCTTCTGGGCCAAGCCCTGCAGGAGGTACCTATGCTGGCGTCCGTACAGAAGCGTTAAGGTTCACAAGCGTTCGTAAGCTGAATGCAATTTGTTACGCAAATGGATACACTTACGACATTAATCACACGTGGGTCTGGAAAAGTTGTCTCGTACCGGCAGGCGCAGAGTTATCGCCACCACTACAACCAAGTTGAGGTCCGGTATTTAGTCCAGTCGGCAGAGCTCTGAACTAGATGCCAATATGGCGTGGTATCAATCAAATCATCGTGCTTTAACTAACTGGCACATCCCTAATGATAAACAGAGAAAACCCTCGTGGTTTTATGTGATACCGTCATAATGTTGACGTGTACCATTGAGCCCCCTATAAATACGCAGGACACCATGGAATATATTGAATAAGGTGCCACCAAAGATGTACCTCACCAGAAACTATGCGGCAAGGTGGAATTTTACTGCCACAACTTTTGAACCCGCCATGGACAGCACAACCAATGTTATCATCGTCACCTAAAGGTCCAACCGTATTGCCTCCTGTGCTTACGGGCATTGTTCCACCTTCGTAAGGAGTGTCCAAACAGATCCAAGTCATGGATAAGAAACAACCTGAAGAAAATGAAGATCTACACGTACAACGTGAGAAACCTCGAAGAAGACCAGAAACTAGGGAGTGTGATGGACAACTAAGAGATCATCGGTTGAAGGAGAACATCGAGGGACTAAATAAGGACCGAAGGGAGTGTGTGTGTGTGTGGGGGGGGGAGTAGAAAACAATTATCACTTACTCTTCATACATTGACGTGAGAACAATCACTCTCTTCGCGTTCATCCCCAAATACCTCTTTATAATAACACTTTTTAGTCCTCCCAGATATTTACATGCTTCTCTTAGTTTATAAATGACCTACATCCCTACCGTTCTATTCCCTGCTGCATATAATTCCAAATACTTAAATTTTTCTACTTCTTCAAGCCTCTAACCCTTTAAACTCACCTCCTCTATCATCCCTTATACATCTTATCACCTTAATTTTGCCCACAGTTACTTTCAGTTTTTTCCTTCACGTGCCCTCTCAAACTCCGCCACCAATGGCTTTAGTCTACCTCCGACTTGGCTAGAATATCAAACAATAATTGATTCAACTCCTACTTCCCTCTACATTTATTCACTAACCTTATATCCTGGCTAGCACCTTCGCGTTTACTTCCCGCACCACCCCGTCACTATACACATTGAGCAACCACGGCGACAAAACACAATATTGGTGCAGCCCCACCTTCACCTCAGGAAACTCACTCTCTCCATTCCCTACGGTATACTAATAATGTTAAAAGAAAAAAAAATCCCTCAACAGACTTCCCCTATCCCATATATGTACGACATATTTTATAGAACCTCTCTGTCAACCCTTTCATACATCTTTTCCAGACCCATGAAATCACAAAAGAAAATCCCTTTGCCACAAAAATGATCGCGGATCTGTTTTATTATGATTTTTTAACTACGCACGTTTTGTTAAACCCACGCTGCTATTTCCCAGTTACTCCCTCTTTTCTTCTCCTAATCATCTCATTCAACATCCTACTATAAATTAGAATTTTGAGAATTTTGGTCTAAACTGCTTCCGGGAAAGACCATGATATATTACACAGCTGGGGAGGAGTTCGTGGGAAATTCACAGAAGCAGGAATGGCCGAGAAATCCTTCTGAGAAATATAAACACGGCCTCTAGATGTGACAAAACAGTCCCTGATTTTTTTTTTTTTTTTTTTTTTTTCAAAAAGTCTTTTGCTGATGAGGGGATTTCATTTAGCCAAGTAAAATCCCTTGGCGGTAGCAGCAGCTAGAACAGAGTTCTGACTTTGCAAAACAGAGCGAATGGATCTCAAATCTTTGCTGCTCCTGAATTCATCCTCAGACTTTGGGAGTTGTCAAGGATATTGCTGCTGCTGCTGCTGCTGCTGCTGCTGCTGCTATTGCTGCTGCTGCTGCTGCTGCTGCTGCTGCTGCTGCTGCTGCTGCTGCTGCTGCTGCTGCTGCTGCTGCTGCTGCTGCTGCTGCTGCTGCTGCTGCTGCTGCTGCTGCTGCTGCTGCTCCCGAAGGACATGGTTACTGTCAGCTTCCGTTAACCAAAGGAGGCTGGGCAGCACAAGCCGGGAATTTATTGGTGATTATATAAGAATACTGCAATGAATTACACCACATGCTTGCTTGCCATTAATCGCGTCAAGTAAACCCACGTTTCTTTGTAAGGTTGAAGTGCTTCCCAACTGGACTGGTCTTCAACCCGCTCAGCACGAGAAAGCGAAATTTAGTTTTTGTTACGAAAAGAAAGGAAGGAAGGCTATAGGTTTCTAATAAAAGGTCGAGATTCCCACCTGAAGTGTCCACCCTAATTCCTCAACTCCTAAAGACCTCCCCTTGTCAGCCAGAACAAGAGCATCATCAAATTGAAAGACTGAACCCGGTACACACACACGCGGTATACGTTTGTTTTCCCCAACTCGCGATAACTTGATTTAGACGGGTGGCTTGTCCCGGACGAGAGGAGCTAAAACTACCGCGATTAATCTTCCGAACACGGTCATTTGTTACACGGATTTTTTTTTTTTTTTCCAAGCTGATGCCAAAGGCTTTTATTTGACTAAAATGCTTCCCCTTGAGTATAATTGCCCGCACGCACACACACACACACACGCACACACACACACACACACACACACACACACACACACACACACACAATAATACAGACCGACAGGGTCAACCGCTTCATGTTGATTATGTACTCCTCTACATATTCTATTTTGGCTACTGTTAGACGATTTTGTTTAGTTGAGAGTTCAATTACGAATAAAAATGTACACCGACTGAACGAAATCCTATTATATTGCATAATGTCGACCATCCCCCAACCTCACCCCTAACTCCAGAACTGAACTTGTAATGAAATAATAACATTGTTTGACGTAACCCATCACGCCAAATTCGGCCAAAGGCTTTGCCGTCAAATCGAAAAGGTTAAAACGAAGATAGAATAAAGCTACATTTGGAACCAGAAAGTAAGAACGTGATTGTAGATGAGCTGAAGAAGCAGCATGACGACTTTCAGGTAATTAGAAAAGTGTTTCGTTTATTTACTTTTCTATTCATACATTTGTTTATGGGATCATTTGCCTCTTGATTTGTATATTTGTTTTCATACACAAGCATATCTTTTTCAGCCAACGTCATTGTCTGCTAGAAGTTTTGGTGGGTTCCTGCAGTTTAATGCATTGACTGCAGATGGGGGCAAGCAAGCAGACTCATGTGAGGTCAAACAAGCAGGTTCATATGAGGTCAAACAAGTAAGCATGCACATGTGGGGTCAAACAAGTGAGCATGCACATAAACAGTGCGCATACACAGTAGGTTTTAGAGGTATGCCACGTTCAAGACATATGTGAAACGTTGAACATATTGAGTGGCTAAAAATAAATTCAAGAAGAAAGATCAAGTTTAGATCATAAAGATCATGTGTGTCAAAACTTTAACATATTCAAGACGAGTCTGCACCTTCAGCTGAATAAAATCGTCTGGCGTCAGCCAAAGCAATATCTGTAGTAAGGGTTTCTGTGACAGTTATAGACAAAATACAAGCAAAAAGACGACGCGGTTTCTATTATTTCAAGAAAAATACTGACGAAATCTCACATAGGAAAAGAAGTGTTGATAAAAAAAAAACTGCATCGAATGAGTGATCTTGATAAACGAAAACTATAATGAGGTGAAAGTAATGAATGTGAAGAAATATGACGGTAAGATTACCATAGAAGTTGTATGTGCTGGTTGTGTTTCTATCCTACAATATGTAGACGATTTGACGGTGGAAATAGCTATATGTATTTACAGACCGTGCTAAAGTATTAGTGAGAACAGAAAGAAATGCATAACTCTGACTAAAGCAAGAATTGGCAGATGAAATATCATGTGAAAAAAAATTATCATGAAAAAACAAATGAGTTACAAGAAGCATTGAGCTACAGATTGAGTAGAAAGTATTAAGTAGAAGAAAGTGAATGAATTTAGAGAATTTCCATAAAACGTTTATTTAAATGTGAAGCTTGAAAACAACACAGGAAGAAGACTATATTTCTAATGGTCAAGCCTCAAAAGTAGTTTTGAGACACAATGATGAGGTTATGACAAAAGCATCAGTGATTTGACACCCAGTAGAGAATATTCCACGGCAGCAGAGTGGCCGTGAGGTAAAAAGGGGAGACAAAAATCAGAAAGTCACAACGATTCCTCACGTGATGGTTCTCAAAATTTTCAATTCTAGATCAAAACATATAGATCAATCTACACAACAGGAAAAGGAGAAAGATGTCATGACATCACAGTGTAAATATATCAAAGGAAAAAGATACCAAAGGTAGGATAAAGTAGATTAAACGTTCAGTGATACCTGGTGTTCCAAGTGCAAGCTGCATCAAACAATGTAAAGGAAGCAATTTTTCCAAAAGAACAGTGGGGGAATGCAGCGGATTGGTAGTAGAATGGTGTATACCCAGGAGTAAAAGAATACAGATTACTGGTAAGTTTTGACAGAACTGTTCTGGGAAAAAATAAAACTTAGTCATGTAACAGGACAGTACAAGAGGAGACTATACATCCAAGCTCACGCACATGCTCTTCTACGCATACACACACACACACACACACACACACACACACACACACACACTCTGGCCTGCCACTACGGAGGTCCGGGTTCGATCCTCGCCCGGGGCTGAAATAATATCAGTATCGCAGCGCAGAGGGGTGTTACTCCAACTCTCGTGGGCGGGGAGTTGGGGTGTGTGTGTGTGTGCGAGGTCATAGCATTACCCATAGATCGGACCTACGAGCTCTGAGCTCTCTTCCAGGAGGGAAATAGCTGTCGATCACGAGTCCAACACGTGATCCAAAGACCAAGTGAATACACACACACACACACACACACACACACACACACACACACACGTTCTCACACACATACACACAAACAAACACGCTCATATACACACACAGATACACGCATACACACACACACACACACACACATACACGCATACAGATATCCACATGCGTCTAAAGAACGCACTTGGAAAGGTACCCCACAACCTAGTTTGTGGAAATTGGAGTATGCTGGAAGACTAAGAGGAAAACGCTTTAAATGGATAAAGGGTTTCCTGGAAGTCTGCTACACAAAACTAACAGTAGAAGAGTCGGTGTAGAGAGTGGTCATCAGTAGAGTTCTACACCTGTAATGTTATTGATATAAGTAAATGACATTAAGGAAATTACGCGAACTAACCTATCATTTTTGCAGACGGTGAAAAGGACATGAAAAGAATCAAAGGAGAGGAAGACTGCAAATTGTTACGAGATCAAGATAATATTCTGGAATATGATTCTTTCGTACTCACGTGTTTCGTACACAGGCGTTTCGTACACACGTTGTTTCGCCCACACCAAGTGATTCGTCCACGTATTACAAATTTTTACACATTTTGGCTCCCACGTCAGTCTCACAGCTGGTCTCTCCTTGCTTCCACCACTGTAGACTGGCACCACAGTGCCTGAGTTCCAGTCTAAAGATTCCCTTCCTTCAGACAGCATACAACCACTTTGTCCATTTTTTCTAACAATTGTTCTCTACAATTTCTTTTGTGCCCAATTTGAAATCCCATGTGGCCCCTAGGTCTTTCTTACTTTCGAATTTTTTGTGAAGTTTATTCACGTATGTCTACTTTTATGTTGTTTAAGACATATTTCTTAATTTTCCCTCCATAGTCTTTTTCATTGATATTTATCGGCTGGAAACCTTTGCTGGTTATTTCACCTTACTTTTCTGCTTTTTCCGAAGTATCACATGAAGATTTTTTTAACTCGCACATTCCTTTTCCGTGTTCTGGTTTGCCATTCACAAATATGTGCATCCTAGGTTTATCTCCTTTTATCAACATTCCTTTCATATTTCCTTTCTTCCTCCCCTCTAGTTCTTGCGTATTGTTGTTTTTTCTCGTCTATATTCTTCTTTGTTCTTCCCCTTCCTTACCTTTTCCATGTTCTTTGTGTATTGCGCATCCAGTGTGCATATTTTGTTAAACAAATCTTTTTTTCTATTCTCCCATCCTTGGCAGGTCCTTTCTTCCCTTCGTTATACACATATATATATATCACAGTGAAGTAATGTCGTAGCACATTAGTAAATTAATTTTTTTATCCCACCGTCGGAAAAGAAGACACTAATGTCGGAAGTTCTGTATATTTCGTTCACTAACTGTGATCCTCTTCTGCTGAAGAGGATCACAGTTAGTGTCCGAAATATACAGAACTTTCTACATTAGTGTCTTCTTCTCTGACGGTGGGATAAAAAAGAAAAAAAAAGTTTACATATATAAATGTTTTAAGATCTTCCATCTCGTCTTTGTTTCTTTTATTTCATTAAACGCATTCCTATCCCCTTCTTCAAAGTATTTCTTTCAGTTCTGCAGAGTTAGCTTTTGCACAATTGTGTCTTCCGCCTTTGTGTGATTCTTCTTTTACTTGTGTCTTCCCTACTTCTAGAATAAATTCAATCACGTTATCAATTTTACCTACGGAACTGTGGCAAATCATTATTTCATTCATCTCAGATTCCTTTGCTAAGATCCTGCCTGTGTAACATTACGAGAATGTTATTTGTGCTTTGGTGCCGAGGGAGTGAAGGAGAATCGAGTGAGTTTGGTGGCTTTATTCTGGTTAGTGCGAGTGTCGACCTAGGTTGGGTCGGCGGGCAGGGCTCGGAGCACTGCCCTAAACACAAAAGTGACCACAGAGTGACCTGAGTCGCGCACCGCTTGTGACGAGTACAGAAAAGAACTGGGCTGGACACCAAAACCTGGCAACCTTATAGATGCACCCTGCGTACGCTACAGGAGCAAACAACCCATCCTGACCGAAACATGGCTCGGCAGGGCTTAGGTTCCGCTTTCATGAGGATACAAATGCCTGTAGTACAGGCGTAATATGGGCTTAATTTACACAAATGTAATACAAGGCCGAAGGCCAGCTATTTTCACACAACATATACATTCTTTGTCCATCCCATTTCTGTAGCGGCGATGCTATAAGCCAAAATATCGCGTAGAAGCTTATGTGGGGGACTCTGTTCACCACACCTGGCCTTGCTTGTTAGTACCGTCGCCCAATGGGTCATGTAATTTATTATTACATTCAGCACTGCATTGCTCCCAATTTCCATTGGTTTCCCCACTCCTCCCATACCACCTTTCCAAAACAAATTTTTCTGTTATAATTTTTTTTAATATACTTTTCCAAATGTTTGGCTGAATTTATCATTATTTCTTTCTGCTTGATTTCATTCCGTGCTCTTGTTTTTGGCGAAATTTATGCTTCTCCAAAAAATAAATGAATATATAAATAAATAAATAGATAAATAAATAAGTGTCTTTCTGGGGGGTGTCGATGTTTTGATTGTGTCCATATTATGTTCATGACACCAATCGTTGATTTTTTATATCACGGGGCCCCTTAAGATGCAAACAGTCAACGAGTAGTGCTCATGCTAGGAGGGCACTCACCCACTGTCCAGAATGGACATCCGTTCACCATGAATTAAAAAGAACTTCCCAAGTTCTCATGAATAATGGTTTCCCTAATCACCTTGTAGAGAAGCTGATCGTTGGTGTCGTGGACATAATTCCCACATTGACGCAGCAATACTGCCGGATGCATCTCACCAAATTCTGCCGAAGGCCAAAGCCATGATGACGTAAGCCATCTGTACTTCATTGGTTGGTGATGGTTACGACACAAAGGCACGTGAGGTGACAAAATCTGTATGTGCGTGTGTGTGTGTGTGTGTGTGTGTGTGTGTGTGTGTGTGTGTGTGTGTGTGTGTGTGTGTGTGTGTGTGTGTGTGTGTGTGTGTGTGTGTGTGTGTGTGTGTGTGTGTGTGTGTGTGTGTGTGTGTGCGTGTGTGTGTGTGTGTGTGTGTGAGCCTATGTCCAAAGGTGTATGCGTGCAAGCGTGTATGTGTGCAAACCCATCCGCATGTATGTGTATGTCTTCATGTGCGTGCATATGTGCTCGTGAATGTGTGTGCATGTACGTTTGTGCTCACGCGTGTGTATGCGTGTATGTATGTATCCGTATGTATTTACCCAGTTGTATCTTACGGAAAGGGGAGCTATGCTCGTGGTATCCCGTGTGTATGTGTGTGTGTTCATATGTGCAGAAGACGGGAAGAAAGGGGTAGGAGGAGGGAAGGTGGGGATACCCATTAGATTAATCGTTATTCTAGTTTTAACTTGCATAGGAGTTGCATTACTTTGAATATCTATTCTAGGTTTCTCCAAGTTATTTAATTCAGTTACATGAAATCCTTCGTTCATTAAGTACCTAGTCCTAGAACAACCCAATTCATCTGAATTTCATATCTTACTACTACATTTCTAGGCGTTATTATTCGATAATATTTGAGTTCGCCATATATTCATGGTACACACGATTTGACAGTACTTTCTTGTATACAACAAAATAAAAAAGAATTATTAATTCATTAAATGAATATCCAAAGGTTAGCTCAATACAATATTTGCCACATTTTCGTTGCATAAATGACAAAGTGTAATATTATATGAACCTTGAAATAAAGAATCAAGTTATTGTCTAAGCCACCTGAATTGATTCAAAATTGTACAGTTTTAGCAAAGAAACATTCTATTCTTGTACTCCTTATATTTCACATACGAAAATAACGTAATATGGAAAGGCACATCGCCCTCACAATAGAAGTCGATATGACGTCACTGTGGTGTCAACGGTCACCCAAAATACAAAATTTGATTGATTGGTGTTTTCATCATTACTTAACAAACGACAACATCTGCATTTATGATCACTTTACCGGATAATCCTAGTGAGTTGTAGAAAAAGTATTCTATCTTAGTTTTTGCTTCCAGCTTAAGGGGAGCAGTGTGTTTGACTGTTTGTACAAAAATTAACACACCATATTCAAACAAAACACGCTCTCACCGCACTAAGCACTTTCGACTGTAAATGTCGACAATATTCAGGACAAAAATTATAGTGCATTTGAAATTAGTGTACTAGTTTATCAGAACCTGCATAAACCCACTAAAGTTAACCGAAATAACCTAAACAGTTTACACACAAGATGAAATATTTATAAGCCCTTATATTACTGTTTCTACTAAACTATTTTTGCAGATTCGGCCGCTGATGATGTATTCCTCCGCCTGTTGTCGAGCTAATTTGCATCCATTTTGTAAACATGCTACACTGGAAGAGAGTATGATTTCTTCTCACTCAAGTAGATGATTGTGTGTGTGTGTGTGTGTGTGTGTGTGTGTGTGTGTGTGTGTGTGTGTGTGTGTGTGTGTGTGTGTGTGTGTGTGTGTGTGTGTGTGTGTGTGTGTGTGTGTGTGTGTGTGTGTGTGTGTGTGTGTGTGTGTGTGTGTGCGTGTGTGTGTGTTTGTATGTATGTACGGGCATCCAACAAAATTATACTATAACGGTTTGCCTTTGGTTCTCTGGCCGGTAGAGGGCTAAACAGAAAATGGAATAATAATCTGCCTAATGGTTGAATATGATAAAGCTCAAGGTATCCTTCCCGCTAAAGGAACCTAGCCTCATCATGCCATCAAAGAACAGGGGAGACTCGAGCTCGAGGAGGCTTCCTGTAGATCGAGACCCTTTCTGAATTGGCGTCAGCCACGTAGTTCTTAGACTGGACGGAATCTACCAAAATCCTGCACCGTGCTGAAGAGCCTAAACCCTCGCGGCGGGCAATCATCCAGGGACTGGAGTAGTGTTGAACAGAGACATTCGGAAGCAGACTTCATCCGAGTGAAATTTCAGTCGACACTTCCTGTTCGTGGTCAGGATCATTCTGGCCGTCAGTCCGGTCTGCTTCCTCCCTCGGCCAAAAACCCCGAATCAAGTCGACGACATTTCGTCCGTGTATAGGCTGCAGGAAAGACGACTTACCATTGACGTGGAAGCTTTAGCACGGCGCTTGGTAAAGGAAAAGGCAGCCCAATTATCCCCGAAATGGCTCCGTTAACTAAGTTGGGAATCATCTCCGGGATCAATTTGCCGCGTACAGTATATGGCAACGTATATCTTTTGATGTTTGAAAGATTAGATTAGTTTTCGCTTATTTGGTTTATCTATGTTTAAGGTGAAAAAGATTTGTGATTTTTTGTGTTATTTGGCAATATATGCCTTTTAGCTGTTCAATTACGATGACAATTAGGATTAACTAATCAGTCCAATATGCAGTATATTACCCTTCCCAACACACAAACAGGGTTAACGTTTTGTGGTCGTCTCGGTGGGTTTCGACGTTTCAACGTCTTTCTTCTGAAAAAACAAATCGCCAAACATTCATCAGGATGAAGCCAGAAGGAAACTGATGGAGAATTACGACTTCTTCAATCCAGAGATCTCCCATCCCCACAGCTGAATGAAATAGTCTATCATGTATGTACCCATTTATTCTTAGCATAATAGAATTAGAAAGTATATCACGAGATTGAATAAGGTGACAGATGTGGGCAGCAGACTCGAACGAAGACACTTCGTTCCACCATGACTTGGGGTCACAGCCATCGAGGGATCTATCTGGCTGACAGGCTGGTTGATTGGCTGACTGGCTGGCTGACTGGCTGACTGGCTGACTGGCTGGCTGAAAGGCTGGTTGATTGGCTAGCTGGCTGACAGGCTGGTTGATTGGCTGGCTGGCTGACAGGCTGGTTGATTGGCTGGCTGGCTGACAGGCTGGTTGATTGGCTGACTGACTGGCTGGCTGACAGGCTGGTTGATTGGCTGACTGACTGGCTGACTGACAAGCTGGTTGATTGGCTGGCTGGCTGACAGGCTGGATGATTGGCTGACTGGCTGGCTGACAGGCTGGTTGATTGGCTGACTGGCTGGCTGACTGGCTGGCTGACAGGCTGGTTGACTGGCTGGCTGGCTGACTGGCTGGCTGGCTGGCTGACTGGCTGGTTGACTGGCTGTCTGGCTGACTGGCTGGCTAACAGGCTGGCTGACAGGCTGGCTGGCTGGGTGGCTGACTGGCTGGTTAACTGGCTGTCTGGCTAAAAGGCTGGCTAACAGGCTGGTTGACTGGCTGGCTGACAGGTTGGATGGCTGACTGGCTGACTGACAGAGTGGTTGACTGGTTGGCTGGTTTGCTGGCTATTACCATGATTATTAGCGGAACTTTGCAAAACTTATGAACTGATGACGTTGCGCCAGCCAGCCAGCCAGCCATCCAACACATTTCTTGTAGTTCTGAAGTCATTATGAGTCTGTGCTGCATAAAGGCCCACAGGGGAATACCTCAGAAGCGTGTATTTTTCATAGCGCAGTTTGATTACCTAATTTGAGGCAAAGATAGATTACCTCAGATGACTCGGGGAAATTTTTTGTCTCGTGACTGATCCGGCGAATAATTAGATAGAAAGTGATAAGGGGAGAGGAAGAGAATGAGTGATAAGGGGAGAGGAAGAGAGAATGATAAGGAGAGAGAGAGACAGAGAGAGATAGAGAGAGGGGAGGGAGGGAGAGAGGGGAGGAAAGGGAGAGAGAGAGAAATAGAAGGGGGCGGGAGAGAACAGATCTAAGCCAGATGCACCACAGGATGGGATGATAAAGAGAGAAAAAGAGGGGGAGGAGGGAGAGATAAAAGGGGGAGGGAGAATCCAGAAGCGACGTCATACCAACGAAAAAACCAAGCGAGCGGCGGCCGAGGACTGTTTGCTTTCCACCGAATTCCCCGTTTGCTCGAGCACTGTTTACTCTATACAAGAAAGAACGTAATTTAGCCGCACATGACGTTCTGTGTTTTTCATGAATTTGATTTGCTTGGACAACAACGAACAACAGCGGGATACATTAGATTTTGGCTCAATCCCTCTTGAAATCGGACCCGGTTGACTAACGTCATCATTTAGCTGGCTGGACAATACTCACCCAAGAATTCGCTAGATAAGACATTAGGCTGGATCAAGTCAATGTGACAGTTACTAAATGCGCGACAGTAGATGACAAATAGTTTTCAAATTTGTCTTTATTTTTGAGTCATGTCTGTGGCTAACACCCAGTAGAAATAGAGAGAGACACAATTGTCCTGAACGACAGATTACCAAAGGAACGCCCACAGGGACTCCGATATTCCGGGCAGTGTTAAACAAAAGAAAACTACAAACAGACCTGCAGACATTTTCCTGCGAAAAGAAGAAAAGAGCAGAGAAGAGAGAGATGCGACTCTTCCAGCGACATCTCACCGCAGAAAAAAAAACAAAACAAGAGGGTCGTGTTACTCGCAGAAGAGAAAGTGAAATTTAATCCAAGCTTCCCTTGGATGTGGCTTATTTTTGTATTATTAAGATAAACAACGATTTTTTTAATCAGGATTTAATACAAAGCTATTAGTCATAAGCTGTTAGATTTTCATCGTCATGGGACACCTAATCAGGCATTCTTTATCTCTCTATTTAGTAATTTATTTCCGAGTACAATTCAGCGCCATAAAAACTGACAAGTTGCTGCAGCCATAGGAACCCACTCACCTCCGCCATCAGTCTTGTCGAAAAAAAAAAGAAATCTGTTCACACTAGGGCCACACATTTATTATCATTATCATTATCATTATCGTTATTATTATCGTTATCATTATCATTATCATTATCACTATCATATTATCATTAGCATCATCATCATCATCATCATCATCATCATCATCATCATCATCATCATCATCATCATCATCATCATCATCATCATCATCATCATCATCATCATCATCATCATCATCAACATCATCATCTTCATCATCATCATCATCATCCTCATTGTCATTACGGCCTTTACCAGGAGATCTTTTTCAGCTCAGAGAAACGCTCAACGAAAGGCGTCAAATACTCGTATAAAACTCCATCTGTGTATCCATTGGATAACACTGGGCCAGTGGCCAACAAAAAAGTTGTTGTATTGATATCAACACTCTGTATTATCTAATTTGAATGTGTTGACTTCAGATTAAGGGTTACAAAGGAGGGACATGACGACAGGAGACCCTTTGGTCTATAACTAGATCGGATGCGAAAAAATTATAATAATGATAAATAAATAATGAATAAATAAAATAATAATAGTATAAATAATAATAAAGTAAATAGATAGGTAAAATTAAACAATAAACAAACAAGTAAACAGTAAAATATGATAAATGGACAGATAAACAATACTAAATAATAATTAAATAAATAATAATAAACAAACAGACAAATAATAATAAAAAAATAATATAAAATAAATGGTAGGCATTACAGCATCTTGCTTAGTTGTTTATCTAGACGAACCTTAAAGCTTCGAACTGAACTACATTGCACTGCCTCTGCAGGAAGTTTATTCCATTCATTAACTACACGGTTGGCGAAGTTGTTTCTACCCACTTCCAAATTAGATATATTTCATGACAGTTTGAGACCATTAATTCTTGTCTGATTCTCAGTAAAGCAATTTTAAACATTTTCCCCCATAAACAATAGTTATAGTTTATACAAAATTGATTGGTAGAGAAGACATTGGTTACTATAAGGA
>NC_134783.1:22546159-22553659 GCF_046742065.1 Oratosquilla oratoria | reverse complement strand
GCTTTTTCTCCCTTACAAGGGAGGTAGCCAAAAAGGAAAAGGCATAAAATCATTCCCACCCATTCCATCCCTGAATACACTCCACATCCCTCCACACTTCCTCTTATCTTAGCACCTCCTGGATGTCAGTAACTTCATAAAACACCTTTGTGACCCACAGGTCAAGACCACAGGGACGCCCACGTAGGTTGTTCTGGATGCGCTATCTAAATCGTAGATATTTGTCTCAGAAATGTTGGTATAGACCAGAACTCTGCTGGAGAGGAGCTAACCAAGGAAGATCCCCAACACCGTAGGTAGGTGAGTGCAGCTACACACCATCACAATGTCAGCCCCGAATAAACGCATTGGTTCCCATACGAAAGTTATCGTGATCATTACGATCAGTGTGATCAAATCAACTTATAAGCCACGCCCCTATCCTTTCCCCTGATACACGTGGTAAGTACCCAGTGGGCTGGAAGACGTAGGACCTCTCTTGGCTCCTTCAACTCTACTCCACTTCATCTCACAGATTGGGAATTGGTACAGCCGTCTTTGTCCATGTAGACAACTTAACTATCCCATCTTCAGTTAATTCACCGTCGTAGAATCTAATGTGCAGTTGGTTACTGTCACATACAAATAGTTTCACCTTGCAACGAAGGAACTAACAAGCAAATTAATATGAACTATAGTTTCTGGAGATAATACATTGTTTAATACGACTTATTAGATCCGTTGGTGATTTTGATTAGTAGTTCACTTTCTCACGAAATAATGTCGCCCTCGAATCTGAAAGTTTATATGTGCTTCACTGGGTTTTCTTATTTTCAAGCAGTTCCACTTGATAGCAACGACTTGCGCAACCAAAAGAATGTCTGTTGGCAATCAGAATTGAAGTAAAATTGCCACCTACCGGGTGTTAACCAAAATTAGCTTAATATATTAAACCGGAAAAATACAACCTATAGGATAGGATGTGTTATCAAAACACATCGCGCAGATTACGTATTGTGTAAATCCTAATTTATGCATTTGCATCAAATGGCACACAACATATTTAAAATTAATAACCCCGTGAAAAATCACTTTAGAAATTTTAATTACCTATACATGGCAACCAGACATGTATATCGTTCAGAAATTTAGAAGGTTACCAATGATTTCCATGCATAAAAGAAAAAGTTACCCCCTTCACTGCAGTGGATTCTTGCTCAAAATTCAGTGGGAGCAGACTGAAGACATAGTGATACTCTTTCTTCTATGCCCCTTGGTTAAAAGAAATTGTCTGGTATCTACTAAAAACTAACATTTAAAATGTACGCCATCGTATTGCAGGAGAAGAAGACAACTGTGCCTTTATTTACTCCGCGGAGGAGATGAAAATACAGCTAATTCTTAATATATCTCACATTCCATTAAACTGTTTTTTCAACTATTTCCGTTATAATTACATTTTTTCGGTTCAAGCAGACACGAAATTCATCATAAGCAACTTAGGAGACAAAACTAATTTGCCAGGTCGATCCAAGATTTTTGTCTCTCTCGTGTTTTATTTCGGAGGAAAAACAGTTGTTTTCAGCTTATTTATAATATTTGAAGGACGCAGGATAAGAGGCAGTAGTGGCTTCTACAGTATTAGCCATTTGATGCTCTATCGTAGAAGACTTCACCCGCTGGAAGTGAGAAAAAGCCGAGACTCCTTTAAAGGTTTCATGTGTATTCGTCCTCGATGCGTATCTGCATAAAAAGGCAGAGAAAGTCGTTTTCAGACGCCATAAAAAGCACCTCGACCTTTTCCATCGACACAGGAATCAGTCGCAAAGGCAAGTCGATGGGCAAGTTGTTGTTAGTGACAGACTAAAATCGACTTTATTTGTGTACTGGTGGGCAGTGCGTGGCTGGAAGCCCATTCATCCATTTAATCATATGGTGCTTAGAATATTGCACACATGCACATTCACAGAGTTCCAATAAGTTCCAATGTTAAAACATGTTGACAAGAGACGTTTCAGTCTATAACGAGATCTGATAAAAAAAAAATTGCTAAAGTGTTTATGTTAGCGAATTCTAAGATTTCGAACTGTATTGTAGTCTCGGCTCAAAGATTTTTCCATTCACTGACTACCTAGTTAGCAAATTTGTTTCAACCTACTTCTAAGTAATCTACGACCTGACAACTCGAAATCATTATTTCTCGTCCTTTTGGTATTCCGGATGAAAATAATTTCAATTTCGATGTCATCAGTTTCTTTTAAAAATTCAAAGGATTCACGTGTTTTAAGCGGCTTTCGTATGATTTGTTTCTTACATTCGATATGGTTTTGTGGCCCGTCGCTGTATTCATTCCAATCTATCAATGTCTTTAATGAGATCTGAAGATTATAGAGAAACAGCATATTTCAAGTGTGGGAGGAGCAGCTGATGATATTTAGATTTTCTAAGTCAAAATATCTCGTTACCAATCACAGTATCACCTTTTCCTTTCTCTGAGGCAGAAGTACTATGCTTAGGGGAATCAAGGTCATTACAGATAATTATACTCCACTTTGGTTGATTTTTTTAATAAGGTGTAGTCATACTTGGCATTGATTTACCTAAATGCATAACTTTATACTTACTTGGGGGTAAATTTCGTCAGCCACTTTTGAGACAATTGATTCGGATGATCTTTTGCTTTTCCGCGCAACTTAGTATCATTAGCTAATCTGGTGAGAATAGATTTAAGTCCAGTCAATGTCACTGGAGTATACTATGAATAGAAATGGCCCTAGAACGGAACCATGAGGAACTTCACTCAGTGAGTTAACTTTTATTCCATGCGAAGTGAGCTCAGACAGTAATCTCTCACTCATGATAGTATCAAACTTCTTATTTCCAAATCCTGATACATCAAATTCACACTATTCTTTTTGTTGAATTTTTATGTAACTATACTGTAAAATTCTAGATTGCCTGTGCGAGAACATTTCCGTCTCATGTCGTGCTGGCTGTAATTAGGCCACTGCTAAGCGACGATCTATGGCAGTGGTTCCCAATCGGTGTGCCGCGGCACCAAAGGATGCCGTGAGATTGTGTTGGCACAGTGTATATATATATATATATTTATAGTGTACCTAATTTATATGATGCTGTTGTGTAATTGTTTTATGTATTACAATGTAGTTGTTATTGTGGGATTTAGCAGATGCGGTGCGCGCCGTGGTTTGGGCGCGAAAATGTGAGCGTGGCGTCAGTTTTTCAGCCGCCTTGACTACGGTTGCACGTATTTTGTATTGTGAATCTAAATATACTTGTGCTATAAACTTTTCTTTGTGTATTCATTTGCCACCCAGAACATTATCAACTGAGGGTGCCGTCAAAATTCAGGGCAAAAAATAATTTTCGTATTACCGATTCTGTCATCCATTTTTGTTCATTAAAGAAGCATCAGTGTAAAGATGAGTATTTTCATATTATCCAGGGACAAAATTTTATTACACTTATGTTGAATCAACAAAATACTGACAAACTAGAATTTAGATTTTCTAATAAGGGTGCCGGGGAGTTCTGAAAGGTTTGGCAAGAGTGCCTCAAGCCAGAAAAGGTTAGGAATCACTGGTCTATGGCATCGCTTATAACTGTTTTAATAGTTTTTTTATAAGCTAGGTCAGGCTCTAGTTCTGTGGTTTCTGATTATAAATATATATGGATACAAGTGTATTATTTGCATATTTTCCTTATCGTGACAGGTCCCCAAGCACGATAGATTTTCTTTTCTTAATAATTTCTAACGGGATAGTAATTTCATATTTATTTCCTTCAAAATTCTTGGACGCCATCCGTCAGCCCTGGTGTTTTATTGGTTTATTTTTTCTTCAGTAAATCCTTCAGGATGGCTCTTCTCTCCCTGCATTCATTCCTCTTTTCCTTCCTTTCCCTCTGCCCCGTTTCTTCATCCAATTTCGCGGGGCTTAGAGACCTCTTTCTCGGTGCTGTCGCCATTTCTTTCTCCGCCCACCCTGCTTTCCACATTCCTCACTTTTTTTTCTTCGTTTTTATTCCCGAGCTTGTCACATTTTTAGTTCAACCATTGATCTTTCCTTTTCATTCTACACCTTTCGTTATCCTATCCCAATACCTCCTTCCTTGTCATCAAGTTTCTCCTTTATCTACTCTATCCATCCTACCTCCAACATTTATACCATGGGATTATCAGATTGTCACCCCGAGCATAGTATTTTGAAAGAGAAATTATTATCCTCATCTGAGTTGCATAGTTTCCTCAACAGCCAGAATAGATCACGATTATCAGATTGTCATCCCGAGCATAGTACTTTGAATGAGAAAGTATTGACCTGCTGCATCGTATGGCTCGCAAAGAAAACGGGTCACCCTCGACCTCTCATGAACTGAGACGGTGAAAAGGGCAAGTTGTCAGTTGGCCTGTGACTTTGCCCCTATGAAGGTTGGCTGTGTTGACCTCTCTGTCTAAGCCTGGGAGAGGAAATCGCCCAAATGGATTTCCGCTCAGCTCCTAGGCAGAGATGGGATGAGTAATCCAGCGAATTTGGCAACGTTGCTACAAAAATTATGCACTGACCGCCCTTCAGGTCCCTTAAAGATTTTGTGAGCAAAACATTTTTGTTATACCCTTGTATGCATGATTCCTTTCACAAATTACATAATTCCACGTAAGACTTCAAAGTCCCATGGTTCCACAATTTCATATATTTGTATGCTCGAGTTTTATATATATATATATATATATATATATATATATATATATATATATATATATATATATACGAATTTTGTGTTCAAGCCACCCCCACCATGATAGTACAATTGGTAATATGTATGTGTAGGAAAGCATTATACACACCGTGATGGCATAGAATTAAAATAAAAATCAATGTGGTTGAAAAGATGAATATATATATACTGTATATATATATATATGTATATACACACACATAAATATACACGTATATATAGGTATATGTATATATGTATATATATATATATATATATATATATATATATATATGTATGTATGTATGTATATATATATACATGTATTTACGTATGTATATACACGCACACAAACACGCACTCTCTCACTATCACAGATACCAACTAACCTTCCCTACCTTTGCATCCCACATTTACTCTAACTCTTCCTCGTGAAAGTTGCTTCCTGTCTGTGTGTGAGTGCTTTCTTTGATATTTCCTTTCTTCCAGTAGTTCTGTTAAAACCCAAATGGTGTGGGTGAAATTCTGTGGTGTGAACTATGAGAGTGACTGGCTGATTCAGTTGCTGTCAACCACTTTGATTCATTTTAGTGACAGAGCGCCGCGCCGCTGGCTTTGTGTGGCAGGCTCTTGCGCGTGGCCTGCCTCCACTGGTCGTCTGAGCCCGAAGCAGAGGCGTCTTTGGGGAGTGAGGGGAGTTCAGTCACCCTACCACATTAGCCTGAGCCTGGGCATATATTCCTCTTTAAAAATTACGACCTTACGCTGTTTAGCATGTTCTTGACTTTGAATAACTACTACTAGGTGTTGTTTTATCATCCGTCTTAAGCCTAATTTAAATCATGCTGAATCTATCATCGAGAATTGCTTTGATATGAGTACGAAGAAATTCAAGAAAAAGGTTAAAGGCAACTCCGGTATATGACGACGACGACGACGACGACGAGAACGACGACGAGAACGACGATAACGACAACGACATCGTTCTACGACTTCCGGAATGGCCTCTCGCTCTGGCATGCGTCGTCTGTCATACCTACGGTTCATTCATTCCATTTCTGGAGCGTTTTTCTTTCTTTCACCATGCCCTTCGAGGAGTCAGCTATGTGGTGGAGCATTTTTATCGAATGAATGGTAACGGTTACCGTCTTAGTTGACCGGCCCAGGTTACACCACTTTTAGATGCGTGTATGCGTTCGTATATGTGTGATTCAACATGGTCTTGGATCACGTGATGAACTCATGATAGCTATTTTTTTCTCCCCAGGAAGAGAACTCAGAGCTCATATATGACAGTTCTATGGCTAATGCTGACACACACACACCCAACTCCCGGCCAATGAGAGTTGGAGTAACGACTCGCAGCGCAGCGATGCTGAAATTATTTCAGCCCTGGGCGGGATTCGACCCCGAACAGGTATAGTGGTGGCCAGGAACTCTACCACTGCGCCATCGTGCGTGCGTGCGCGCGCGCGCGTGTGTGTGTGTGTGTGTGTGTGTGTGTGTGTGTGTGTGTGTGTGTGTGTGTGTGTGTGTGTGTGTGTGTGTGTGTGTGTGTGTGTGTGTGTGTGTGTGTGTGTGCGTGTGTGTGCGTGTGTGTGTGCGTGTGTGTGTGTATGTGATTCACCTTTGTCTTTGGATCACGTGTTGGACTTGTGATCGACAACTATTTCCCTCCCGGAAGAGAGCTCAGAGCTTGTATGTCCGATCTATGGGTAATGCTATGACCTTACACGCACACACACACACCCAACTCCACGCCCACGAGAGTTGGAGTAACGACACGAAGCGCAGCGATACTGATATAACTTCAGCCCTGGGCAGGATTCGAAGAAGGTACCGCCGGTACCGCCATACTGACAGTCTGGAACTCTACCAACCGCGCCACCGAGTGTGTACCGCGCCACCAAATGTGTGCGTGTGTGTGTGTGTGTATGTGTGTGTGTGTGTGTGTATGTGTGTGTGTGTGTGTGTGTGTGTGTGTGTGTGTGTGTGTGTGTGTGTGTGTGTGTGTGCGTGTGTGTGCGTGTGTGTGTGCGTGTGTGTGTGTATGTGATTCACCTTTGTCTTTGGATCACGTGTCGGACTCGTGATCGACAACTATTTCCCTCCCGGAAGAGAGCTCAGAGCTTGTATGTCCGATCTATGGGTAATGCTATGACCTTACACGCACACACACACACCCAACTCCACGCCCACGAGAGTTGGAGTAACGACACGAAGCGCAGCGATACTGATATAACTTCAGCCCTGGGCAGGATTCGAAGAAGGTACCGCCGGTACCGCCATACTGACAGTCTGGAACTCTACCAACCGCGCCACCGAGTGTGTACCGCGCCACCAAATGTGTGCGTGTGTGTGTGTGTGTATGTGTGTGTGTGTGTGTGTGTGTGTGTGTGTGTGTGTGTGTGTGTGTGTGTGTGTGTGTGTGTGTGTGTGTGTGTGTGTGTGTGTGTGTGTGTGTGTGTGTGTGTGTGTGTGTGTACCTAATTACATTTACCTAATTATAGTATACAGGAAAGGAGCAACGCTCGTTGGGTCCCGTCTCCTATTCTCTAATTTTCTAACATACCTAGACATAAATTCGTGTACAGTTCCAACATAATATTTATCCTTGATTTCCACTAATCATAATTAGAATTGAACTCATGTATTCTTTGACCTGGAACTATAACACCTTCTCAGCTATTCCACATATATATGCATGTTTACTATAAACCCACTATCGGAGAAATAATAACGGAAGTACAGGGAAACTGTATATTTCGACTACTATCTGTAGTC
>NC_134783.1:22523659-22533659 GCF_046742065.1 Oratosquilla oratoria | reverse complement strand
TTCTTTGCTGTTCCAGTGTTCTCTCTGGTTTATACATACAATGCAACCTCCGAAGAAGCCTCGGGGGGTTGCCAGATTCTACATATATTTACATATATACAAGAATTGCTATATTTAAATTGAAAAAAAAAATCGTCGCGTCGAATTGAGCAAAGATGACAGGCACCGGACAGGCGCCGTTTCTATTGTAGTCGAAAAGCGCGGTCTCTTTTGTCTGACGCAGGCGTCCTGAGCGTTGGCTTGAAAATCTATTCCTCGGGTCACTAGGGACAATAGAATGTCTCTTGGCTTGAGATCCGGAGGAACAATAGAGGGTCCCTCGAGAGTTGACTTGAAGACGTTGGCGAACTGCTCACTCCATATGCGTGTGTGCGCGCGTGTGTATGCTGGACATGGAAGGGGTTGACATCAAATCTATGAAATTTCGGAATTACCTCTTTCAGAAAGGATTACTATGGATGACTTTAAAAACTGATTTAACAAACATTTTGTGAGTCACACACACACACGCACACACACACACACACACACAGTGTGTGTGTGTGTGTGTGTGTGTGTGTGTGTGTGTGTGTGTGTGTGTGTGTGTGTGTGTGTGTGTGTGTGTGTGTGTGTGTGTGTGTGTGTGTGTGTGTGTGTGTGTGTGTGTGTGTGTGTGTGTGTGTGTGTGTGTGTGTGTGTGTGTGCGTGTGTACTGTACACACACACACAAACAGTACTTGGTAGACACAAATTTTATGTTTTGGGGTTTAAATATATAAGAAGCTTAGAGAGAGGTAAAGGGCCTGTTCCTGTCTCCAAACCTTATCATTGCTTCAAGCAAAGTTGATGTCATTCATATTTCCTGAGACGCCAGTCTCGGTGACCTCATCCTTTCTCACTACACCCAGTCTCTCGCACCAACCTGTTGCACCTCGTTTTTCACAGGATCTTGCTGAGCCCACTCTATCGACACCTCACTGTCGTACTTTCTTTTTTTGGAAAATACCTTTCTATACGTTGCAATTGGCTAAAGATTGTTTTAGTTGTTGTTGTTTTTTTCCTAGCTATTTGCCAAAAGAATTAGTTCAATTCTGGCGATTTTTTGTCCCAAGTATGTCTTACTTAGATCCTTTGAATCAGCAAAATGAGACGGATTTTTTCTGTTTTGTTTTGTTTTGTATAATTTATTTTTGTTTTGTTTTTCTTTCTTTGCTGGCCGATGTCAAACGACTTTATTTAATGCCAGAGAAACTGGACTTCACGGACTCGCACATACTGCGCCAACGCAGTCCACCCCCACCCCCATCTTTTTTTCTAATTCTCACCAATCACAGCCGTCAACCAGGTCACAAGTTCACTGCATTATCGCAAGGGAGTGAACGGGGACGGACGCACACAGGAAGTCTAGAAAGAGAGAGAGCGGGGAAAGAAAGACGGAGAGTGAGAGAGAAAGAGAAAAAAGAGAGAGAGAGAGAGAGAGAGAGAGAGAGAGAGAGAGAGAGAGAGAGAGAGAGAGAGAGAGAGAGAGAGAGAGAGAGAGAGAGAGAGAGAGAGAGAGAGAGAGAGAGAGAGAGAGAGAGGCAGACAGGCAGACAAACAAAGAAACAGACAGAAAGACAGACAAAAGAGAGAGGTGAGCGGGTGGGCAGAGAAGGGAAGTAGTATTGGGGAGTGTGCGTGGAGGTGAAAGAAAAAGTGAGAGGGAAATGAGAAAAAGTCGAGAGGCGAAAAGAAGGGAAAGGAAAGGCACTTGTCTTGAGCGGGGTTAGGGAGGGAGACTGGCCAGGAACCTGGAAAATGAGAATCAAGGAGAGGGAGGCAGGGGAGGAGGGGCAGTGAACTGGAAATAAGATGGAAGTGGGATAGCAGAGTGGAGAGAAGGAAGAGTTATGGAAGTGATGGGGCAGAGACAGATGGGGAAGAAGGAGACGGCAATCAAACAAAGGTTTATTGTTAGGGGAAGGGAAAGTGAGGCCTTTTGACAGGTAAGAGAGTGACGTGGTATTTTTAACAACGGTGTTGCGTCATCACTTGAAATCTTACGTGACATAATAACAACAACATCAGTATATTATCGTATAGATTGAGTAGCGGGCTTTGTGAAATGTGGACGCGACATTGCAAAGCTACATCTTAGACTGTAAACCATCTGATCTTATAATGAATTACAAATTCTATCAATAAACTCAGTTGTGCCGAGAAGTGACAAAAGCTATCGATCCTCACGGAGAACGCTATGAATAAAGAAAATCATAGCAACACAAAAAAAAATAAAAACTTAATATTTTGTTTGATGTATTCATGAACAATATATTTAGGGTTAGTCCAACTAGTGAAAAGGGCTAGAAGAAACATAAGCAATGTGGATCATAAGGAAAAGTAATGGAACGACGAATCAGTTCTGAGTGATGAGACATGTTGCGAATTCTGCAACAAATGTAATCATAACAAGAAACAATGGCTAGTGATGTCATCACAGTAGCAATGATGGTACTTATATTGCATTCAAATACAGGAGATGTAATGGTATAGAAAGAGCCGATATGAAGGGAATGAATTTCAGTCTTCTTGAAAACATGAAGGGGCTAATTTCCAAAAACTTGTGTTGGTTGAAATAAGATCTGAATTAAAAGATAGACTCATAAATTAAAATGCTTGAGCAAGTATTTTGTATGACTCTGAATAAAAAATTAAATGCATCAGGAAGTTCAAAGTAAACACAAAGAATATATTGATGAAAACAACCGATAGAAATAAAAAAAATTAAATAATAAGAAAACTATAACGAGCAAATTAGAATTTCAAGTTGAAAGGGTAGGACACTTGATAGTGAGCCATGATGACAAAGATAAAGTGGGAAAGACAAAAAGTGAGACTTAAAATTGTAAGGAAGAGACAAAAGCGCTTGGGGTGGAGATTGTATAGTTGAGGGTTGCTGGAGTGGACATTCTACAGTTGATTATGGCTCGTGATACATAACGTAACCTGACCTAACCTAACGTAACCTAACCTGGCCTGGTCTAACCCGACCTGACCTAATCTAACCAAACCAAACTAACCTAACCGAATCTAACCTAACCTAACCTAACCTAGCCTATGTTAATTGCGGTAGAGATTCTGCACTTGGTCAGTGTGGGAGGGGAGAAATTTTACAATTGACCCCATCTGTCAAAGAAAACCGGAAAAATTATGCTTAAAATCAAATGATGTCATGCAAGAATGCTGATAATGTTACAGAAGGCATTCTCTTGAGGATCAAGTAGTTGGTACATTCAAGTAAAGAACAAGATGATTTTAACCTTATAACTGGTATCAAGGCCATAAATCATGTTGAACAACCTTGGATTATAGAATATACTCCTATTACTAGAAATTCAATATACGAGAAATACTTCATAACCATATATATAGAAGAAATAGAGTACACAAAATTTACAATGTCTCACTTTTTAACTGCCAAAATCTGGCTACAGATATCAAAGAACAAAAATATTAAAGTTGTTGTCACAGTCATGAAATCTGAGTGTAAGGCAACCAAAAAAAAGAAAGCTCCATGACGAGCACAAGGAGAACCCCCTTGACTATTAATCGCAGGACAAATATTTTGTATCCTGCAGATATGGAAGAAGGAACAGGATGGATCATGACTTCTAGAAAAAAAAAATGGTCCAGCCAGTTTTCAGTAGATTAGAAACAAAAACTGAGTCCAGGGAACTAATCAAAGATAAAAAAAATAATCTGTACATTAATTGGAACTTAGTTACATGAGTAATTAGACAAAACTAAACGGTATGACACCAGATTAGCAGGCCTTTCTTCATGTTCCAAAATAAAGAAAATAAGGAAACATTGGTATAGGAATAGCAAAAACCTACACAGTATACATACGAGTATATATAGATATATGCATATAAACACGGTCAATGGATTAGAGTCTGTGTGTATATATATGTATACACACACACACACACACACACATATATATATATATATATATATATATATATATATGCGTAAATAACCACTAGGAAAAAGTAAACTAACGAAGCAGAGCGCTTTCGTGTAATTACATCTTCAGTGTATCTGCACTGAAGATGTAATTACACGAAAGCGCTCTGCTTCGTTAGTTTACTTTTTCCTAGTGGTTATTTACGCATTTGTGAACACACGCTCCTGGTGTTTTTATTGCATATATATATATATATATATATATTTATACATATGTATATATGCATACACACACATGTATATATATATATATATATATATATGCACATACAGTATACATATATATATATATGTGTGTGTGTGTGTGTGTGTGTGTGTGTGTGTGTGTGTGTGTGTGTGTGTGTGTGTGTGTGTGTGTGTGTGTGTGTGTGTGTGTGTGTGTGTGTGTGTGTGTGTGTGTGTGTATGTGCGTACATACATTGTAAAGAGGTATTTTATACAATTTTCTTTTACTGTATTTCCTGTATTTTACTGTATTTCAATCCTGAATATTATGTACGGTATTTTTTCTGTTCTTCTTTGTAAGTTTATATACGAAATTTTGTTATTCTACTACATATTTGTTATGACTTCAAAGGATATTTAGTAATTTTCTTAGTAGTTTGATATGTTTATAGAAGCACTAAACTTTACAGAAAAGAAAATATTTACCAGCTCTTTTTACGAAAGTTTTATGTATTATTCTCTGCCCTTTTATAAAGGAATATCTTCTACCTCCTTCTACATATTTGTTAGGTTATATACAAAGCTACACTAATTTATCATACTACATATGTTTTATGAGTTCATACAAAATTTTGCAATTCTTTAAAGCATTCTGACGTATTTACATAAGCACCATAAATTGTACAGAAAGCTTACGAAAGCATTTTACTCGCTCTTTTTTCATAGTTGCAATAAGTTGTTATACTACATATGTTTTATGACATCAAACGATATTTTTTTAATTTTTCATGTACTTTCAAATATTTACCATAAAAAGCCAAAAATTTTTACCAACACTTTTCCGTAACCTCTATAATTATTTATTGCATTATATATCGTGTCTGATTAATTTCTTTTACGTGTTTTACAAAGTCATTAAAGCGAGTTTGATGGTTTATCCACCAGTCAATGTTTATGTGTACTCTGTTGTTGAAGAGTCTCCGTCAGCCAAATGTTTGTTTTCCCAAAAGTCCATTATGCTTCATAACTGTCAGCAATAGATCCGTTCATCCAAGGGCCAGTCTTCCTTGTGTCCGCTGACCACTTTTCGTTTTGGGGCACCGTCGCTACCAGCAGAAACGGGAACACCTGGGCAGCCGCCAACTGGATTTGTTCTTGTGGTACCGTTGAAGTCTCCTGAAATGTCGGCCTGTGTCCTCGGCCCTGTAGGCTCGACAAGCCAACAAGGAAATATCTACCACTGTAAACAATTTCTATTCTGAATTCATCGTTGTGCTGTATTCTGAACGGATCGCCGCTGGCGATTATATTTGTTTTTGAGTTATCTAGAGTACGTATGTGGAGGCCATTTTTTTCACGTTGTTTGTACAGTATTTGTTAGAAAGGGGAGAGAGGAGGTATGGATGAAGTTTGGATCAGTGGTAATGTTGCAGTCATTCTTATGAGAGGTGCACTTATCATTTAGTTACTATTTTGATGTCAACGTTGTTGTCGTCATGGGGCATTCCACACGTATATAGCTGTGGGGATTTTGTGTGACCCGATGGAAAACATGGTAAAATATTCTAGAGAAACAATAATGACGAGGGAGTTTACTTGGATCCACAAGTTATACCAGGGCGTAAACCGAGCTAATGGACCACTGGGCCACCATAGCAGTCGTCATCAAAACATTTCTCTCAACCGCAAGAACCCTGCCCGCCTGAGAATAGTTACTTCCTGTCGTAGGGTGTCTGGGCTGTATTTCTTACAGATTCAAGAAATCGTCTGCTTTCACTGGAGCAAGAACGAAGACTCTCTTCTTCTGTGCCGTTCCCTGGAACTGTCGAGACCGGAATGCGGACCGGACATACCAGGTGGTTGGTGTGGCAAGAGCCGTGGAGTTCTGACTGACGGTCGCGGTTCTCTTCGTCATCGAAGTCGCCGTCGTGATACTTTTCTATTCCTGGTGATGGCACGAGAAATGGGCCTCCTGAGAAGAGTTGGAGGAGGAGGAGGAGGAGGAAGGAAGACTAGTCCATTAGTGGCATTTTAGCATCTCAGCCTCCCCGGCATTCCCCAAGCTTCCTTGTCTTTTTCTTCATCACCATTCCCACCATCATCATCGCCATTATAATTTCCATCATTATCACTTTCATCAATATAATTTCCATTATTATCATCAGTATCATCATCCTTTTTTTCTACTAATTAGTAGTAGAAGCAGTAGTAATGTCAGTAGTAGTAGTAGTAGTAGTAGTAGTAGTAGTAGTAGTAGTAGTAGTAGTAGTAGTAGTAGTAGTAGTAGTAGTAGTAGTAGTAGTAGAAGTTGTTGTTGTTGTAGTATTCGTTGTACTTACACATGCATTCAATTGCCATATAGTGAAACAGGAGAAATATTTTGGGGTTGATGACTGGTAAAGGTCTACGAGTACGTGAGACCGACAGAGCAGATGTGAAGAAAACAGGACAGACCTGCCGTCATTTCACAAAGCCCAACCCAGCCAGCCAGCCAGCCAGCAAGACAGCAAGACAGTCGAGGAAAGAGCACAACCGCAAGAATAGAGATGGCTTCCGCAATCAGTGAGGAGAAAGACTGTAGAATCGACGGAAGTCAGATTATGTTCGTGTATGTCTATTCACCTTGTATTTACCTACTTGTGTTTTACGACAATAAACCTACGCTCGTAGGCTTCTGTCTCTTATTTTCCAATTAGCATATATAATGTGTGTGTATTCACCTTGGTCTTTGGATCACGTGCTGAACCCGTGATCGAAAGATATTTCCCTCCCGGAAGAGAGCTCAGAACTCGTATGACCGATTTATAGGTAATGGTGTGACCTTACACGCACATACACACCCAATTCCCCGCCCACGAGAGTTGGAGTAACGACTCGAAGCGCAGCGATACTGAAATTATTTCAGCCCTAGGCAGGATTCGAACCCGAACCACCGTAGTGACAGTCGGGGACTCTACCAACCGCGCCACCGAGTGTGTGTGTGTGTGTGTGTGTGTGTGTGTGTGTGTGTGTGTGTGTGTGTGTGTGTGTGTGTGTGTGTGTGTGTGTGTGTGTGTGTGTGTGTGTGTGTGTGTGTGTGTGTGTGTGTGTGTGTGTGTGTGTGTGTGTGTGTGTGTGTGTGTGTGTATGTGTGTGTTTGTGTGTGTGTGTGTTTATAGGTGCGCGTGTGCGCGCGCGTATGTGTGCGTGCAGGATATGGCTGAAACAAGAGTTAAGGCAGGGTAAGGCAGAAGGATAGGCAGCAGGATTTGGGTGAACCACTAGGACGCCCAAGTAGCGCAAAAGAATACAGGACCGATGACATTTCCCAGGCCCGCTACGGGGTACTTTCTTCATAATGGAATATATAAGAACAGTGTAGGGGGATGGAGGAAGAGGAGAGTGGAGGTGTACCTAGCTTATTTCGTCCTAGTTCATTCTCCTTCACCTACTCCTCCGTTCTTTCATCTCACCTGGCCACTGACGGGGGGGGTTTCCTGCTGCTTCTCCTAGTAACGGTGTCAGCGCGAGCCTGCCTGCCTACCTGCCTGAACGTGGCGGCGGCTTGGGGCCCTCAGCTTCTTCGTCCTGTGGTTTCCTTGCAAACTGTGTACATCCTCGCTCACTAGCCGTCAACACACTCACTTCCTCACTGAACTCACAAAATCACAACTTAACACAAGCACTGCTTCCCAGGTCACTAAAACATCGTATATTGAAAAGGGAACCCACGTGAAGAACCGCGCACACTCACTGTTCTGACCTCACTGGATTCTTTCTTCAAGTGGGTCTCATACCTTGAGGCCCGCGGCGCGCAAAGATGCCGGCGGTCGCCATAGGGATTTTTTCAGTGACTGTCATTTTCTAAGCTGGTAACTTATTCTTGACAACTAAACGATAACTGTAACTAACGAAGATGAAATGTAGATCAAACAGAGAGGGCAAAGGGGAAAGACGCCATATGCACCTGTAAAGTAGATATCAACTCTGAAGACAACTCCTGATTCCTCCCTGCTCCTCTACATCCCCAACCTCCTCCTCCTCTTCCTCCTCTTCCCCTCACCACACTCCCTCCATCCCACCTGCACTTCCACCTCTGAAAAAAACTATGTAGCTTGGTGTGGATCGTACAGGTTAGACGATCACCAGCTCCTATACACGCTTTCAGCAAACCAGACACCCTCATCTATTTGCAAAGGCAGACGAAGGAACTTCCAAGATGACGAGATCCCTACCTAACACAAGAGACTCTGGATAACACGGTCGTGGACTCGCGTGCCCGAAGGAGTATCTGTCATTTGTGCAGATGGGAGGGGTCAAAGGTGTGGCAGCTGGTGACCGATGTCGTTGGTTGTTTACTACCAAGGAAGGAGAACAGAATGAAATATTCCACAGGTGAAAGGTTGCGAACCACCACAGGAAACTGTTCCTCCTCACCTCCTCAAGTCACCCCTCCGCTATCGAGTCGTTCTTTAGATTGAGTAAAATTTGTGCGTTAGGGTGCGTCATTGTAGGCAAAGTGTTCATGGAGGTAACCTTAACCCATATGTGTCTTCCCTAGGTTGAATAAGATGGTCTTTTGCCAGCCAGAGTAAAATGTTTAATAGGTTTCATCATAGTCCTGGGCAAGCAACGGAGTAAGACCAAGTTTGTTAACCTCTTCTCTACGGATGTTATTTAAGCTAATGGAAAATGTCACTCACTGTAGCGGAGGAGTTGATACGTAACAAAAAAAAATTGTGTTTCTGTGGATTCGCCGCCCTGTAAATAAATAAAAAAGAACAACACCTCGGTCACGAATCTACGCATGCTGCGGCCGCTTAGGGGAGTGGCTATGACCCTGAGTCAGCACCAAACCAACACCGCGGGACGACTACAACCAACAGCACCATAACCCCCACCCTATCTACACTCCTACCTTCGCCTCAACTACCGCCACAACCCAGAATCACGTGCATGAACACTCCAGCAATACAAAGCCTGCAAAGGTGAGCGGGCGACCCCCATAAGTACAAAATGCCAAACTAATCTGGTCCTTATGTAGTGATGATGGTAGGATGGTTTTCCCTTGTACTCATACTTTCCACTTGCAACAGCGACGAGGCGGCGCAGCAATGGCAGACACCAATCGACCATCCGGGAGACCAAACACCTCAGCCAGCCAGCCAGCCAACCAACCGATTACTTCGATACGGGACTGCCACCGGGGATCCAGCGACGCGCGGTCTCGCCTTCAGCTGCAGGTGTAACGCCATAGGACCGCTAGTGAGCGCGGTAATGTTACAGATCATTTTGTAGGAGGAGAAGTAGCTTTATCAAGGGTTATTTAATTC
Organism: Oratosquilla oratoria; assembly: GCF_046742065.1. Taxonomy (NCBI): domain Eukaryota; kingdom Metazoa; phylum Arthropoda; class Malacostraca; order Stomatopoda; family Squillidae; genus Oratosquilla; species Oratosquilla oratoria. Next base: position 22,524,195 of record NC_134783.1, on the reverse strand, counting down.
ATTCTACTTCAAGTTTTTTTAAGCCTGATAGCATACTCTATAGATAACGATCTGGCCTGCGGCACCTGGCAATATTCCTTACGTGAAGGTTGACTTCCGGACCGGAGGAGCTGAGGCCATTTTCAGTATCCATCCTCCTACCTGGTGACATAATTCTTCGCTCAGGCCAACAATAGAATTTAGTCGTGTTTATTTGGCGTAACGGTGACGCTCAGGGTGAAGGATTGCAGAGAATTGGTTGGCCTTGCCGCCCAGCAAGACACACATAACATTATGTCGTTGATAAAGTCTGTCTCCTCCTATGAGGCATCTTTGTTCTTGACCTCATTCTGCAACTCATGAGCCTATATTTCTGTCCCCAGTGACCACGAGTGCTTGTCATTTACCCTGACGACTGTAAGAGGAGGCACAGGATAGGTGTTGGCTTTGGATGCACGTGAGGACTTCTTGGTGTAGGTTCCGCACTTTTTAATTCTTTATATTTCTTCCAATCGTAGTAACAGTCTGCCACAAAACTAAAGCCCTCTGACTCAAAA
>NC_134783.1:22501159-22518659 GCF_046742065.1 Oratosquilla oratoria | reverse complement strand
AGTTGGTACTTGCCTCTAGCTTGACTACCTCCCTTGTAAGTAAGAAAAGACCCTTTGTATATAGATAGAGTTATAACACACACATGTGTACACACACAAAAACATAAACAAACACACACATCCTCAAACAAACACACAAACACACGCACACACACGGACCCACGCAAGCACTAGAATAAGTATCCTGTATCTCGCGCTCCTTGCTACCTCTGGATAGAAGGAATAATTACTCATCTGAAATATTGGGGAAAAGTTCCATAGAAATTCAGAAATGGCGGTTGAAAACTTGCCATTTCAATTGCAACTTCTTAGTCTTGCTTTGCACGACGTGGACCCGTGTTCAAGCACAGGGGGTAAAGGGGCGCAGCCAGAAATATAATTTAGCTGATGGGGTTTCACAATGACTCCTTGTGTGTAAATTTGAATATCCGCCTCGTTCTTAAGCAAAATGACGTCTTAAGAAAGTATATATGGTCACGAGACTTTCTACTCAAAATGATATTTTGTACCAATCCCCCTTCCCCTCCCGCTGACTGGCTGCGCCATTTGCTTCTCGGTCGTGGCTAAGCGCTTCCTGGTGTGAGTTCCTCGCCGCTGACTCTGTGCACCTTTCTTAGGGTACCGCCCTGGAAACATTCTTATTATGTAGTATCTACTTCCGCCTGAAGTCGATGGCCTATCAAAACTCAGGTATCGTTTCACTTTATTTATACGCTCTTTTATTTATGTGATACCACGCAACTAGTACCTGACTACTATCCAAAGCGAGGTGCAAGGCAAGAAAGAGGGTTTTGCTTACTTTGATAACGTGTATTTTGATAGTGTCCCGTATCGATGGCGGCAATACAGATTACCCCGGCGCACCTCACTCCTCCTCCCTCTACATTCAGAAACACAAATGAATACAAACGTGATTGGCTGTAGGTAATAAGGGACGAACAAATTGTGGTGAGTATTGAGGTGCAGGCGGAGGGGGTAGATTGTATTGATTACCATATTCAGTTGACGCAAATGTAGACAGTGATACTCTTGATTCTGGCCAGAGCTATATGATTCATAAGGTAACCGACTTGAAAATGGCTATGATTTGAATGATGTTGCATGGTGGTAGGCAGAACAAAATCAACAAATAGACTCGCAGCTTTCAAATAACGTTACACTTTGGTATATATATGTATATATATATATATATATATATATATATATATATATATATATACACTTAAATTTTAGTATCACTTCTATTGTTAATTAGCCAAGTGAATTTCGAGGATGTGTGAAACGGAGAAAAAGACAACCCGGGTGATATATCAAGTGATTGAGTAGGCGACGAGGAAAAGAACTTAAACCAATCAGTAACGACTGTTTACTCTGTCCTGCAGGCCTAACGGCATGACGTAAGAGGCTATAAAACAATTAATCACAACCTACCAGAGTAATCTCCCACAACCCATACCCACCTCCCCTCTCTCTCTTTCTCTCTCTCTTTCTCTTTCTCTGTCTCTCTCTCTTTCTCTCTCTCTCTCTCTTTCTCTGTCTCTCTCTCTCTCTCTCTCTCTCTCTCTCTCTCTCTCTCTCTCTGTCTGTCTGTCCCTCTAGCCCTTCTCTTGTCTAATTAACATTGTTCCATTATCTATCTATAATGTATACATGCTGCATGCCTAAAGAGATTTCAACCTGGGGAGATATTATAAGAGGTGAATTTGTTCGGTTAATTTAAATCATATCATACCTGCGTTATACCTATTCTTTGTAATGCTAGAATTTACACTTTACCAACCCTATCTGCCTTGGTAATTTCCTGTCTGCCTGTCTGCCTGTCTGTCTGTCGGTCTGCCTACCTGTGCCTGTTTGTTTTCCTGTTTGTCTTGTCTGTCCATCTGGCTGTCTGTTTGCCTGCCTGTCTGTCGGTCTGCCTACCTGTGCCTGTCTGTCGGTCTGCCTACCTGTGCCTGTCTGTTTTCCTGTCTGTCTGTCCATCTGGCTATCTGTCTGTCCACTTGCGTACCTTTACATTTCTCTTTTCATACGCATGCTGCACAAAGGTGCTCACCATATGAGGTAGATGGAGACAGCCACGGTCACGATGAATCCCATTCCGACGGCCACGATGGCAAGAGTCCAAAAGTTGATCTGCTCTGCAGCCAGAGGCGAAGAATGAAGAAAGGAGGAAGATGAGAAAGGGAGGGAAGAAAGGAGAGAGATATAAAAAAAGATGAATGGTTAGACAGATCTATATATGGGTTGCGAATCAGATGCCTTCCACAAATATTTGATGCAATTATTTCCCAGCTGGTAACCATTTAATTGATACTTCCATAGATAATTCTTCAGTTAGAGTAGATGTTTCTAGTAACCCAAGTTGGATTCACCTGTGACTGAAGATAATATTAATGTAGAACCTCCAAGAGCCTTGTAAATAATAACCAAGATTGTTCAGTACATACAAAAGAGATACGACCTTCCAGTCGCATCCGTAGATCACCTGATAGGCTGGATTTGTAACTATAAGTTATGTGTTTATTAAAAGGGGAGAAATGTGGTGTTAATGACCCTGCTTCGAGTGTGTGAATTATGTTGTCATGATCGTCTGAGATCATGTTTTGTTTTGTATTTGCATCCTGAACAAGAGGCTGTACTAGATAAGCTGAGGACTTATCGGCTGTCATTTATCACTCAATATCAACCTCATATAGTACCCCATAGACATAATAATAACAATGAAGATAACGATAAGGCTAATAAAGATAACGATAAAGATACAACTGATAAGAATAATGATAGAAACTAAAAAAAGAGGTAACGATAAAACAAAAGATAAAGATAAAGTTTAAGTTGATATAAAGATAACATTAAAGATAAAGAAGAAAATAAAGATAAAGGGCAAATATAATAAAGATAAAAATAACGTCACTGATAATGATAACGGCAATGGAAAAAGTAACGATTAACGACAACGCCACAAATAACAACGACAATAATGCGCGTTATAGATTGCTCGGAAACCACAGTGAAATAGATAAATCAGGATTTGACCAAATTCTTTTACGACCAGTGAATTTATTGCCCAAGGAGTCCGAGCACAGGACAACAGAGACGGTTTCCGTCGCGGCTAAGGGCCTCTTGGCTTAATCTATTAACAAATGTAAGCATATTAACTTGTGGTAGTGCAATGCTGTAAAGTTAGCTCTCGTTTCCCATGACCTATACAGGATTCAATCTATTTCTATCAATTGCATTACGTGGCAGATCTTTTCCATCCATCTGTCTGTTCAATGTGATTATATCTACATACACCCATGCACGACAGAACAGAAAAATAAATCAGGACTGCCAGGTAAATAGTGTCGACAACCATACCTGGCAAGTAGTGTGCCACAACGGTGTCAGCTTTGGCGGGAGGGTAATGAAGGGCCATGGTCGAGGGCGTCTTGTGGTATCACTGATGCCCGCTGAAACACGTTAGTAATGTCAGATCTCGTTGTAGACGCGTAAACACTTACCAAGGATCATGAATCTGGTAACACAAGCATGCTTCTAATCGTCTTAAATAATTATGTACTTAAAGATGCAGGCAACACCCCCAATACATGCATTCACATTTGGAAAAAAAACGAAATTAATAACAATAAACAAAGAAGGTAAACCTCATAACCCTATAAATGGTTTAGTTAAAAGTACAATTGCAGTTTGGATCGGTATGGAAAACATCCTCGCCTCACTTAGACGAAGATATTTTTTTTTTACAGCAATGTCTCGCAGACTACATCTTTAATATGTTGTTGTAGTAAGGAATTTGCATTAAGAAAAGTATTTGTAAAATCAAAGGCCCTGTCACGACCCACCTATGTGCCAGGCCAGTCGCGAAAAAAAAAAAAAAAAAAAGTTATGGCTGTGCACAGTTTGGACTAGTGACAGAGATCAGGTAAAATAATTAAACTCTTCGTTAAAATTATATATTATTTATACTAATAAGAATAACACATACAACTTAAATGGACATAGAATAATAAAGAATAGCAATGTGTGTTACATTAATTATAAATGCATAATTAATTACCAAGTACAGTGGTTGGGTTACGCTTGTATGTAGCATGTAAGAATAGGTGGGCGAAATGAAGTCTTGATTCTGGTTACCAACGGAACGTCATTTGGGTCAACTCTCGAGAACAAATGGATTATTTGAGTACAGACTGCACGATAACTTCTGGTAAGGGAATCTTCTGGTAGTCGGGAACACGTAGAAGATTGTTTGATGTTTCGTAGTTGAGAAATAACAGAGAGTGTCGAGTCGCACATAGTCCAGCAGCGAAATGAAGTCTTGATTGTGAAGTGGGAGTTTTTTAATTACTGCTACGGTGTCTATAATGACATTCTGATTCAAGTGAGACTGAGAGGGATTTGGTAATGTCAGCCAACACGAGAGTTTGAATAGCCCCTGTATCTCTAAGAACGGAGATGGGTTTTGACTCACTGTTACAGAAATTAGATATAGTTCCTTTCATCACAAAAGGAGCAGAACGGGGGTCTAGTATTGTTTTTCAGTTCAGTTGGTAAATTGTGGGATAGGACGGGAGTTGAAGATTCCCTCTTAACTTGCTATGAAGTAGATTTGGACATACTTTCGGGGGACGATTTATTCTGTGAATTGGTCTTAGCTGGGCTACAATAGCTAGTTGGACCGGAGGAATTACTTGAAACAAGCACTGGTTGAGAACGAGTTTTTTTTATTGGATCTTTTCCTACATTCAGAAAACTATGTCCAAATTTGAGACAATAACTATAAGTCGGAGTAGGACTGTGGGAACTATAGCTGGGATAGACCATTTAATAATACATATCATCATGAAACTGTCTTTTAAGTTCTCTCTTGTTCGCTAACCTCACTTCTCCTTTAAAAGGAGTGGGAGCGTTGTGTTGGGTCCGAGTTGTTCTGGCGTCACAGTAAGTTTTGTTTGTTTCAACTCTTTCTTTTTTGTGCTAGATCAGAGGGATTTCTTTCCTCAAGAGATATTCCAAGATCTTGATGTACTTGTTTCTTTTTTTTTTCTAGCCACATTACTTCTCTTAAATTAACAAACAAGTATTTTTGTGTGTGTGTGTGGCTTTCAGCCACCCATCTCCATTCCTAGCCATCTGGGAACTAAATTCTGTGTATGTACCTTTGGAGACTTTTGAAATTTCTAAATTTTAATCTATGAGCCTGCGGAGTAAGTTCACATGCCGTTAGGACCTGTACTTTTACGTTATTATATTCACTATCTGATTCGTTTAGGAGACTAGTGTACTTGGAAAACCTTGAAGGATTTCGCTTCCCTCTTAATGGTAGGTTTAATTCCAGCCTGGGTGGGAGCTAGTTCCACCTCCTCGTCAGCCTCAACTATAAGTTTGTTAGTCTCAATTCTTTCCGTTTCGATTTGTATGTTAGCCTTAATTTCGATTCCTTCAATCTCCGCCTCTATCTCTAATCTTCTTAACACAATCTGTGCATATGTCTCTTGAACAACGTGAATATGACTTAAGGCATCACTATCTAATACCTCCTCTTCAACTAATTATCTAACTAATTTTTTAAAAAGATTTTTTTTCCTCCCAGCATCTAACGCTAGATTGTATTCTGCGGCAATGCTTACCAGTTGAGCTTTAGTAGCGTCCTCTAAAATATCAACGGAGGGATTCTTTACAAACTGTTTTTCGAAAGATTTTTTCACAAATATGTAATTCTATATATATATATATATATATATATATATATATATATGTATGTATACATATGTATATATTAAGCCATGTACAGTTCGGACTAGTGACAGAGAGATCAGGCAGAATGATTAAACTCTTCGTTAAATTTATATATTATTTACACAAATAAGAATAACATATACAACTTAAATGGACATAGAATAAGAAAGAATAGTAATGTATGTTACATTAATTATAAATGCATAATTAATTACCAGATACAGTAGCTGGGTGTACGCTTGAATGCAGCACGTAAGAATAGGTGGACGAAATGAAGTCTTGATTCTGGTTACCAACAGAAAGTCGTTTGGGACTACTCTCGGGAACAAATGGGTTGTTTGAGTAGAGACTGCACCATAACTTCTGGTAAGGGAATCCTCTGGTAGTCGGGAACACGTAGAAGATTGTATGATGTTTCGTAGTTGAGAAATAACAGAGACAGTCGAGTCGCACTTAGTCAAGCAGCAGTCTGGAGATGTCCAAAACTATTCGGAAAAACACGAAGGCTTTGCACTTTGCGTGAATATAGGGCAATCGTTGTGGTCCAAAGGACTTGTTTAGTGGAGTTGTCGTAATCGACAAATATAGAATAATTTCTACGTAGGTTCAGATGGGCCCTGGGCGTCTGCTTCTTTCTTTGTCTTCTCTGTTCTTTTCGTGTTCTGGTTCTCTCTGCTTCTCTTCTCCATTGACTCCCTTTGGTCGCTCTCCGTTTCATCTTTTATAGCCCAGGAATGGGTGTTTACGTTCCCCGGTATGCCAAAACGTATCCGAAGCAGGTAGTTTAAACACCTCCGACGAATGGGAAAGGAGGACACGCTTCCGCGCCAAATTATGTAACGTTTCTGAGCTTAGCGTGATCTGAAAGAACGTATAAGCGCATCCCCAGGTAGTATGCAGTCGTTGTAAGAGCTATCTAGCCTAACTTGGCCATGAGCATCTTCCAAAGAGACTATGAATTGATGTTTTGTCTGGCTGGAAAACTTCAAGTCACGCTGCTCTATTCTAGCCATTTCCTTCTGATCGATGTTTGGTGAAGATGAAATACGTTTAATTTTGGAAAAGGAATCAACAACCATGTTTTCCTTCCATCTCACATGCCGCACTATGAGATGAACCGAAGGATGAAGTCAAGGTGACGGTTACCTCTTAGTGGGTGGTTGCATACACAGAAACGGAAGGCCTGCATTAGCAGTCTACATCTGAAAACGACAAAGTTTTAACCTTCAAGTATATATTGCGCCGCAGAAACACCTCTTACATTTCAAATTTCACCTATGTGCTGCTAATGAATTTAGGCAAGTGCCAATGATGTCTTCATTTAGCTAATGGCTCATTATTTATGTTCAAATACCCTCATTCACCATAATGGTTTGGATTAATATACACTGTGCGTTTGCTGTAAAATGGTAAATCTATAATTGCAACACAGAGAAATTTTCGAGGTTATTACATATTATGTCGGAATGATGCTGGCATGAATAGAAAATCAATGCTGCTATGGGCTGGAAATTTAAAAGACACAGGATCAGCACTTGAAAGAAAGCCACCTGAAAGACTCCAGAAAGTGTTCAAGCTGTGAGATATTCTGTTGTTCATTCTCCAACCCGTTCAGCTCGTAAACATGGTTATGTCTTGGGATTGTTTGATCGAACAGTCAGAAGAATTTTATACATTGATCTGAGGTTCCATCCATACAAATTAATGGTTGTTCAAAAATGCAGGAACGCGAGTGGGAAAATCGCATGTCATTCTGTGATATCCTTCAAAATGTTTTTGCAAATAGTTTTCTTCTCACAAATTATGAAACTCACTTTCATCTCTCAGGTTGCGTCAAGAGGCAAAATTTTCGTTATTGGGCAGAAAATAACCCTGGAAAGCTTCATCAAATACCCCTACATAGTAAACGAGTGACTGTATGGTGCGCATTTTTTTTTTCTTTTTTTAAAAGAGATACCACTCGGTTACTGTGACATCTGACCGATATGCTGAGATGCTGTAGACATTTCTGGAACCAAAATTAAAAGACCTTGGCAATCAGGATACGTGGTTTCAGGAGGATGGAGCCACCGGGGACACAGCAAGAAAATCAATGGAAGTTGTTTCCAGGACATTTGATATCCTTGTGCAGTGACATTGGATGGTGTGCATGCTCACCCGATCTCAGCCCCTGCTATCATTTTCTCCGAGGCTAATTGAAAGCTGAGGTCTACAAAAATCGACCGGGTGCTATAGAAGAATTAAAGGATATTGTTCGTCAAAAGGTTGCAGAAATACCGCCCGGAATGACTATTCGGGTGAAATCGTCTACAAGTGTATGGCGAATAGAGACCACCATTTACAGAATGTAGTTTTTAAAAAAAAATTTAATAAAACTTGTAACCCTTTGTTGAAACAACGGTGAAATAGTTTTTTGATAAATGTCATTGTTGCTGCTTTTTTAACCTTTAAAATGTGAGAGGTATTTCTGCCGTACTATCTAATAACCATGTACAGTGGTACCCCAAAAATCGAACGCTTCTTACCTCGAACAAATAAAACACCGAAAAAAAAATTCGAAAAGAAAAATATATATATATATTGTCTTCAAAAATAGAACAAAAACTCAAAAATCGAACAAAACTCGTTAATCACGTGAGCGCCCAAAACGTTTCTCGAACGTTCGATGTTGATGCTAGTACGTCGTGCGGAAGAAGCTAGGCATCAGTCTTAGTTCAATCGTCGTCGCGTACACTTGTGTGCCGCTCGTCAGTGTTTGTGCTCATACGTTCGCCCTTAGTGAATAGCCATGTGTCGCAAAAAAGAACAAAAAGACAAAAGTGAAAAACAAAAAGTGACACACACTACTATTGAGCTAAAACAAAATAATAGAAAAGCATTCGTGTGTCCGACTTGGCAAGCGAATACAAGATCCCAAAATCGACCATTTCTACGTTCCTTAAGAACAAAGAGGTAATTGAAAAGTAAATGTGGCTACGGGAGTGAAATCGTTAAGCACTAGAGGGAACCAACCGGTGGAGGAGACAGAGAAACTATTGCTTGTTTTCGTAAGAGAAAAAAGAATTACCAGGGGACAGTTTAAGTGAAGCGTTAATTTGCGAGAAAGCTTTGGCGATTTACGACGAGTTAGAGAAGAAAGTTCCGAGTACGAGTAGTGCTCCGATTAGGAATATGAGTAGTGCTAGTGACAGTGAAAAGTTCGTGTTCTAAGCCAGTTGGGGCTGGTTTAAAAAGTTCAAAAAACGCACTGGCATACACCGTGTAACGAGACATGGCGAGGCAGCTAGTGCGAACCAGGCCGCGGCTGATGAATTCGTAGACGAACAGGTATGTGACGTATTATAGTACAGTATTATTATTTATATTATTTTATTACAGTACTGCACATGTATTTTTATCATTACTGTATTTTTATGCATTTAATGTACTTTACATAATGTTCATATACAGATTTTTACACTATATATCATTTATGTGAATGTATTTGTTTATATATGTAATTCATCTCAGGCTTCCAAAGGATTAACCGTATTTCCATTATTCTAAACGGGAAATTTCGTTTTATGAATTAAACGTTTCAACTTTCGACCAATTTTTCTGAACGAATTGTGGTCGGTTTTTGAGGTACCACTGTATACTGCTAAAAGCTCTCCCCTAAATGCAGTTTAGACACTGAGCAGAGTTGAGATTCTGTGAATATGCCTACCTGCTCCGTTGGATCCAGATTGTATAAGGTATTGGCATCCGAATGGGCTTCCTTTACAGTGCCGAACGCAGCAATGACCAAGTCGTTCCAATCTATGTTGTTTCCAAGACATTTCTGGCCAAGACCTTACAATTTGTCGAATGTACGAAGGTGCGAAATTCGGAAGAAGTTGGAAGAAAAATATATGGTTGTAAAGAATCGCCAAAGGACCTTTTGTTTTTGTGGTAACGGAAACTGTCTGATGGTTGTGACCTTGCCCTAAAGTGGCTGTATTCCAGCCGGAGTTACCTTGTGCCTGAGAAACTCGAGTCTTACACCAAAATCATACTTGTCCTGGTTGATGCATATTCTATGTTGGAGGATATGAACGAAGACTTGGTCTAGTAGCTCAAGATGTTCACCTTAAGAGGAACTGGTCACCAAGATGTCGTTCAATGTAGACGAAGACACATGGGATTCCTCGCAGTTGTGCTCATAAATTATTGAAAATTGACTTGCGTTCCACAAACCAAATGGCATCCTAAGGAATTTGTAGGAAGGAAATGGTGCTGTGACGACTGGTTTGTGGATATAATCTGGATGAACCAGAACTTATAGCATGCCTTGGTGAGGTTTAAGTGTAAGAATATCATGGATCTACAAAGACAATCATTGAAATCCCTGAAAAATGGGATGGGGTATCAACCAGGTAAGGTGACGTGATTTAACGAGCTAAAAACAGCACAGGGCCCAGGTGTGGACTTGAATAACATGTGCAATGGCGAATCGAATGAACTGCTAGGTTTTATAATCACACTGTCTATGATGTGATCGAACTAGCTTTAGATTGGTAGGATCGGGACTTCTGGGACGGAAAAACATAGGCTCAGCGGAAATGTTTCGCGTGATGCGGTGAACGACGTCGTGGGAAATCAAATTGTTCTCAAGGGGTGACCCAGTTTTCTGTAGATAGATGTTCAAGAGATCGTTGTTCTTTGGGGAGAAATTATTGACGCACACTTACATATTTAGCGATGGAGTTGATACTACACTTTTTTGGTCAGCTTTGTTAAATTGTTGACGATCTGACAATGTTTAGGTTGGACTGATAGATCAAATTATAACAAAATCGAAATCGAGTATAGTGGTATCAGTGTCTGCTAGGCTAAACAACCGGTTGATCCTCGTCGTGAGACTCAGATACCGAGTAAACTTATGCCAAATGTTCTAATTGGCATTGAGTTGATAGCTGTTGAAGTGAGAGTAGAGCTGTTCTTGTGATTATTTTGTTTTGTTGGAAGTAGATTAAATTGTGTTCCCATTCTTTCATTTGATCTCGAATGAAAGATGAAGCTGGTTGTGATGCGCCAGAGCACGACCTGATGAGACTTGGATCTGACTCAGACCCAAGATCTACAGTCACTTTAAAAACTTCCTAAAGATGTGCAGTTTGCCCTATTTGTTTGCCTTCTCTCCAAACTTGTTTTGATACCAGCGGAAATTTCTATTTGCTACGTGTTATGTTGATGCTTTGCGAGAAGATAAAACACTCCTTCCGGTCTGGGTTATCTCCACTAGCGTTTTCACATTAAGTGGAGTTGTCTGCATAATTATTCTTACTTATCAGCTATCTGATCCAGTTTCGAAGTTTTTGTTTGCTCTAAGGGAAGTTTGTCCGCAGGGTAACTTGAAATGGTGTAGCCATGTCTGATAACATCGTTGACGACCGCTAAAGTTTATGACAGGAGATTCAAATGCTATCCGCAGTTACAGCCACTGTGAACAATGGCAACTTGTATGGTAGAAACTTGAGAGAGGCTATTACTTGTTCAGGCATATCTTTAAGAAAAAAAAATGAATCAACGGTGAATCCTTGTCGGCGATACGAGATTTAGTCATTTCCTGAAGGTGCCATAAAAAAGTGTGAGTTTACAGTTCCCAAGTTCCTGCGCAGCCAAAAGACTTCGAAGTCTTTCTTCAGCGGATTTTCCAAGTTTTGGTAGTACAATTGACTGAAGTGATTAACAAGTGGGTACCAAATTATATCAATAAACTCCATGACATGGACACAAAAACACCGTTGTGTTGAAACTGGTCTTTTACAGCCTCCCTTGATTTCTTTTGAAACAAAAATACAGTTGGTCAATAAATATCAATGGGATATCTTCAACGAACGGAAGTAGCGGTCCTAAAACTTCAAGCAGAACCAGTTGTAGCCATCTTGACAGAAGACTTCATTTTGGTATTGTTGTACGTATTTATGCTGTCCATGGTGGACGAATGAGCTCTATAAGCAAAATCCCGACGATCGACTATTCAACAGATTAATAAACATAAACGTCACAAAGTGTTAACCCAGGGTCACTATTTTGTGGGTACAAGAAATGTTTAAACCCACAATATATTTTCATCTGGAAGTTACCGATTCTAGGAAGTGATCAATCAAAATGCACAGCGTTGCTTTTTGACGTTTACTTATATTTTCCAACCATATATATAATATACTGTATGGAACGTGCCGCGTTACTGTGGCTAATACCGGACAACATAAAAAAAATCCCTACTTCCCCTTGAAAAATCAAAAACTTCAAATAATGATTGGACTAATATCGGTGAGATACGAATAAAACATGGTAACAAATGTTGCTCCCATTAAGTGCATAAAGTGTTTACAATGCAAAGGGCACCGAAGAAAGTAGAGAGTTAATACTAAAGGGCCATTTACACGGTCAAACAGTTTGACAAACCCAGTTTGTCAGACAAGTGTTTGAAGTGATGTTTGACCGTGTGAATGGGGTATTTGGTCGTCAAACACGTTTGTCGAACATGTTTGACAACCAAATACCCTATTCACACGGTCAAACATCACTTCAAACACTTGTTTGACAAACCGGGTTTGTCAAACCGTTTGACCGTGTAAATGCCCCTTAAGGGTTACCAGTTCAGGAAGTTGGCGAGGGAGGACAACCAGCCCAGAGTGTAGCCCTAGCGGGCTAGCCCTGGAGTGAAGAGGGAGGAGGACCAGCCTAGAGAATAGCAGTTGTCCTAGTAATGGAAAGGGAGGACGACCAGCCCAGAGAAAAGGCTTGCTAAGCTGGCCATAAGAGTGGAGAAGGAGGATGACCATCCCACAGAGTGGCCCAGAAAATGTATGAAGAGGAGTTTTCCAAGAGCCTACCTACTTTACTGTATATCTTTCATTTTATGGCTTTATGCAAGAAAAGGTAACACGTAAACACCTACAACTGTGTAATGGTATAGATATCAGGCAACCTAATTTGATAATGAAATTTCTATTCGAAACAGAACTCACTAATGTAATTAAACTATTATTACAAGAGGGTGTTGCACAAATGAATACAATGTATATATGATATTAGTATGCTACTTGTTTTTATATATTACATTCAAATTTTGCTATGACCTACAAAAAATCAAAGTTACTTACCCCACCTATAAAGTTTAGAGCCGAATGTTGGTTGCCTGCTGAATTAAAGCCAGAAATAACACTGACAAGGGTAGTTTCCAAGTCCCTGTTAACCCAACTCCTGTTGAAGGCATTGCACTGCGCAGCGGACAGCCCCAGTGCTTAGTCCTGTTCCTTGGATGAAAGAACGATTGTGCACCGAATTTAGTCTTATACTCAGGAACATTAAACTGACAGTTCTTACCAGTTCTTTGTAATTGGAAATGGAAAAATCTAAGAAAGCTCGAACTCGCTTCTGGGAGTTCTAGCTGACTCTGGGTACATAAAAAAAGTCCAGCTGATTCGCATAAAAAGTAATAACAATTATCAAAATCATAACATATAGGGTTTAAGACTAAATCTAATCAGCCAGAGTCTGGTCATTGAAAAATATGACATCGACCAATAGCCATCGATAATCCAAATCTTGTAACATACACTTTACGAGGTTGCATCAGATCGTCATTGTTCCAAAGCACATTGGTGTTAAAGTAGCGGGCTTCGTCCACTCCACCTTCACGGTGTACTTCGGCAGCTATACAAACCTAAGCAACCCACGAAGCGAGGGTGGATGAAGCCAGCTGATTGTATATCCAATTCTAAAACCATTCACATCTCAAAAATAATCTCTCTGAAAAAATAACATCAGAGCAAGAGGATAAGCATATGTAATGAATAAGAAAAGAATGAAAAAAAATTATACATTTTTTTGTATTTGATGACCTCGTCGTCGCTGCATATTCCAATCTTGGTCTTATCAAAGTGACTAGTATTTTCTTCACCATTTCTTCGTCCAGGTATGTAAATGCCACTTTGATTGTTCTTATTAAATTATAAGTTTCTCCAAAAATTATATTTATGTTTCCCAGGGGACATATTATTCATAATAATGACTCCCAGGTCCTTCTCACTTTCTATTTTTTTATTTCTTCTCCCAATTTATATGATCCCACTAATCTTTTGCTTCTTCCAAATTCCATTATACTACACTTCTTAATATTGAATTCCATCTCCTACTTCCTACTCCATTCCCATACTTTATTGAGATCATTCTGTAGCGACTCACAATCTTCTTCAGTGTTCACTTTTTTCAGCAATTTTGCATCGTCCGCAAAGAAGCTCATATAACTTTCAATTCCTTTATCCATATCATTAATATATATATAGTAAACATTATTGGGGCCAGAACTGTTCCTTGTGGAACACCACTTATCACTTCATCCCAATTAGAGTGTTTGTCTCTTATCGCCACTCTCATTTTTCTTTCATGCAAGAAGTCTTCCATCCACTTCAACCAGTTTGTCCTGTCTTCCTCCTGCAGTTTCTAATTTCTTAAGCAACTTCTTATGTGGCACCTTATCAAAAGCTTTTTTCAGATCTAGAAATGCACAATCAGCCCATCCATCTCTTTTTTGTATTACATCTATTAGCCTTGAATAGAAACACATTAGGTTTGTGACATATGATCGTCCTTGTCTAAATCCAAATTGCCTTGGATTTAGTACGTTTTTTTTTTTTTTCAAATGCCTTACCCATCTAATTTTGATTATTCTTTCACAAATTCTAGCTATCGTACTTGTAAGAGAGACCGGTCTATAGTTAGTAGGGTCTTCCTTGTTTTCCCCTTTATATATTGGTACTATATTTGCTCTTTTCCAATCTTCTGGAACTTTTCCTTCTTTCAATGAACTGTTTATTAGACTATGTATTTTATCTGTTAGTTCATTCCTGCATCCTCTCAAAATCCAGTTTGCCATTTCATCTGGACCATGCGATTTTCTGACATCGAGTTACTCAAGTGTTTCATTATTTCATTCCTTGATACTTCTATCTCTTTCATAGGGGGGACTTTCTCCTCCCATTCGATATCACTAGGTTGTATGTTCTCCCTTGTAAACACCTATTTAAAATGCTTGTTCATGATTTCTGCCATTTCTATTTCCTCTGTATATTCAACTCCTCCTTGTCGTAGTTTCTCTAATTCTTGTTTGTTTTTCAGTTTGTTATTTACAAATCTGTAAAATAGTTTTGGTTGATCTTTACATTTTTCTATGACATCTTTTTCGTATTTTCTCTTTTCTTCTCTGCACACTTGTACATATTCTTTTCTATAACTAGTATATATTTTCCATTTTTTCAGGTCTTTTGTCTTTTTTTTCATTTTATCCAAGTTTTATCCCTTTTGTCTTTTAACTCCCTACATCTTTTGTTGTACCAGCACTTTACATACTCTTTTTCTTGCTTTTGTCTTGGAACATACTTTTCCACTCCTTTATAAATTTTTGTCAAAATATTCCATTTCTCTTCTACTGTTGTTTCCTCCTCGTGTATTCTTTCCCAGTCAGCTTTTTGAAAGAATTCTCTTATTTTATCAAATTTTGTTTTTTTCATTCATCAATCATCCCTTTTTATATTGTTCGTTTTTCATGTATATTTCCTCATTTAGTTCTAGTTCAACCAATATGTGGTCACTTTTGCTTATTGGTGTCTTATATTCAATCTTGTCCACTATTTCGGGTTCTGATGTGATTATTAGGTCCAGTCTCGATGGTTCTTCCTCATTTCTATACCTAGTATTCTCTTGTATCCATTGCGTCATTGTATGTTCTATAATCATATCAAGTAGTATTCCCCATAGGTCGTCTCCACCCTTCACTGTCATCTCTTCCCAGTAGATTTCTTTACAATTAAAGTCATCCATTATAACTATTCTTCCTCCATCTTCCATTATCTTATTTAGTGTTATCCTTGTGTCTTCTAACATATTTTTGTGTTATTTCTCTTCCCACGAAGCCGTTTTAGGAGGCACATAATTTACTACAAACTTCTTGCTCTTCCCATTCCTGTCCTCCACTTCCATCATAATCATCTCTACTCTATTCTTTCCATATGTGACATTCCTCACATTTATATCTTTCATAGTCAGGAACATGACTCCACGCCCTTGTTTCACCTCTCTGTTTCTAATCCAATAATTATATGCACCATGTCCTATACTGTTGGGAGGTAATGGACCTTTCAATTTTGTCTCTACGATTCCCATTATATCCGGTTCTTTTTCCTTCAGGTAATCATTCAGTTCGTTCAAGCATGTTATTAAGCCATCTATATTTGTGTAAAACACTTTTAATTTTCTGCTACTTCCATTATGTCTTCTGTTTCTCCTCTGTTTTTCTCTGTTATGAACCATTTCCTCACTTTCATATTCATTACTCTCCAATAGAATTTATCTTTTTCTGACTGTTCTTTTCTCATTTTTTTTTCCTTGGGTTCTAGTCTTTTTGTCTTTTCCTCCTCTCTTTCCTCTTTCTTCATTTCTCTTTTTATCCATACCTGTTTATATTGATCACTGTCTGCTAGTTTCCCTGTTTTTGCTAAGATATTATCTGCTGTTGTTTGTGACCTGAATTTAACCTGAATTGGTCTGGTGTTATCTGTATTGTATTTCCCTATTCTATATATTTCTTCTATTTGTTTCCCTGTTTCTGGTTCATCTTCTTAAACTGCTTCTAATATCTTATTACTTTTTCTTTTTCTTCCTTTATTCTTGTAGTCCTATTTAGATTATACTTCTCTTATATCCCTAATATAATTATATATTTCTTTTTATCCGCTAAGTCTCTTACTATATTCTCCTTCTCCCTCATCACTTTAATAACTGTGTCCTTAGTTTTTTCTTTCATCTGCTGTTCCAATTTACCTCTAAATTCCATTTCATTGTTCTCTTCTACTTTTTTCCAACCACTTACCTCTTTTGCTATGGACTCTTTATTCTCTTTATTACTCCTCTTCAATTCCTCATTCTCATCCTTTACTTCTCTTAACTGTCTTTTTATTTAATTCTACTATTTCTTTAATTAGGTTTTGATTCTCCTTCTTTAGTTCTTCCAGTTTATCAACTCTTTGAGTAATCAACTTTATTTGGTTAAACCTAGCTTCCCAATTTTCATTCATTTCTTTTAGTTTCTCCTCTTGATTTACTAGCCGGGGGAGGTTGTCATTTCCTTCCTCATTAAATCCATGGAAATAGTTATCTTCCCCTTCCATTACGCTGCTCTTTTCTATATTTCTAATTTTTACATTTTTACTAATCACATTGAATTCACCACTATCGTCAGGCCGTCTTTTGTTTACATGCCGTCTGACTTCCTGGGCCCTATCTTCCCCTTCCTCATTTCCTTCCATTTTCCTCAGTAATCCCTCCCCTTCTCCTTTTTCTTCACCTTCCCACTACACCACGAGCTTTCCCCTTCACTATCAATACAACACAGGTACTTCCTTATCGTTGTAATCCTCGAAACTTGCAGTCCTCTCTGGAGTCCAAACTTCGTTGCCATCTCGACCGACGTGTGTGTGTGTGCGTGTGCATATATATATATACATATATGTATATATATATATATATATATATACATATATATATGTATATATATATGTATATATATATATATATGTATATGTATATATTGTATATAATAGCATGATGACAACATCATGCTATAATATACAATATATCTTGCCAGAGGGAGAACTTCCTGTATATACATATATATATATATATATATATATATATATATATATATATATATATATATATATATATACAG
>NC_134783.1:22266159-22496159 GCF_046742065.1 Oratosquilla oratoria | reverse complement strand
TTACGACTCAAATGATAAGATTCGGTGGCAGTATTCTTTTCCCCCACCACAGGGTTCGGCGAAAAAAGAAAAGAAAAAAATGAACATTCAGAGAAATGGTACAGGACAGTATTAAAAATGGAGAGACAGCATAACGGAGGAACAGTCGCAATATAATAAAGTATCATAATTTTTCTATGAATAGAGTTTTCCTCTATCACAGACAAAATGATGTGTGGATCTGGTCCGTAGGAGCGCTCCATATAGACCCTAAAGTATCAGCTGCATGCTACTGAGCAGCTTTTAACTCCACAATAAAACGCAACTAATACCCCAGATGGTATAAAAGACATAAAATTTGTTAATGGCAGGGTAAGGGTTAATCGTAATAAGTCGAGCCCCTTTCGCTGATTAGGGGGTTTTCCTCAGTTGACTAAAATTAACTGGCGAGAACCAGCTAAACATACAACTCGTTTAAAGCAGTCACAACCTGCCTAAAACGGTGACACACTTCATAGAATTTGTCCACCCCTTTAGATGAAAAAACATGCCCTTTGGTGGAACAAATTATGTATAGTACGAGTATATCAACATGTTGTATAATTTACATTATAGGTGATGTTGTCACCATTATTCTATGTGGGAGGAGAGCCGAGGATAGGTGTCAATTGACACTCGCTGCTGGAGATCGAAGTGGGGAGCATTGCTGGCTCTTCGGCAGGAAACGGAGTTTCTAGTGATAACGTTGGTTGGCTATGAAAAATTAAATCGGATCAAACGGGTGGCTATGAGTTCCCTGCGTCCGAGGCTCGCCACGACGAAATCTGCAGAATGCGTCGTCGTAGCGAGAGGGGATGATAATTATCTATTGAATGATAACACTGGCACTAATCTATCACTCATAAGATTACTATCTTTTCTTGCTTATCCCTCGGATTTTGTCAACAGTGCTTTTCTTCGTTTCTAGTTTTCTTTTGATATCTATGGCGTTTGATAATACCACATCCCTTTGATCTTAAGAAAATCTACATTTCTCCAGGAAATTGTTCGTTCTTTGCAGCACTTACATTAGCTTTTCTCCAAGGTGCCTACAGTATTAGTTTTACCAGAACGTCTATCGTTTCATTTTGGAAATAAGTCTAAAGTCTTGCAGCCACACTTCGTTCAAAACGTCTCAAATGTCACCGTAATATGTTTAGAATCTTGATTATAACCCACATTAATACAGCTGGGATATTTCATCTAGCAACGTGTGATACTTGTTGCGCCATCAACTAATTACCATTTGCTGGAAGGTATTTATTTCTAAATTAATGCGTCTGCTGGTAGTTTTATGGGAAATAACGGTAGACTCACCCACACGTACACCCTCAAATACAGAGCTTTCTTACTTGCCACTCCTTTTGTTAATAATTTTTACATGTTAATCAACTGGCTCGATTAGATGATATCGATTAACTCCTGAAACCACACGGTACAAATTTCAGCACGCAAATTTTTATTGAACCTGATGACAAACAATTTCATTTTGCTAAGAGGAACACCTTAAACATAAAGATTTAAATGAAAATGCAGAGAGAGGCTGGAACAGGAACCTCGCCGCAAAAGGCTGAGCGGGTGATACCTATGGATCATGACATCACGTCACATTCTCGCCATTCACATCTGGCACTAATGCGCGTGACATTGAATGCGCGCGAGATCACGAAATTATTCTCCGCGGATGATACTGCTAATTTATTTCCTTTAATGTTATATCATATTTTACTATGTTAACATGATAACATTATACTATATAACTGGGCTATCCCGAAGATAAAAAAAAAGAGTAATTGCATCTTTATCTGATGCTAGACTACAATAGTAGACAGACTGCATAGCGAACAGGATTGGAACTTGGTGGGCAGAGCTCCCGACTTCAAGACCCTATGTGATATCTAAAGAAAGACGCAAATTGTAACGACTATTCACTTTTTCTTTGTGGACGCAGTATCCAGAGCATAACTGAGCCAAAAGTTTTTTGTGGGTGTCGGATTTTTTCCCTTGAAAACAGAGCCGACAACAACAATGTGTGTTTAAAATCTTAAAAAATCGTTTTTTTTGCAGCCCACCATCAAAACAACAAACGCACCCATAAGCTAATCGGTGAACAGAAAGCGATTCTTCTCATGGAGAAGGTAATAGGAAAAGAAAACGCATCCGCCCCATCACCTGAGCAAGTCGCGTCAAGAGGGACGCGCCAGTTCGTACACTAGGATTTCATTTATAGAAATTAAGAGTAGGAGATGGGGGTGTGGATAGACGTACTTTTTCTCGTGACTTGTTGTCTACCACAACAAAGAGTTATTGCAAATTACTGCCTTCCTTCCCAACTCCAAAATAGAGATCGGAAGGGGAAAAAAAGCAACTTGACAGTGTCACTGATTTCTGGAAAATTATCATAAACTTGAGATTTCAACACTTTATTCCAACAACGATCACTTCGGAAGACTTCGCATATTCAGCGTCTAAAGATTGTATGCACTTGCATCCAAGTCACTTGGACGAAAAGTTATCAATCCTAGTCATGAATATTCCACTGCACCTTGATTATTATCGACTCGAGTCTATGAATCGTTCGTAAAAAGGTATCTGGTTTATTTATACGACTAAAGAGGCGTGATGTTGGGGTAAGGCAATTAGGCGAAAAATGGTTTGGTCAACAGTAAAGCAGCATGAAAATCGACCAGTGAGCAAAAATATTCACGCTTACAGGGAAGCAATATAATTTTTCTCATGTATATATTCTTATATATATATATATACACATATATATATATATATATATATATACATACATATATATATATATATATACATACATATATATATACATATATATATATATATACACACACATATATATATACATATATATATATATATATATATATATATATATATATATATATATATGTGTGTATATATATATGTATGTATGTCAGTATTTTTCTTGGACAGGGAGTCTGTTTAAAATCAATCCAATGTAAAACTCACCTATTTTTTAAACTATCATCTAAATATGCTGTAGTTAAATGTATGATATAATTGTATCATTAGCAACTCTTTTATATATTACTCATACCTGCAGGGTTAATGCAATGTTCTTTTATCTCAGTTAACTAATGAATCGATTACAGGTGCCATTGAAAGTATACCAAAGTATAAAGTTTACGTGTAATATATCCGTTTTTCGTTCAAAAGTAAATTTAGCTTTTGAATTCTTCATTGAAATTTGGTTTCTTGCAACCTCGTTCTGCGGCTAATTATCCGTACCAATGATTCACTACCTAAATTTTGGTTTGTTATAATTTTCTATTTCAAGGCCACAAGCCTGCCACTGTACCTAATTGTCGTCTTTCTAATTGTTGCTATACCGTGACATAGTATTCACAAACGAACTTTAATAATACACGCAGTTACAGTCGTCGCACTGTCTGATGCTCAGATAGGTTGCTGCGCGCCTGCCTTTCACGCCGTTTGCCACAACACTGAATGACGATAACCGAGCCAAGCTCAGGCTCGGAGGAATGGTGGTTGTGGTCTCGTGTGTGAGGTGCGCGCAGATGTGCGTACCGAAAAGATCGTGTCCTACATCGAGAAGCTAACACTACAAAGTGTTTCGCTGCTGTTGAAGTTGAATTTTAAGAGAGCCATATACAATATGTATATATGTATATATATATATATATATATATATATATATATATATATATATATATATATGTAAATATATATACATATATATTTGTATATATATATATATATACATATCTATATATATATATGTATGTATATATATACATATATATGTATAATATATATATGTATATATATATATATATATGTATATATATATATTATATATATATATATATATATATATATATATATATATATATATATATATATATATATATATATATATATACGTACACATAATATATACTCATATGCCAAAAGAATTCTTCTCCATATAAGGGAGTTAGTCAGCCAAGGCATTCATCCATCCATCTCTCATCCCACACCCATCCAACAACCATTCATTTTTACCTTTCATCTTAGCTCCTTGTGGATGAAAGACCATCCCTGATCCCCGCCCACCTCACGGGTCAGAAGCAATACAGCAAGACACAGCACATCCATAGCAGGACCCTACAGCTGAAGCTGGTTTAAAAATCACTGCTTCATTTACATGGAATCCCTCCTCGTTCACTCACGAGTAATTAAAGAAGACAAGGAGAAATCCCTTCGCGTCGAGTTGATCTATTATCAATTTAAATCTATTCTCCACTCACACCTACAACTTGCCTTCTCCCTTCCATGCTCAACTTATATTCCACTTTTACTCAAGGACCCTCTCACCCCCATCCAATCATCACATTCTCGATTTTCCGATCAAGTTCACTCCATCCACCTCTTCCTTCCACATTCTTTTTGGTAGTCTTTCTTCACTCATTATTTCTATATATGTAAATAATCCCAGTATTCTTTCATCAACTTTCCATATCCGCTCTTCTCCTCACCTCCATATATCTCACTCTATCCAACCACATAACTCAAACAGTACTTCTCAAACACTTCATCTCAAACACATCTAAATTTCTACTTTTTTCCTCCTTTACATTCGCAGTCTCTGTCCCGTTCAGTGTTATAGGCACAATCACACCTTTATATAATATTCTCTTTATATTAATCCCCAGATACTTTCCGTTTCACCTTTATATAATATTCTCTTTATGTTAATCCCCAGACACTTTCTATTCCACCATAACATTCATTTGCTTCTTTCACTCTACAGTCCTCTACTCCCATCCTTCCATTTCCTGCTACATATAAGAACCTAAGAACATGAGAATAAAGGAGACTACAAGAGACCACGAGGCCTACACTAGGCAGTTCTATGCCCATTACCACCTGTCATCCCCATCCATAAAGTTATCTAACCATTTCTTAAAACAACTAATAGTTTCAGCGCTCACTACATGGTTGTTAAGTCTGTTCCATTAGTTGACCACCCTATTAGTAAACCAATTCTTGCTTATTTCATTCTTAAATCTAAACTAGTTCAGTTTAAATCCATTACTGTGAGTCCTACCCTGTTGTTTTAATATGATAACCTAATTTGTGTAACCCTTGTTAAAGCCTTTGATCCGCTTAAACACTATTAGATCACTCCGCACTCTGCGTCTTTACCGAGTGTGTAAAGGTGCCTAAGCCTCTCTTCGTATGGTAAAATTCTGAGCCCATGTATCATTTTGGTCATTCTCCTCTGTACTGATTCTAGTGAAATGATGTCCATTCTATAAGACGGAGACCAAAAGTGTACCGCATAGTCAAGGATGGGTCTAACTAACGCTAGATAGAGTTTGATAATTATCTCTGCACTTCTATTCGCAACCCTCCTAGCAATGAAACCTAATGCCCTGTTTTCTTTATTCCTGGCGCTAATGCACTGTTTCCTGGACTTAAGGTCAGGACTCACTAGAACTCCTAAGTCTCTCTCGCACTCAGTTTTCTCTAAAAGGTTGTTATCTAAGCTATATCTATTATTCGGGTTGCGTAGCCCAATTTTACACGCTGTCCTTTGAGATATTAAAGTTCATTTACCATTTCACCGACCATGTGAACAATTTGTTCAGATTGTTCTGCAGAATCCAAAACCAAGCCCTGGGGAACTCCAATATAAACACTCCCTCACCTGGATTTTACACCATTTATGGTGACCCGCTGTTTTCTGTCACTGATCCAAGCTCTAATACATTCTAGCACTTTTCCTCCTATATCATGGGCTTTGATTTTATTTAGTAGTCTTTGATGGGGCACCTTGTCCAACGCTTTGCTAAAGTCAAGGTAAATAACACCATAATTATTATTGTTATCGGACGCCTTATACACTTCAGTGTAAAAGAATAGAAGATTAGTCACGCATGACCTGAAATATCTCAAAACATATACCTCTTGTATCCTCTCTTCTTTAAGATTTACCTCCAACTCACACATTGTACATCTCATCGCCTTACTTTTATCTACATTTACTTTCAACGTTCTCCTCTCACAAACCCCCCTAAACTTCGCCAATACTCGTAACTACCTTATGCCTTCTCGCCCTTCATCCCGATTTTCTACATTTTCTCTTGTGAAAACCGACTTGAAGTGAACCGACTTCAGCCATTTCTGTATCTTCTGTGTATTTCATATTCCCTTGGCGTAGTTTCACTATTTTCTGTTTGTTTTTAGTTTACCGTTCACATATCAATAGGATATTTTTGGCTGATCTTTACATTTTTCTATTGTCTTTTTCATTTTTTTTTCCTGCGTATTTTTACATATTCATTCCTTTGATATGTATTTGCCACTTTTTTTTTCTTTCCTTTTTCCGTCTTTTCCAAGCTTTATCTCTTTATCTTCAAATGAAGGAATGTGTAATATCTTAAACAATTATTTTAGCTCAGTATTCGTAAACGAAACACCTCAAAGTGAATTCCAAACTGAAACCTGTGAAAAGTCTGGGGTAAACTTACTCACTACGGTAAATATAACAAAAGAAAAAATTAAAAGGTGTATAGACAAACTCAAAGTTAATAAAACACCAGGGCCTGACGGTTGGCATCCAAGAATCTTAAAGGAAATAAAAAATGAGATTGTTGTTCCATTAGAAATTATTTTCAAGAAATCCATCATATCCGGAGATGTCCCAAGAGAATGGAAGCTAGCTAACGTTACTCCTATATTCAAAAAAGGTGACAAAAAGAAACCAAATAACTATAGGCCTATAAGTCTGACTTCAATCGTAGGAAAAATAATGGAAACTATCATCAGAGATGCTATCGAACATCATTTAGAAAGTAACCGTTTGATAAATGATAGCCAGCATGGTTTCAGACGGAAACGTTCTTGCGTGACTAACTTACTAGAATTCTACAACACAGTTATCTCGAATTATGACAAAAGAAACAATATAGATTTAATATATCTAGACTTTGCAAAAGCTTTTGATACCGTCCCACACGAAAGACTACTTACTAAATTAGCTTTGCATGGAATAAGTGGTAGCCTATTAGGCTGGACTAGTAATTGGTTGAATGGTCGAAAACAGAGAGTTGTTTTAAATGGAAAAACTTCTGGATGGAAAAGTGTTGCAAGTGGAGTTCCTCAGGGTTCCGTTCTTGGGCCACTTCTATTCATAGTATATATAAATGATATAGACCATGGACTAAAATCTACTGTTTCCAAATTTGCTGATGATACAAAACTGTGCGGAGTGGCAAATGATCACTCAAACCAATTAGATATTCAAGAAGATTTAGATCAATTACAGCAATGGTCTGAAAAGTGGCTAATGAAATTTAACACAAGTAAATGCAAGGTAATGCACATAGGTAAAAATAACAGTAAGTACGATTACAAGTTATTTGGTAATTCGTTAACAAAAGTGGATAGTGAAAAAGATCTCGGCGTAATTATCAGTAACGACCTCAAATCATCCAAGCAGTGTATTTCAGCCTCTGAGAAAGCAAATAAGATTCTGGGACTGATTGCGCGATCTTTTGATTTCAAAAGTCCATCACTCATTAACAAGCTATATAAATCGTTAGTTCGTCCACATTTGGAATATGCTGTTTCTGTATGGTCACCGAATCTCATTAAAGACATTGACAGACTGGAAAAAGTACAACGGCGAGCCACAAAACTGATTCCAAATATCAAAACTAAATCATACGAAAATCGACTAAAACACATGAATCTGTTTTCCCTAAAAAAGCGTAGACTCAGAGGTGACTTGATACAGGTCTTTAAGATTTTAAAGGGAATTGACAACATCAAAAGTGACAAAATGTTCACATTGAATGAGAATCAGACAAGAAACAATGGTCTCAAACTATCCGGAAATAGATTCAATTTGGAAGTAGGTAGAAACAACTTTGCCAACCGTGTAGTAAATGAATGGAATAAACTTCCTGCACAGGTAGTGCAATGTAGTTCAGTTCGAAGCTTTAATAATCAGTTAGATAAATACCTAAGTAAGATGCTGTAATGATTATAATTTATCTTATATTATTTGCTTTTGTTTTGTCATCATTTGTCTGTCTGATTTTCATTTATTATTAGTTATATGTCAATTTACTATTATTTACTATTTAACTGTTTGTTTATTATTTAACTATACCTATGCTTTTATTTATGTATTTTATTTGTTATTTACATTATTATAGTTTTTATTTATTGTTTTATTATTAATATGATTTTTTTTTTTCGCATCCGACCTAGATATGGATCAAAAAGTCTCCTGTCGGCATGCTCCGCCTTTGTAATCTTTGTAATCTTTTGCTTCGCTGTACCTTCTGTTAAACCAGCACTTAATATACACCTTTTCCTGTTTTTTGCTTTGGGACATTTATCTACTCCTTCATTATAGATTTTCATCAGAATCATTAATTTTTCTTCCAATTGTGTTTCTTCATTGTAGATTTTTTCCAACTCGCTTTAAGAAAAAATATCCTAAGTTTCTCAAAGTCCGTTTTGTTATACATTAGTCTTCTTTTTCTGTACTTCTCATTTCTCGCTATATATGTTTCCTCACTGAATTCAAATTCTATTAATATGTGATCACTCTTCCCAAATGGTGTCTTGTGTTCAATTTTATCCACAATTTCATGTTTTGATGTAATATTAAATCTAGTCTCGATGGTTCTTCATTACTTCTATACCTGGTATTTTCTTTTGCTCATTGTGTCATTGTGTGTTCTATAGTCATGTCAAGTAATACATTTCCCCATAGATCCTCTCCACCTTTCACTGTCATCTCTTACCAACAGATTTCTCTGCAATTAAAATCTCCCATAAGTACCAGGTTTCCTCCATCCTTCAGTATCTCATTTAATGAATGCCTTGTATCTTCTAACATTTTAGAATACTCGCTCTCTTTCCAAGAGCCCGTTTATGGGGGCACATAAATCACCACAAACTTTCTACTTTTCATGTCACTATCTTCAACTTTTATCATAATCATTTCCACACTGTTTTTACCATCTATAACCTTCGTCACATTTATGTTTTCTTAGCTAAAAACATGACTCATCCACCCTGTTTCTTGTCTTTATTTTTAATCCAGTGATTATCATCCATGTCCAACACCATTCGGTGGTAGTGGACCCCTTACTTTCATCTCCACAATTCCCATTATGTCTGGTTTTTCTTCTGACAAGTAATCATTAGTTCATTTAATCCTTAGGTCAGTCAATCCATGTTACTATAAATCACTTTTAGTTCTTCCCCTCTCCATCTCGTTTTCTGTTCTTTTCGTTTCCCTTACCTGAATATACCATTTTCTCAGCTTTATGTCTAACATACTCCAATAGAACTCCTTCTTTACAATCTCAGTTCTTTTCATGTTTTTTCTTTAGCTTCACCTCTTAATGTCTTCTCTATTTCTTTTTCCTCAACATTCACTTCTCTTTTTATCCATATATTGTGATAGTGTTCACTCTTTGCTAACTTTCCTGAATTTGCTAATATGTCTTCTGCTACCATTTTTGACCTTAATTTTATCTTTAGATGTCGATTTCTTTCTTTTCTGCATTGTCCCATTCTATACACTTCTATTTCCTTTTCTATTTCTTGATCTCCGTCTTGTGTGTTTTTTTTTGTTTTTTTTTTTTGTTTTTTAGAATTGTTCTTGCTATTTTTTTTCTCTCTCTCTCTTTCAAGTACCTAACCAGGTCATGTTTTTCCTTTAGTCCATACCCTACAATACAATTTTTTTATCCATAGTATCTCTAACCTAATTTGTTTTTTCTTTGATTACTTGAAATACTGTGTCCTTTGCATTCTCCTGCATATGTTGTTGTCCCATTTCTTTAAAAGCTATCTTTTTGCTTTCTTTATTTTCTTTCCATTCTTTTTTAATCTTCTGCAAATTTTCTGCGCTTGTAGCAGGATCAGAGGAGGGATTGAGGAAATTAGTGACAGAGTTTGGGAAGGTGCGCGAAAGAAGGATGTTGAAGATAAATGTGGGTAAAAGTAAGGTGATGAGATGTACAAGGGGAGAAAGGGGCATTAGACTGGAAGTGAGTATTAAGGAAGAGTGACTGGAGAAAGTGGATAGTTTTAGGTACTTGGGTGCGAATGTGGCGAGAAAGGGAGGAGTGGAGGTGGAGGTAGAATGTAGATTGAGAGAAGCGAGTAAATGCCTTGGGGGGATGAAAACGTGTAATGAGAAATAGACATTTGGGAATGAATGCTAAGAGGGGATTGCATGAAGGAGTGATTATGCCAACAGCACTGAATGGGGCAGAAACATGGAACATAAGAGAGGAAGAGAGAAGGAGTTTGAATGTGTTTGAGATGAAGTGCCTGAGAAGTATGATGGGGGTTACTGGGCTGGATAAAGTGAGAAATGAGGAGGTGAGGAGGAGAACAGGGGTGGAAAGGGAGCTGGGAGATAGGATTGATAAAAGAGTATTGAGATGGTTTGGACACATGGGAAGAATGAGCGAAGAAAGACTAGTAAAAGAGGTGGGGAAGGCAGAGGTGGAGGGAGTGAACATGAGGGGTTGACCTAGGATGAAATGGATAGATGGAGTAAAAGGGGCTTCTGGAAAGAGGGGAATGTCTGTTGAGGAAGGACGGGAGAGGACAGGAGACAGGGGTGAATGGAGAATGGTTGCATATGGATGATGCTGTGATGTATGAGATAGAATGGGTGAGGGATGAGGTAGTATGTGTGAGAAATAATTTAACACAGCCCGAAGGGATTTCTCCCCGTCTTCTCCTTTTCTGCATGAGGGGACGGAGAGGGGGTCGCCGAATTAATGACGCGGCCTTGATGTGTATGTGCTGTGTCTTATGAGACTGCTTCTGACCCAGGGCAGTGGGCGAGATGCAGGGATGACCTATCATCCATGAGTTGCCAAGATAAGAGGGAGGGAAGAGGGTGGAGTGGAGTAGAATATGATGGGGTGGAATGGGTGTGCGTGGTTTTTGTCTTTGTTTTTTGGCTACCACCCTTATAAGGGGGAAAAAGCCTTTGGTATATGTATGTAAATTTTCCTCACTTTTTACAAACATTGCCTGTATTTGTTCATTAATTAATTTATTTTTTTAAGTCGCACTATTGGTGGTGTACTTGTTTTTCATTCTTTCACTTTCACTTTTTACCCCAATTATTTTTTTTTAATTCACTTAGCTCATTATTTATTTCAACATTCTTTTTCTTTAAACCACACACCTCTTTGTTTCTTTAGATACATGATTTCTTTATCCCATGAATTCTTGCTAAATAACATCCCTTTTTCTGTCTATGATTCGACTCAGGATTTTTTTTCTCGTACTTACCAAATCCAGAAAAAGGTTCATCTTCACTTAACATTTGAAATTGGCTTGATGTTTCAAGGCTTCTGTTTACATTTAAGCCTCAGTTTTGCACCACTAGAAGACTCTGCGCTCGTGTCGATGTTTGGCTCAATCTCGCGGCCATTTTTCCTTGTTCCGCCCTGATTCCCTTCCACTTTTGCTCGATAGACACTAATAGCATTGCACTAGACCATCTTGGGCAACCACAAGCAGTCCCCTTCCCACTCAATACAACCCAGGCCTCCTGCTCTCCTTGCACTATTGAGAAGTTTCACCTTTTTCATGCAGCCTACGGGAGTGTGCGGGAGCATTTGTTGATAGCTTGGCGGCTCAATAGTGTGTGTGTGTGGGAGGAGAGTTATCCTGGTAGTGACCCGCTGTTGTATCTTTCCGCATCCACATTTTTCTTAAAGTCATGTATAGTTTCAGCACTCAATGTTTCCTCTTTCAGTTTGCTCCAGATATCTATCACTCTGGGTGGATAGCTATTCTTTTTCAGATCTCTTCTGCAACTATCTTTCTTAACCCGCTAAGACCGACGGCCGAAAATTTAGCAATCTCCCAGTACCGCAATTATCGTCAAAAAATCAACTCTTATGAATTACTCTGGAAAAAAATCTACTGTTAGTAGACATGACAATGCATCATCCTACAAGTTTTTATTGCTCTACTCACCATAGTTGTCTCGGAATAATTACCGAGAGTTGGAGAAGATTGTGGTAGCGGCAACTCTCCGCCTCTCTGGCGGTGGCACGCAGTGCTGGGTGGACACGATTGGCTTCACAGAATCCCGCTTTGCCCGACCTCGTGCACTAACAACAGGGGTTGTTGATGCCGTTTTTGGCACGTTTATGGTCACCACCAGATGCATAGTTGTAAATAATAGTTTCGTAAATAAGTAAATACGTAAATACGTAAAAATTCTCGCCGTGACACGATGCGCACGCCTCTCACAAAATTTTGCGGCACACTGGCTGGCGAGAGCAGTTTACTTCCTGCTAACCTACAGTACTACCATAGGACTACGTCATGGCCAAATATAGCAGTGCTACCAATTTTAGCGCGGTTTTTATTAGCACTGAAAGTAGCTGCCCCATTTAAGGCCTGTCGGACGTTTGCGATGCAGCCCTATTTAAGTCCTGTCGGTCTTAGTGGGTTAAGTTTCTTCTCGTGTCCTCTTCTATTTCTTCTGTCCCATTTTAGTAGGTCATCCCTATCAAGAATTTCTATTTTTTCATAATTCTGTAAATGGTTATCAAATCACCTCTTTCTCCTCTTTGTTCTAGGGTTGGTAAATTTAGTTTGCCCAATCTTTGTTCGTATGTCAAATTGCAAAGTGTTGGTCCAATCTTTGCCATTGCTATTTGAATTCTTTCTATTTTTTCCTACTAGGTGTCCATGGAGACTCTGTGTATTCCAATTTTGGTCTTATTTTCTTTACCATCTCTTCATCCATGTAGTCAAAGGCCACTTTCATTGATATTGGTAAGTTAACAGCTTCTCCAACTAATTTGTTGACATGTTTGTCTGGTGTCATGTCATTTGAGATAGTTACTCCTAGGTCCCTTTCTGAGTTTACTTTTTTTACTTTTTTTGTACTAATTTAATATTGACCCGAGATTCTTTTTTTTTCAAATTCCATTATACTGCATTTCTTAATGTTAAAATTCACTTCACTCTTTTGGCTATATTTCCAGACTTTGTGCAGGTCTTCTTGAAAAGATTTGCAACCTTCCTCTGTACTTATTCACATTAATAGTTTTGCATAATCTGCAAAGTTCATATAACATTCCACGCCTTCATCCATGTTATCTATATAAACAGCAAACATTATCGGAATCAATACGGAGCCTTGGGGGACTCCGTTTATCATATCTTCCCAATTTGAGCTCTTGTATCTAAGTATCACCCTCATTTTTCCTCCCTTCAAGAAATCGTTCATCCATTAAAAAAAAAAAAAAAAAAATCTTGTATTCCACTTATTACTTCAATTTTCCTTAGGTTCTTTTTGTGTGGTACTTTGTCAAATACCTTTTATAAGTCCAAGAAAGCACAATCTGCCCATCCGTCTCTTGTATTATTTCTATTAATCTTGAGTAAAAGTGTAAGAGGCCGGTAGATAGAGGTAGACAATTGAGTAGATAGAGTGGTAGGTGGAGACGTATGCTAATGTTACGACTAAAGGTTTAAAATCAACGGCCGACAGAAAGGGCTTAGTCATACACGCGCTCGCTCGCGCCTTGTATGATTGTAAACATTGCTGATGTGGCAAAAAAATTTAAACGTATAAGCCATTTCCGTTGCGACATAATGCTTATGTAAATAATATCGCTTGAAACAGTATAACAGCCTCTCTGATAGGAGAAAAAGGTGGAGGAGGGGAAAAATTATTGGCGCATGGAGGTAAAGTCACACCCTTAAGGAGTGGCACTTGTTTGAGAAGTAAAAGGGTATTGGATGAATGAAATAGTGACGTCAGAACGAAGGTGGCTTGACGTATTGTATAGGGATCCCGAGCGGGGACTCCCTTGGTGTAGCTCACAAAACCAAGTAGAAGAATGAAGATAAGAAAAATCAATCTAATTTAATTCACCCCTCAAGCTTTACAAAGTCCGTTTTATTGTACATTAATCTTCCTTCTCTTTCTTTCTCATTTCTTCTCACATCATTTTGTTCCTTAAGTTCGAACTCTATTAGTATGTGATCATTCTTCCCAATTGGTGTCTTATAATTCATTTTGTCCACGATTTTAGGCTCAGAAAAGAATATCAAGTCTAGCCTCGATGGTTCTTCATTGTTTCTATATCTTGTGTTTTCCTTGGCCCATTGAGTCAATGCATAATCAATGGTCAAATCCAGTAGAATATTGCCCCAGAGTTCCTCTCCACCTTTTATTGTCATTTCTTCCTAATCTATTTTTTGCGTTAAAGTCACCCATAATTACTATGTTTCCTCCATCTATCAGTATCTCAGATAACATATTCTTTGTGTCTTCCAGTAATTTTGAGTGATCGCTATCAGACCAAGCCTTTGTTTTTGGGGGCACATATACTATATAAATTTTCTGCTTTTCATAATGCTACTTTCAACTTTAATTGTGATCATTTCCACATTTTCTTTACCTTTTGTTGTCTTTATCACATTTAAGCCCTTTCTAGACAATAACATGACTCCTCTCCCCGCTATTATCCATTCTATTTTTCGACCAATGGTTGTATAAACCTTGTTCCACCATACTTGATTATGTAGGACCTTTCAATTTTGTCTCCACAATTCCCATTATGTCTGGTTTCTCTATTAACAAATAGTCGTTTAATTCATTTATTCCAGAAATTATACCATGTTTGTGTATGTCATTATTAACTTTTTTTTTCTCTCTCTCTTTTTTGGTTTATGTTTCCATTTTTCTGATGTACCATTTTCTAAGTCTTAGACCCAGAAATAAAGAATAAAAAAAATCAGTCTCCGATCTTCTCACTTTTTTCCTTAGCTTCATTTGTTAGTGCCCTATCTCTGTTTCTTCATCGTTCATTTTATTTTTATCCACACCTTTTTGTAATTTTCACTATTAGCTAGTTTTGCTGCTTTTGATAGTATTTCTTCAGCTATCATTTGAGTCCTTCGTTTGATTTTCATTGGTTTATAGTTTTTTTCTTTAGAGTATGCACCCATTCTATACATGTCATTGATTTCCTTCTACAACTCTTGACCCTCGTCCTGAACCGCTTTCAGTATTTCCTTTGCAATTTCTTTCTCTTTTTCTCTTTGGTTTTTGTGTACATTATGTTTTTCTTCGATACCGTAAACCACAATGCATTTCTTTTTATCCACTGGGAGAGGACAGAAGACAGGGGTGAATGGAGAATGGTTGTATATGGAAGATGTTGTGATGCATGAGGTGGAATGGACGGGGATGGGGGGTGAGGTAGTGTGTGTGAGCAAAATTTTGACGCAGCCCGAAGGGATTTCTCCCCGTCCTCTCCTTTATATGGGGGGACGGAGAGGGGGGGTCGCCGATTTAATGAAGCGCCCTTGCTGTGGATGTGCTGTGTCTTGCGACACTGCTTCTGACCCAGGGCAGTGGACAGGGTGCAGGGATGACCCGTCACCAAAGAGGTGCTAAGATGGGAGGGAGGGTGGAGGGGTGTGGAGTGTTTTCAGGGATGGAATGGGTGGGAATGATTTTATGCCTTTTCCTTTTTGGCTACCTCCCTATTAAGGGGGAAAAAGCCTTGGTATATGTATGTATGTCTCTCATCCAGTTTTCCTTTTCTTTGATTACCTTAATCACTGTTTCCTTTGCATTCTCTTCTACCTGCTGTTATACTCTTTCTTTGAAAGATTTTTTTTTCATTTTCACGTTCCTGTTTTCACTGGTTTTTTTTTTTTTTTTCAATGAGATCTGTCTCTTTGATTGATTCTCCCATCTTTTGGGTCACTTCTTGTAACTGTCCTTTTACCTCTTTCTTTAGTTTTTCGTTTTTGCATCCATTCTCATTTTCCTTTCTTTAATTTTCTCTTTTAATCATACTCAGTTCACTTTTTAGATAATCTAACTCTCTGATTATCTCGTCGTTAGTTCTGGGTAAGTTTGACATCTCTATTTGCAAAACTCTACGGTCTAATTTTAAATCAATTAATTCATCTACAAAGTCGTTGATGTCTCGATTCCTTAGTGCCCTGCTAATCCTATTTTCTCTTTCTGTATCCTTTTTTTTTTCCATTGTTCCCCTTTCCCTCTGAAACCCTGAAAAAAAAAATACTTTCTTACTTCTGAGTCGTCTTCGGAGTGACGCTTGTACACGTTCTCTCTTGATCACTCCAAGTGATGACTTCACTCTACTCATATTGATTTTCTTTTCTTCTTTAATTTCCTCCATTTTGCGCTAAAATTATACTTTTCCGGACACTAGATTAGATACCTTACTGGTCACTCGAGAACACAACCCTACATCCCGAAAAACAAGGCGTTTTTCCTGATTCAAACAATAAAGCGCTAAGTCGGAGCTCAATCCCTGGACCTCCCTACTCTCCGACGACGAGTGTGTATCTATTCTTTACCTAGTTGTATCTTGCGGGAGGACAATTATGCTCGTAGTAATCCGCTGTTGTATCTTTCCGCATCCATTTCTTTAATAACGTCATGTATAGATTTAGCACTCACCGTTTCCTCTTTCAGTTTGTTCTAGAAATCTATTATTCTGTGTGGAAAGCTATTTTTTTTTCAGATCTTTTCTGTAACTGCCCTTCTTAAGTTTCTTCTCGTGTCCGCTTGTAGCTCTTCTGTTCCATTTTGGTAGATCATCCCTATCAAGACTTTCCATCCCTTTCATAATTCTGTAAATGGTTACCAAATCATCTCTTTCTCTTCTTTGTTCCAGGGTTGGTAGATTTAGTTTGTCCAATCTGTGTTCGTATGTCAAATTGCAAAGTGTTGGTGCCATCTTTGTCATTGCTTTTTGAATTCTTTATATATATATATATATATATATATATATATATATATATATATATATATATATATATATATATATATATATATATATTTTTTTTTTTTTTTTTTTTTTTTTTTTTTTTTTAACTAGGTGTCCATAGAGGCGCTGCGTATTCCAATTTTGGTCTTATTAGTATAACTAGTATTTTCTTTATCATCTCTTCATCCATGTAGTCAAAGGCCACTTTCACTGATCTTAATAAGTTAAAAGCTTCTCCGACTAATTTGTTGACATGTTTCTCTGGTGTCATGTCATATGAGATAGTTACTCCTAGGCCTAGGTCCCTTTCTGAGTTTACCTTTTTTACTTTCTTTGTACCAATTCTATATTGACCCGAGATTCTATTTTTTTTCCCAAATTCCATTATACTGCATTTCTTTATGTTAAAATTCACTTCACTCTTTTGACTACATTTCTAGACTGTCGGGTCTTCTTGAAAAGATTTGCAATCTTCCTCTGTACTTATTCTCTTTAATAGTTTCACATCATCTGCAAAGAAGTTCATATAACATTCCATTCCTTCATCCATGTCATTTATATAAATAGCAAACATTATCGGAGCCAATACGGAGCCTTGGGGGACTCCGCTTCTCATATCTTCCCAATTTGAGTTCTTGTCTCTAAGTTCCACCCTCATTTTTCTTCCGTTCAAGAAATCTTTCATCCATTCCAATAATTATCCTTGTATTCCACTTATAATTTCAGCTTTTCTTAGTAGTTTTTTGTGTGGTACTTTGTCAAAAGCCTTTTATAAGTCCAAGAAAGCACAATCCGCCCATCCGTCTGTTTCTTGTGTTATTTCTTTCAATATTGATTAAAAGCATATTAAGTTTGAACTACATGATCTTCCACTTCTAAATCCAAGTTTTTTAGGGTTTAGTATAATGTTCTCTTCCAAGTGTTTAATCCATTTGTTTTAATGGCTTTTTCGCATATTTTTGCAATTGTGCTTGTAAGGGATACCGGTCTATAATTTGTTGGATTTTCTTTGTCTCCTTTATATATTGGCACAATATTTGCATTTTTCCAATTTTCCTTCTTTGAGTGAGAAGTCAATTATCTTGTGTATTTTGTCTGTAAGTTCATCTAAACGTTCTTTCAGTATCCAGTTCGCTATTCCATCGGGCCCATATAACTTTCTGATGTCAAGATTCTTTATTTGGTCCCTCATTTTTTTTTTTTTTTTTTTTTTTTTTTTTTTTTTGTGTCACCGTTATTTCTTTCATTTTGGGGATCTTTCTGTCCTTCAACCCAATTTTGTGAGCTTTCAATTGTAAATACAAGCCTAAAATGCCTGGTCATTACTTCAGCCATTTCTATATCATCATCTGTATATTCTTTGTTTCCTTCGCGCAGTTTCACTATTTCATGTTTTTTAGATTGTCATTTATATATCTGTAAAATAGTTTAGGTTGGTCTTTGCATTAGTCTATTATATCTTTTTCGTAGTTTCTTTATTCCTCTCTATGTATATCAACATATTAATTTCTCAGCTTGATGTATGTTTGTCATTTGTTATTGACACACACACACACACTTTCGTCGGATAGACGGCGAGGATTAGAGTTCTGAAGAAAAAGTTAAATTTTCGTGGACCTCAACGCAAAGGAAGTACCAGTTGTATTTACAGGGAAGGGGATAGCCCGTGGTGTCGTGGG
Source organism: Oratosquilla oratoria (assembly GCF_046742065.1). Lineage (NCBI taxonomy): Eukaryota > Metazoa > Arthropoda > Malacostraca > Stomatopoda > Squillidae > Oratosquilla > Oratosquilla oratoria. The sequence goes on along the minus strand of NC_134783.1, from coordinate 22,477,633 downwards.
AAAGTCAGGAAAAAGGAGAAGGGGAGGGATTACTGAGGGAAATGAAAGGAAATTAGGAAGGGGAGGACTTGGTTCAGGAGGCCAGGCGTCTTGTAAACAAACGAAGGACCGATGATTTTGGTGATGGGATTAACAAAAATGTAAAGATTAGAAATATAGATAAGAACAGCACAATGGAAGGTGAGGATAATAATTTCCAGGGATTTAATGAGGGAGGGGGGCGGATACCAACCTCCCCCGATTAGCAAGACTAGAGGAAAAACTGGAACAAATGACCGAACATTGGGAGATTAGGTTCGGTAATATAGCAAAGATTGCGCAGAGAATTGAAAAATTGGAAGAACTAGAGAAGGCGAACAAAAACTTAACTAATGAAATAGAAGAATTAAAAAGACAGTTAAAAGAAGTAAAAGAGGAGAATGAAGAATTAAAGAGGAATAATAAAGACAACAAAGAGGCCATAGCAAAAGAAGCACATAGTTGGAAAAAAAAATCCAAGAAAACAGTAAAGTTGCATTTACTGACATAATTAAACAGCAAATGAAAGAACAAACTGAAGACTCAGTTATCAAAGTGATGAGACAGAAGGAGAATATAGTAAGAGACTTAGCAGATAAAAAGAAATGTATAATTATATTAGGAATGGAAGAGAAAAATAACCTAGATAGAACCACAAGAATCAATGAGGAAAAAGAAAAAGTAAGCAGTTTACTAGAATTAGTTCAGGAAGATGAACCTGAAATCATGAAACAAATTGAAGAGATGTTTAGGCTCGGAAAGTATAGTGCAGATAAGACCAGACCAATCAATATCAAATTCAGGTCACAAACGACGGCAGAGAATATCTTAACAAAAACAGGGAAACTAGCAGCAAATGAACAATATAAAAAGGTATGGATAAAAAGAGAAATGAATAAAGAGGAAAGAGAGGAGGAAAAAATTAAAAGACAAGAAGCTAAGGAAAAAATCGAGAACAGAACAGAGTCAGAAAAAGAAAAATTCTATTGGATAGTGAATATGAAAGTAAGGAAATACGACATACTACAGAAAAACAAAAGGGAAACAGAGAATACAATGGAAGTGGCACAATTAAGAGTGTCTTACACAAATATAGATGGATTAATAACAGGATTGAATGAGCTGAATGATTATCTGAAGGAAAAAGAACCGGACATAATGGGAATTGTAGAAACGAAATTAAAAGGTCCACTACCACCCAACAGTGTAGGACATGATGCATATAATTATTGGATTAGAAACAGAGAGACAAAGCAAGGGGGTGGAGTTATGTTCCTGACTAAGAAGGATATAAACGTGAGGTGTGTCACATATCGAAAGAATACAGTAGAGATGATTATGATCGAAGTGGAAGACAGAGATAAGAAGAGCAGAAAGTTTATGATAAATAATGTGCCTTAAATAATGTGCCTCCAAAAACAGCCTCGTGGGAAGAGAGTGAACATAAAAGTATGTTAGAGGACACAAGGATAACATTAAATAAGATAATGGAAGATGGAGGAAGAATAGTTATGATGGGCGACTTTAATTGCAAAGAAGTGTGCTGGGAAGAGATGACAGTAAAGGGTGGAGACGGCTCATGAGGAAATGTTCTACTCGAGATGATTATTGACCATACAATGACACAGTGGATACAGGAGAACACTAGGTATAGAAATGAAGAACCATTGAGACTAGACTTAATAATCACATCTGAACCTAGAATAGTGGAAAAGATTGAATATAAAACACCAATAAGTAAAAGTGACCACATATTGATTGAACTGGAACTAAATGAGAAAAAATACATGAAAAGAAATGAACAATATAGAAAAGGAAGAATGATGTATGAAAAAAACAAACTTTTATAAAATAAGAGAATTCTTTCAAAAAGAAAACTGGGAAAGAATATACAAAGAGGAAACAACAGTAGAGGAGAAATGGAATATTTTGACAAAAATTAATATTAAAAAAAAAAAAAATAGTGGAAAAGTATGTCCCAAGACAAAAACAAGAAAAAGAATATGTAAAGTGCTGGTGCAACAAAAGTTGTAGGAAGTTAAAAGACAAAAGAGATAAAGCTTGGACCAAATGGAAGAAAGACAAAATACCTGATAAAATGGAAAATGTATACTTGTTATAGAAATGAATATGTACAAGCGTGCAGAGAGGAAAAGAGAAAATATGAAAAAGATGTCATAGAAAAATGTGAAGATCAACCAAAACTATTTTACAGATTTGTAAACAACAAACTGAAAAACAAACAAGATTTGGAGAAATTAAGACAAGGAGTTGAATACACAGAGGAAATAGAAATGGCGGAAATTATGAACAAGCATTTTAAATCAGTGTTTACAAGGGAGAACATACAACCTGAAGAGATCGAATGGAAAGAGAAAGTCCCCCCATGAAAGAAATAGAAGTAACAAAGAATGAAATAATGAAACACTTGAGTAATCTTGATGTCAGAAAATCGCATGGACCAGATGAAATAGCAAACTGGATTTTGAAAGAATGCAGGAATGAACTGGCAGACAAAATACATAGCATAATAAATAGTTCCTTGAAAGAAGGAAAAGTTCCAGAAGATTGGAAAAAAGCAAATATAGTACCTATATATAAAGGGGGAAATAAAGAAGACCCTACCAACTATAGACCAGTCTCTCTAACAAGTACAATAGCAAAAATTTGTGAAAGAATGATCAAAAGTAGATGGGTAAAATATCTAGAAAAAAACAATGTGCTAAATCCAAGGCAATTTGGATTCAGACAAGGACGATCATGCATCACCAATTTAATATGTTTCTATTCAAGGCTAATAGATATAATATAAGAGATGGATGGGCTGATTGTGCATTTCTAGACCTAAAAAAAAGCTTTTGACAAAGTACCACATAAGAAGTTGCTTAAGAAATTAGAAACTGAAGGAGGAATACAGGGCAAACTGCTTAAATGGATGGAAGACTTTTTGCAAGAAAGAAAAATGAGAGTAGTGATAAGAGACAAACACTCAAATTGGGATGAAGTAATAAGCGGTGTTCCACAAGGAACAGTTCTAGCCCCAATAATGTTTACTATATATATTAATGATATGGATGAAGAAATTGAAAGTTATATGAGCTTCTTTGCAGATGATGCAAAACTATCAAAAAAAGTGAACACGGAAGAAGATTGTGAGTCACTACAGAGTGATCTCAATAAAGTATGGGAATGGAGTAGGAAGTGGGAGATGGAGTTCAACACTAAAAAGTGTAGTATAATGGAATTTGGAAAAAGCAAAAACAGAATAACAGGATCATATAGATTGGGGGAAGAAGGAATAAAAAAAAGTAGAAAATGAGAAGGACCTGGGAGTCATTGTTATGAATAATATGTCACTTGAGAAACACATAAATAAGATTTTTAGAGAAACTTACATTTAATAAGAACAATCAAAGTGGCATTTACATACCTGGATGAAGAAATGGTGAAGAAAATTCTAATCACTCTGATAAGACCAAGATTGGAATATGCAGCAACGATGTGGTCATCAAGTACAAAAAAATGTATAAAAAAACTTGAAAGAATACAAAGAGCAATTACAAAATTGGCACCAACACTCTCAAAACTATCATATGAAGAGAGACTAGCAAAACTTGAGCTACAGACACTAGAGCAAAGAAGAGAGAGAGGAGATTTGATAGCTATTTACAGAATCATGAAAGGCATAGAAATTATTGATAGAGAGAATCTGAGAAAATGGGATGATAGAAATACAAGAGGACACGGAAAGAAAATCAAGAAAGACAGCTATAGAAGAGATCTAAAAAAGAACAGCTTTCCTCACAGAGTAATAGACAGTTGGAGCAAGTTAGATGAGAAAGTGGTGTGTGCAAAAACAATACATGAATTTAAAAATAGTTTAGATAAAATGATATATATAAGACGGGACACCACGAGCATAGCTCCCCTTCCCATAAAATACACATACATTGTCTTTTTTCCATCTTTTCCAGGCTTTGTCTCTTTTATCTTTAGCATCACTATACTTTTTGTTATACCAACACTTTATGTAAACCCTTTTTTGTTTCTTCTTAGGTACATATTTATATGTTCCCTCCTTGTATTTTTCCTTGAATATGTTCCATTGCTCTTCCATCTTTGTTTCATCATTTGAATTTTTTTTCCTAGTTAGCATTTTGAAAAAAAATCCAAGTTTACAAAGTCCATTTTGTTGTACATTAATCTTCCTTCTCTATGTTTCTCATTTCTTCTCTTATCATTTTGTTCCCTGAGTTCGAACTCTATTATTATGTGGTCACTCTTCCCCACTAGTGTCTTACAACTCATTTTGTTCACGATTTCAGGCTCAGAAGTGAATATTAAGTCTAGTCTCGAAGGTTCTTTATTATTTATATATCTAGTGTTTTCCTTGACCCATTGTGTCAATGTATAATTAATGGTCAAATCCAGTGGAATGTTGCCCCAGAGTTCCTCTCCACCTTTTACTGTCATTTCTTCCCAATTTATTTCCTGTGCATTAAAGTCACCCATAATTACTATGTTTCCTCCATCTATCAGTATCTCAGATAATCTATTCTTTGTGCCTCCCAGTAATTTTGAGTGATCGCTATATGACCAAGACTTTGTTTTTGGGGGCAAATATACTATATAAATTTTCTGATTTTCATAAGGCTATTTTCAACTTTGTGATAATTTCCAAATTTTCTTTACTTTCTATCACATTTAAGCCCTTTCTAGTCAATAACATGACTCCTCCCCTTTGCTTATCCATTCTATTTTTTGACCAATGATTGTATAATCCTTGTTCCACCATACTTGTTTTTAGAGGATCTTTCAATTTTGTCTCTACAATTCCCATTATGTCTGGTTTCTCTATTAACAGATAGTCGTTTAATTCATTTATTCCAGAAATCATACCATCCATGCTTGTGTATCCCACTTTTAATTTTTTCTTTTCCTCCCCCCCCCCTTTTTTTTCATTTTTCTGATGTACCATTTTTTTTTTTTTTTAGTCTCAGATCCAGTACTCTCCAAAAAACTCATTTTTTCCAATCTCTAATCTTCTCTCATTTTTTTCCTTAGCTTCATTTGTTAGTGCCCTATCTTTCTCTATTTCTTCATCATTCATTTCCTTTTTTATCTGTACACTTTTGTAATTGTCACTGTTTGCTAGTCTGGCCACTTTTGATAGTATCTCTTCAGCTATCATTTGAGTCCTTAGTTTGGTTTTCATTGGTCTATAGTTTTTTTCTTTAGAGTATGCACTCATTCTATGCACAACTCTTGACCCTCATTCTGAACCACTTTCAGAATTTCCTTCACAATTTCTTTCTCTTCTTATTCTCTTTGGTATTTGTGTACATTATGTTTTTCTTTTATGCAATGACCCATAATGCATTTCTTTTTATCCACTGTCTCTCTCATCAAGTTTTCCTTTTCTTTACCTTAATTACTGTTTCCTTTGCATTCTCTTCTACCTGCTGTTATACTATTTCTTTGAGAGATTTTTTTATTTTCACATTCCTGCTTCCACTGATTTTTTATTTCTCATCTTTTTGGTCACTGTAATTGTTCTTTGACCTCTTCTTTAGTTCTTTATGTTTCTATCCTCATTTTCCTTTCTTTCATTTTCTTTTTTAATCATACTTAGTTCACTTTTACATAATTTAATTCTCTGATTACATGTATCTCATCATTGGTTCTGCATAACTTGATATCTCTAATTGCAAAACTCTATGGTCTAATTTTAAATCAATCAATTCATCTACCAAGTCATTGATGTCTCAATTCTTTAGTGCCCTGCTAATCCTAGTTTCTCTTTCCATGTCCATAATTTTTTCTGTTGCTCCCCTTTCCCTCTGAAACTCTGAAAATATTTTATTATCAGACCTCTGAGTCGTCTTCAGAGTGACGTTTATACATGTTCTCATAGGGATTACTACCAATGGTGACTCCACTCTACTCATGTCTAATCCTCTTTGTTGGTTCATTGATTCTTTTTTCTTCTTTACTTTCCTCCATTATGTACATACATACATATACCAAGGCTTTTTCCCCCTTACAAGGGAGGTAGCCAAAAAGAAAAAGGCATAAAATCATTTCCACCCATTCCATCCCTGAATACACTCCACACCCCTCCACCCTCCCTCTTATCTGAGCACCTCCTGGATGACGGGTCATCCCTGCACCTTGTCCACTGCCCTGGGTCAGAAGCAGTGTCACAAGACACAGCACATCCACAGCAAGGCCGCTTCATTAAATCGGCGGCCCCCCCTCTCCGTCCCCCCATTGCATAAAAGGAGAGGACGGGGAGAAATCCCTTCTGGCTGCGTCAAATTCTGCTCACACATACTACCTCACCCCCCATCCCCCTGCCCATTCCACCTCATGCAATCATTATGTGCTAAAACTATACTTATTCAAGTACTGGATTAGATATCTTACTCGTCACTTGAGAACACAACTCTACATCCTGAAAGACAACAACAAGGAATTTTTCCTGATTCAAACAACAAAGTGCTAAGTTGGAGCTCAATCGCTGTGTGTGCATAAAATTTATAAAATATTCTGATGAGTTGAAATACAAAAGTCAACAAAGAAGTTGGTGGTTTATCTATTTCACTATTTTCGTAAGTGAGTCTGGATTTTGTGTACAGAAGAAAGGTCATTGACAGCTGTAGAACAAGAGATACATAGATTCGAAATTAGTGGAAAGTGGGTAAGAGTAACATACTTAGGCTGGGGTATACCGCTTATATCATGTTGTTCATCTCGTGTATGTATTTACCTAATTGTAGCATACAGGAAAGGAGCAATGCTCATTGGATCCTGTCTTCTATTCTCTAATTTTCTAACATGCCTAGACTCAAATTCATCTATGGTTTCAATTTACTCTATATCTTTGATTTCCACATATTTATACATATGGAAAACTATTTCTTTATAGCCTTTTGCCATGTGGTCTTTCTTAATTTACTTCCATAATCTGTGACATGTGTTACTTGCTGTTTTTAGAGCTTTCTCTAGGAAGGAGACATAATAGACAGAAGACCTGTGTAGGATGTGGAAAGAACAAAGGTGCAAGCTATGAAACTGAGAATAAGGTGTTTGAATGATATAAGAAATAATGCTTTCCGTATACAGTACATGTATTAAATAGGAATGATCTAGAAGGAACTATTCAGCCCAACTACATGAATTTAAGATTTGTTTTAACCAAAGGATCCACTAAGACTAAACCCCATGAGTACTCTTATCCCATATATCAAAGTTAGTTATATATGTAAACAGAAATCCTTTGTTTAGTCCTGGAGAGATCATTGGAATCTCCCAAGGGGCTTTCATGACTGCCATGAAACCTGTGTTTCCAATCAGAGAATTTTCAGGCAAGTGACTGATTGAATCTCAGCAATAATAGAAGGGCAGGAAAGATGAAAAGAAATTAATAATTGGCTTTATTTAAAGATAAATATAAGAGTCCATATAACACTTTAACCCTTCCACTATAAAGGCCCCCATTTTTTTTTTTTTTTTTATTGTCAGACTTTATTCAAAACAGGTAAGGCCCCTGTGCATATAGGCTTGGGTTATCTCAATCATTCCCCTAGGTATCATGATATATTTACAGATATTGCTCTGGTTAATACCAGAAAATTTCATTCAGTTTAGTGCAAGGCCCTCATACTGAAGGGCTGATTCCCTCATTGTTTTTTAGTCTTCACCATCTAAAGCTCTCGTCTTTCTTCTGGTTCTTCATCTGTTATTTTCTCTCCATCTCTCTTTCCATCTTCAGTCCTCTCATGATATTCCCCTTCTTTTTCATCATCATCATCCTCCTCTGGTTGCCTCCCAGGTAGGGATATCATCTTGTGGTACTGCTCTTGGGCCACAGGAACCAATTCCATGATATGGTTAAAAGCATCCTGGAAAATAGCAGTGCAAAATGAACATCATAACAACCATAGGTAACAAAAGGCCTTTGGCAAGAGGTAGTGAATTCAACATTCATAAATCTACACTTATCTATTTTACTGTGACACTATACTTTCATTGACCAATGATAGGTACCTGTATGTAGTGATCCTGCAAGATGGACAGTGAAGCTGCCCATTTTCAAGACCCATCAAACATCACCTCCATCAGGAGATAGGAGCTGATACTCAGTCTCTGGACTGGGCCCATCTCTATCAACTTCCACAGTATTTCTTACACTTTTTTACACAAGGAGAACTGACAATCACTACCACTTTCAGCCAGTAACATAGAAATACTCCCACACTAATACAACACAGACAACAGTCCAACATCCCAGAAAGATCTGTGGAGAGTTGAGGAGTGTTGTCAGTCATTGTGAGGCTGTGGGTTTTCCATTTATTGAAACTCAAGGCAACAGTAAATCAATTAGTATAGTTTTGTATTACATTCTAGTAGCTACTTAAGTGTTTTTCTTCACAAAGGTAAATCCCTTTCAGTCCCAAGAAATCTTGCCACAACTAGAGTTGCCATCACAAAAACCTCATTTGTATAGAAAAACTGCAGTCTAGCAAGCTGAGCTAGTCTCTTTCTCCTTACTTGTGCTCCTTGGAAGTTCATAATTCCCATGCAGCTGACACCTGTACGTTTGTGAAGCAAGTAACCTAAGAAGCGTCGGGTCAAAGCAAACACAACAGGCACTTCACATTCTGTGGCTTTGTTGATGAGTTTCTTAACTTGGTCATCCAAGCTTCCTGAAATACAGGCAAGGAACAGCTCATGGTTATTTCATGATTTTAATAAAGTTTTAAATAATGTAAAGTGAATTTATCTAGCAGCTGAAACCAGAAATGTTATACTGTGCATAGTCTGCCATAGTTAAGCCTCAAGGTCGGGCTTTCTTGCCTACTATGGATCCCATTCCGAGGTCTTAGAGTCCTCTCCATCTTACCTAAGAAAAGGGGAGCATAATCTCAATATGGGATTTGAAAGCAGGTTGAAGAACCAACTGCTGCCAAACCATCTCCAAAATAGTAACAACCATCCAGAGAGAGAGAGAGAGAGAGAGAAAGATAGAGAGAGAGAGGAGAGAGAGAGAGAGAAAAAAGGAATACAGAGCAATTCCATTTCACCAAAATTATTTACAGCTTGTTTGGAAGAGATTTTCAGAAGGTTGAGTTGGGAAGAGAAAGGTTTGAAGATTAATGGTGAATATTTGAACCACCTAAGATTTGTGGATGACATTATTCTTATTTCAGAAAGAGCAGAAGACTTGCAAGATATGCTGAATGATTTGAACAAACAAAATCTCAAAGTAGGTTAGAAAAAAAATCAAGGAGGAATGTAATATCTATATTGAAAACATCAAACTGAAGCAGACTGAGAAATCTAGCTATTTTGGAATGCTTTTTGATGAAGAAAACAGGCAAAACATAGCAATATCACATAGAATTAAGAAATACAATAAATACTTAAAGATAGAAATATCCCAAAGGCCAAAACCATTATATTTACAACAGTATTAGGACCAATACTTCTTTATGGGTCAGAAACTTGGACACTGACAACAAGAACATCTTTACAAATACAAGCAGCAGAAATGAGAGTCCTGAGAATGATCTGAGGAGTTGCTAGACGTGACATAATCAGAAATGAAGAAATTAGGGAGATAAAGAATAACATCTGTGCTGAAGATAATTGAAAAGAACAAATTGAGATGGTATGGGCATGTTAAAAGAATGGAAGAAACAAGACACACAAAGAAATTCTTGGAGTGGGTTCCTTGAGGCCAGTAGGATGACCTAAGAAATGATGGATACAGGGAGTGGAAGAATCTGCTGAACAAAGAGGAAGAAAATTGCAAGAAATAATTAGAGATGAGGACTTCCAGGACAGAGACCTTTGGCAAAGATTCGTAGAGGCCAGACAATGACAGGCATAGCCTACCTTGTGTTGTCCGGTGAGAAAGGTAAGAAATATGTATGACCATGGCTGGCAACATTGCACTATGGGTAAGACACTCACACCCAAATAGTTAAGGAGTACTGCACTACAGCATCATGAAAAAGACTGGACCTAGAGCTAAGAAATATGCAAACCTCATTTTATGGCTGGATAGATAAGAAAAAGAACATACTAAAAATAAACAAGAGAGGAAAAGAAAAGAAAAAAATTTGGTTCAAAAGTACTCGGATTTCATTTTGGCCAAGACGCTCACCTTCAATAGCACTCCTCTGTATGTCAGGTACCAAGATAATACATGACATCTTATTCATTAGTTTGGTGGTTTCTTTCAGCCCACTGACATACCGCCGCCTGAAAATGAAAATTTCTTGTACATACTTCTTACGGTGAAAACTTTGAACATTATTAGTGTATGGAAAAAGAGTAATGAATATTTTTTGCAATATAATGAGTACTTTCTTTAAAAGTATAAGAAATAATGTTTATACAGGTCGAGTTGGTCTATATCATATGGAGAGGTGTGACCTGAAGACACATGACCCCATATGACTAAACACACAAACTGCTGGCCAAGACGGAAACAAAATCTTAGTTCAATTCCCTGCCTGATGCCCTGGGTCAGAACCAATGCAGCGACACACAGTACATCCATAGCAAGGCTGCTTCACTTAATCAGTGACCCCCACTCTCCATCTCCACATGCAGAAAAAAAGAGGATGGGGGGAAATCCCTTCAGGCCACATCAAAATATCATTCACACATAACCACTCCTTATTCCTCCCCCATCCCCTCCCATCCTTGCATTGCAGTATCATCTATGTACATCCATTCTCCACTAACCCCTATCTCATGCCTTCTCTCACACATCCTCTACCTTTCCCACAATGCTCCTCACCAATTATTCTTTCTGTTTCTCTCTTAATCTTCTTTATCAAACCCCTCCCATAAGCCTTTCTAACTACACTCAACAAAGTGATCCCTCTAAAACTACCACATTCATATTTGTCTCATTTTCTTTTGTAAACCACAACTATACATGCGCTCCTCCAGTCTTCAGGCACCCACCTCTCCCTAAGACACACATTAAACAACTTCACAAACCAATCCACTATAACCATCCCTACATTTTTCAGACACTCTGCAAGACATGCATTCAATTCAGGCACCTTACCAACTCCCATAATTTTCAAAGCCCCTTGCACCTCATCTTTTCCTATATCTCTTCCATTTTACTATCCCATCACAATCATTTTCTTAGCCACTGCCATATTCAATCAATCCTTATCCTCCTCCTCCTCATACAACAACTTTCTGAAATACTCTATCCACATTCCCCTTACTGCCTTCACTTTTGTTAATACCTTACACATACATACTGGAAAGATACAGGTAATACATATGGGACAACCAACCTGATGCGAGCTTTAACAGGATCCCGTTGGTAGTGGCGCTCTTGAAACTTTACCAACATTTCAATCATGATTGTAACAGCCTGGTTGATTTCTGGAGTGACTAATTGATTACAATACCTGCAGAAATAAAATTACCTAAGTCAATGTCAGCCACAAAATTGAGCAAGGAAAAATGAGTGTAGGTGATAGAGCTGGAGAAGAGTGTACAGATTAAGGTGACCTGTTCTGGGAGAGAGTCACTAAGTATGGACAGTAAGATAATTTCCTGATACCTGTCTCAAAAGACCACCATTTCCAGGAACTCATTTTGGTCCATGTATTAAAGATAAATTGGCAACACCTACCATAGCAATCTCACCTTTGCCAACAACATTCTCAAAGATACTTTTCACCACTCCAACACCAATCTCATCAATTACTAAAAGTGCTACTTCCTTGCACTCTTGTCACTGCTGAAACCCTAACTACCATACTCCCGAATTCCAATTCATCTTTCTCTTTTAGTTTTGTTTTATATGCAGTGAAATCTTGGTGTACAAAACATCTATCATTATGAATAATCCAGTTCATGAATAAAATTTTATCACAAAAATTGTCCCACTTCACAAAGCTTGCCCTAGAGTACAAAACCACTTGTTAGAACTTGTATGGGTCACACACCTGGTTTTTGCAGGGCAAGTGTGGGAAACAAAAGAAGATTAGGTTATTTGGCTCATAGCTCATCCAGTAAATATCTGTGCTTGAATTATCTATGAACAAATTATTGTTATTATATTTTTTGGGTTGCAGGTGTTTTTCCAAACCTTAGGAAAGGTTTGGAAAAACATTTGCAGAGGAGTTAGGATATAGGGTTGATGAATGATTAGGATGGTTTGGACACATGGAAAGAATGAGTGAAGAAAGGTTAGTAAAACAAGTGTGAAAGGCAGATGTGGATGGAGTGAACATGAGGGGGCAACTGAGGATGAGATGGATGGATGGGGTAAAAGGGGCATTGAGCAAGAGAGGAGTGTCTGTTGAGGAAGGAAGGGAGAAGACAGACGATAGGGGTGAGTGGAGAATGGTGCGTATAGATGACACTGGGATACATGGGAGGGAAGGGGTGTGGAATGAGGGGAGGGGTTAGGGAGTGAATGATATTTTGACACAGCCCAAAAGAGTCTCTCTCTGTCTTCTTTTATGCATGAGGGGATGAAGAGGGGGGTCACCAATTAAATGAAGCAGCCTTTTGTTGTGAATGTGCTGTGTCTTTCTACATTGCTTCTGACCCAGGGTAGTGGGCAGGATGCAGGGATGACCTGTCACCCAGGACGTGCCAAGAAAAGAGGGAGGGAGGGAGAGATGGTGAATAGGAGTGGAGTGGGTGGGAATGAAATGGGTGGGAGTAGATTTATACCTTTTGTCTTTGGCTACCTACCTTGTAAGGGGGGAAAAAAGCCCTTGGTACATGTATGCATGCAAGTGCAAATAGTTGGGGACTAGTAGAGGTTTGAATATTATTTCTGCACAATAAGGTTTTCATTGTGTAATTACAGTATCTATTGACAAACTTCAATGAAACTTGGTCAGAATAGCTACAATGATGAGCATGACTTTCAGTAAAAGAAAATTAGCTTCCCACCTCAATTAGGAAAAAAAATAAATAAATAAATAAAATAAGTGAACCTATATCCTTAAGTTAGACAATGCCTGTGGAGGTGTGACTTAGATATCTACAAATTCTACCCAGAGAAAGCAGAGTTCCTGAATGTGTATTTGAGGGGTCTGGGCCTGAACCTGTTGGTAAGGTGTCTCTGAACAAGACACTGACCTTGGAAGATGGATGGCAGTGATGTGCAGGAGTTGGTGGAGGAGCAGAGTGCTGGGCTCACCACTAAAGAACACATTGCTCTTCATGACGAACTACTTTAACAAACAGCAAGTGAAAAATTCTCAGGGGAGGAGAAAACAGGTGAGGATGTCCCTTCCTCATCAATTAAGGAAAAGTGTAGGGTGGGGTTGATGGAAAAGTATTTGGATGGTTTGGACACATGGAAAGAATGAGGGAAGAAAGATTAGTAAAACAAGTGTGGTGGGTAGAGGTGGATGGAGTGAACATGAGGGGACAACCGAGGATGAGATGGAGTGAAGGGGACATTGAGCATGAGGAAGTCTGTTGAGTAAGGAAGGAAGAAGATAGGGATGAATGGAGAATGGTTGTGTATGGATGACACTGTGATGCATGGGAGGCAGTGGGTGGGGGATAAAGGGGTTAGGGAGTGGTTGTGTGAATTATATTTTGATGCAGCCTGAAGGGATTTCTCCCCACCTTCAATGTTACTGCATGAGGGGATGGAGAGAGGGGTTGTCAATTAAGTGAAGTGGCCTTGCTGTGGATGTACTGTGTCTTGCATCATTGCTTCAGACCCAAGGCAATGGGTGAGATGTAGGGAAGATCCATTATCCAGAGAGCCAGTAACAAAATACAATACCAATGAATGGTGGGTTTTCTTCATATACTGCCAAAAACTTGTCTTATGTCTATTTTTTCTCCAACAAACACAAATGTTCAAACTTATTTATAAAACATCTAATTGTAATATTTAATCTACTTTATTGGAATTTTAGCTACTTACTCTCTAAACTTTTTGTTGTGGAATGTATTTTCTCTTGACTTCAAGTCCTTTAACAGTGCTGCCCTGAGTTTTTCAATGTTTTCAGGGAGCCTCATTACCGAGCTCATACTCTCCTCTAATGCCTGCACCCCATCTGATGTTGACATAATCTCTTTGCTCATCTCTTCTGCTGTTTTACTCTTCTCTTCACTGCATCCCTCAGATGAAGGTTCATTAGTTACCTCATTGGTGACCTCTTGGAGAATACTGCTGTTCTTGGCATACTCTGTTGAAATAAAGCAAGTTTCATAATTTCTTCTTCTTTACATAGAGCCAATGATGAGTACAGGTAGATCTCATTTAAAGAGCATCTAATCAATGTGAATCCAAACATACATGATCTTGAAATTTACATCACCACTTGTTTAACAGGCACATGAGATCTCAATATTTGAGAATCAATCCAAACCACAGGTGTCTGCCACTAGCTAACCAATCAGTAAATCACTGTGATTCAACATAATTTGTCAGTTTAGTCTAAATTATCATCCAGTGAATAAAAAAAAAAAATAAATAAATAAAAAATATTTATGACACTGGGATGATGACATATTGAGAGGAAAAAAATTTTGCTTAAGTAAAACCATCTCTCTTTATTTTGTAAGTTACGCCATGGTTACACCAGCCTATGTAATGATGGGATTACAACAACTCAGTTGGATTTCATTCAAGGTTAAAGGATTTGATTTTGAGTCCAAGCCTAGGGTTGAAGGAAAGATGCCCAACCCAATACTGTTGGAGTCCACAACTTATTCAGTAATAATGATGCTGCCATGGCTATTCAATGTATACATGGATGGGGTGGTGTGAGAGGTAAATGCAAAGGTATGGGCTGGGGATTGGAGAAGTTTATAGAAAATGGAGAATAATGGGAGATAAGCCCGTTGTTGTTTGCCGATGACACTGTGCTTGTAGCGGGATTAGAAGAGATATTAAGGAAGTGATGGAATTTGGGAAGGTGTGGGAAAGAGATTAAAGAGGGAAGTTGAAGATAAATGTGGGTAAAAGTAAGGTGATGATATGTACAAGGGGAGAGGATGGCAGGTATGTCTTGCTGCATTGCTTCTGACCCAGGGTAGTGGGCAAGATGCAAAGATAACCCATCATCCAGGAGGAGCCAAGAAAAGAGGGAGAGAGGGGGTGGTGAATGAGAGTGGAGTATGTGGGGATGAAATGGGTGGATGTGGATTTATGCCTTTGACCTTAATTACCTCCCTTGTAAGAAGGAAAAAGCCTATATGTATGTATGTATTCAGTAATAAGAGACGAATGATTCAGTAGCATAAAATTATCTTTGAATGGAAAAGAAATTTTATGGAATATGTATGCACCCAGGTCTCTTAATCCAACACTCACCAACTGCCACTTATGCAGATGTTTGGACCCAGGACATGAATCCACTTTGGGAAATGTTGGTGTTTTATGTCCTGGTCCAATACCCAAAGAGAGTTTATGTCCTGGGTCCAAACACCTGCACAAGTGGTTGGGAGTTTTGGATTAAGAGACCTAGGTGTAGTGGCAATAATCAAGTAGTTGTTTGATTACCGCTGTAGTGTAAACATTGCTTGGTATTTACACGTGAAAATGCTTCTCAACATGGAGTATACATACATACATACACCAAAGGCTTTTTCCCCCTTTCACGGGGGGTAGCCAAAAAGAAAAAGGCATAGAAATCACTCCCACCCATTTCATTTCCCATATATTCCACTCCCCTCCACCCTCCTTCCCATCTTGGCACCTCCTGGATGTGGAATAGTGAAATTATCCATGCTCTCCTGAAGAAGATATGATCACAAGAGATATTTTGGGATAAGAGGCATCCCAATTATACCAAAACGGACAATCTGGGAGATGATTTGCAGGGAATTGAAGACATAGCATCCTGAGGCAACAGCACACCTGACCCCAGGTATGTCTATTTATTGTTGTAGTTAATTTTTCTCTGCTCTTTGCAGGTTCATTATAGTCACAGTTTTCACTTTTAAATATTGGGGAAGCAAGGTCTTTGTGGAAATTTACTTGCTGATCTTCCTCTACACATTTTATTTAAAGGCAAATGCTGCCCTCTTTGTCATGAGTAGGTCTCAGTGGGTACATTTGTTTAGCACCATATGGTGGACGAAATTACTTTTCTCTGGTTAGTTTTGATGTGTTTTTAAGAATCTGCACATGGCTTCATTCACAGTTCACATTGTTTCCACACCTTATCTGGAATGGGGCCTAAACCACACTGAACTAATCTAAATTAACTTTAAAGTAACCTAACCTAAAGCCTCATTGACATGGAGTAGTTTAGTAGCTGCTAGTGCTAGTTTCAAGTTAACTTAGCCAGCAAGTAAGTGGTGATGCAAGTTTTTCTATTAAAATTGAGCAAGTAGAGGGATTACAAGTCACTACCACTAGTGGCTACTAAACTAGCCCTGTGTCAAAGAGGCTTAACTGACATAACCTAGTAAATATTCATTCCCATAAAAAAAAATTATGCATCTTAAGAAATCGCTAGAGGCATTATTGTAAATTTATGATATACATACATATTCAAAACATTCAGCATGAGGAGCTCTTGCCTTTGTGGTGGATCATGAATGTAGAAGTGAATAGAGACTGATGAGTGAAATTTTACCCATATTTGTTGTAATATACTTTGCAATTACTTGGATCTGTTAGGAGAAATGAACTGAGATACTGTAATATAATATGTACACATTTGTGGCTCTTTTATTCAATTTTTTAGGGAAATCCAGTTCAAGTAATATAAATTCTAGTAACAGTTATCACCATCTTGCATTGTAGAAAATGTTCATGTTTTTCCAGATGGTGTTATGGTGATGTTCACTTACTTGTGGGGTAATTTTCAAAAGCTATACTGAGTAGCGAAGACACCAAATGGTTCAGGTGGGAAGACAACACCTAATTAGGAGTTATTCTTTATGTACTCCTTCCTACACCCTGTTTATGCATACTCCTGGAGTGAGCCAAGCTCCATGCTGTCATCAGACATTGCATTTGAAGGGACTCTCAAAGTTGTGGAACTTTGGGTCAATCCAACCATCACTGCTGCCCCAACCATTACCTATGTCAGTACTGATACCATCTCCATCCTCATCCTCTGTCAATGCATCCATGCTTACATCTTAGCATCCCCCACTGCTACCAACAATACCTCCCTATCCTCCTCCATGTTCAACAATCTGTCCATCTGCCCCTTTTACCTTTTATTCTCTGCTTGACCCACCCTCCTTTCCTTACTTGACTTCCTTCCAAAATACCTTTTTATTACTTTCAAAAATTTGTCATGTTCCTATCCCATTTTACATCTGCTCTCCTTTATGTCTCCATTATCTTATGTTTTGTTTCTCTTCTTTTTCTTTTCCATCTTTCACATGTTTCTCTATTCTTACTTTGCAATTAATCCCTGAATGCTTGCTTCTTCTCTTCTACTACCTTCTTCACCTCATCATCTCACCACTCACTTCTCTTAATATCTGTCCATCTGCCCCTTTTACCTTTTATTCTCTGCTTGACCCACCCTCCTTTCCTTACTTGACTTCCTTCCAAAATACCTTTTTATTACTTTCAAAAATTTGTCATGTTCCTATCCCATTTTACATCTGCTCTCCTTTATGTCTCCATTATCTTATGTTTTGTTTCTCTTCTTTTTCTTTTCCATCTTTCACATGTTTCTCTATTCTTACTTTGCAATTAATCCCTGAATGCTTGCTTCTTCTCTTCTACTACCTTCTTCACCTCATCATCTCACCACTCACTATCCTTCCTTCTATTCCCTCCCATCCTGACTTGTTCCATATACCATCTTTGCATACATTGTCACTCCCTCCTTGAAGCTTCCCCATTCCTCCTCCACTTTTACCTCTACTCTATCTTTCACCACCTCCCACATCTCTCAGATTCTCCTGGTACTCCAATATAAATATATATATATATATATATATATATATAAAAAAAAAAAAATTCCAGTTTACTCTAAGCACCTCTCTACCTTCCATCCTTTTCTTCTTTTTTCACCGATCACTCTCACACTTTTTCACCTATCACTCTCTGCACGGGGGGACGGAGATGGGGGTCGCCGATTTAATGAAGCAGCCTTGCTGTGGATGTGCTGTGTTTTGCAACACTGCCTCTGACCCAGGGCAGTGGACAAGGTGCAGGGATGATCCGTCATCCAGGAGGTGCTAAGCTAAGAGGGAGGGTGGAGGGGGGTGGTGTGTATTTAGGGATGGAATGGGTGGGAATGGTTTTATACCTTTTTTTTTTTTGGCTACCTCCCTTGTAAGGTATATGTATTTACCTAGTTGTATTTACCTAGTTGTATTTTACGGGAAGGGGAGCTATGCTCGTGGGGTCCCGTCTTCATATCTCATTTTATCTAAACTATTTTTAAATTCATGTATTGTTTTTGCACACACCACTTTCTCATCTAACTTGTTCCAACTGTCTATTGCTCTGTGAGGAAAGCTGTTCTTTTTCAAATCTCTTCTATAGCTGTCTTTTTTTATTTTCTTTCCGTGTCCTCTTGTATTTCTGTCATCCCATTTTATCAGATTCTCTCTATCAGTAATTTCTATGCCTTTCATGATTCTGTAAATAGCTATCAAATCTCCTCTCTCTCTTCTTTGCTCTAGTGTCTGTAGTTTAAGTTTTTGTAGTCTCTCTTCATATGATAGTTTTGAGAGTGTTGGTGCCAATTTTGTAATTGCTCTTTGTATTCTTTCAAGTTTTTTTATACATTTTTTTGTACTTGGTGACCATATCGTTGCTGCATATTCCAATCTTGGTCTTATCAGGGCGATTAGGATTTTCCTCACCATTTCTTCATCCAGGTATGTAAATGCCACTTTGATTGTTCTTATTAAATTATAAGTTTCTCCAAAAATCTTATTTATATGTTTCTCAGGTGACATATTATTCATAACAATGACTCCCAGGTCCTTCTCATTTTCTACTTTTTTTATTCCTTCTTCTCCCAAATAATATGATCCTGTTATTCTGTTTTTGCTTTTTCCAAATTCCATTATACTACACTTTTTTGTATTGAACTCCATCTCCCACTTCCTACTCCATTCTTGTACTTTATTTAGATCTCTCTGTAGTGATTCACAATCTTCTTCAGTTTTCACTCTTTTCAGTAATTTTGCATCATCTGCAAAGAAGCTCATATAGCTTTCAATTCCTTCATCCATATCATTAATATATATAGCAAACATTATTGGGGCCAGAACTGTTCCCTGCGGGACACCGCTTATTACTTCATTCCATTTGGAGTGCTGATCTCTTATCACTACTCTCATTTTTCTTTCTTGCAAAAAGTCTTCCATCCAATTTAGCAATTTACCTTGTATTCCTCCTTCATATTCTAATTTCTTAAGCAACTTCTTATGTGGTACTTTGTCAAAAGCTTTTTTTAGGTCTAGAAATGCACAATCAGCCCATCCATCTCTTTCTTGTATTATATCTATTAGCCTTGAATAGAAACATATTAAATTGGTGACGCATGATCGTCCTTGTCTGAATCCAAATTGCCTTGGATTTAGTACGTTGTTTTTTTCCAAGTATTTTACCCATCTACTTTTGATAATTCTTTCACATATTTTTGCTATTGTACTTGTTAGAGAGACTGGTCTATAGTTGGTAGGTTCTTCTTTATTTCCTCCTTTATATATAGGTACTATATTTGCTTTTTTCCAATCTTCTGGAACTTTTCCTTCTTTTAAGGAACTGCTTATTATGCTATGTATTTTGTCTGCCAGTTCATTCCTGCATTCTTTCAGAATCCAGTTTGCTATTTCATCTGGCCCATGCGATTTTCTGACATCAAAATTACCCAAGTGTGTCAATATTTCATTCTTTGTTACTTCTATTTCTTCCATAGGGGGGACTTTTTCCTTCCACTCAATCTCTTCAGGTTGTATATTTTCCCTTGTAAACACTGATTTAAAATGTTTGTTCATAATTTCTGCCATTTCCATTTCCTCAGTGTATTCAACTCCTCCTTGTCTTAATTTCTCCAAGTCTTGTTTGTTTTTCAGTTTATTGTTTACAAATCTGTAGAATAGTTTTGGTTGATCTTTACACTTTTCTATAACATCTTTTTCATATTTTCTTTTTTCCTCTCTGCACTTTTGTACATATTCATTTCTATAACCAGTATATATTTTCCATTTTCAGGTCTTCTGTCTTTTTTCCATCTGGTCCAGGCTTTGTCTCTTTTGTCTTTTAACTCCCTACAACTTTTGTTGTACCAGCATTTTACATATTCTTTTTCTTGTTTTTGTCTTGGGACATACTTTTCCACTCCTTTTTTGTAAATTTTTGTCAAAATATTCCATTTCTCTTCCACTGTTGTTTCTTCTTTGTATATTTCTTCCCAGTTTTCTTGTTGGAAGAATTCTCTTATTTTATCAAAGTTTGTTTTTTCATACATCATTCTTCCTTTTCTATATTGTTCATTTCTTTTCATATATTTTTCTTCATTAAGTTCCAGTTCAATCAATATGTGGTCACTTTTACCTATTGGTGTTTTATATTCAATCTTGTCCACTATTCTAGGTTCAGATGTAATTATTAAGTCTAGCCTTGATGGTTCTTCTTCATTTCTATACCTAGTGTTCTCTTGTATCCATTGTGTCATTGAATGGTCAGTAATCATTTCAAGTAGAGCATTTCCCCATGAGTCATCACCACTCTTTACTGTCATTTCTTCCCAGCAGATTTCTTTGCAATTAAAGTCGCCCATCATAACTATTCTTCCTCCGTCTTCCATTATTTTAGTTAATGCTATCTTTGTGTCTTCTAACATACTTTTATGTTCACTCTCCTCCCATGAGGCTGTTTTCGGAGGCACATAATTGATCACAAATTTTCTGCTCTTCTTATCTCGGTCTTCCACTTCTATCATAATCATCTCTACTGTATTCTTTCCATATATGACACCTTTCACGTTTATATCCTTCTTAGTCAGGAACATAACTCCACCCCCTTGTTTTTTCTCTCTGTTTCTAATCCAATAATTGTATGTATCATGTCCTACACTGTTGGGTGGTAGTGGGCCTTTTAATTTTGTTTCTACAATTCCCATTATGTCCGGTTCTTTTTCTTTCAAATAATCATTCAGTTCATTCAATCCTGTTATCAATCCATCTATATTTGTGTAAGACACTCTTAGTTTTCTGCCACTTCCATTGTGTTCTCTGTTTCCCTTATGTTTTTCTTTAGTATGTCGAACTGCTTTATTTTCATGTTCACTACTCTCCAATAGAATCTCTCTTTCTCTGACTCCGTTCTTTCCTCGTTTTTTGCCTTAGCTTCAATTCTTTTCTGCTTTTCTGCCTCTCTTTCCTCCTTATTCATTTCTCTTTTTATCCATACCTTTTTATATTGATCATTTGTTGCTAGTTTCCCTGTCTTGGATAGAATTTTCTCTGCCGTTGTTTGTGACCTGAATTTAATCTTAATTGGTCTGGTCTTATCTGTACTATATTTTCCGAGTCTGAATTTTTCCTCAATTTCCTTTATAATTTCTGGTTCATCTTCCTGGACTAATTTTAATAAACTGCTTACTCTTTCATTTTCCTCCTTGATTCTTGCGGTTCTATCTGGGTTATGTTTCTCTTCCATTCCTAATATAATTATACATTTCTTTTTGTCAGCTAATTCTCTTACTATATTCTCCTTCTGTCTCATCACTTTAATAACTGAGTCTTCATTATGTTCTTTCAATTGCTGTTTGACTATGTCAGTGAATGAAACCTTATTCCCTTCTTGAGTTATTCTCCAATTTTTAGCTTCTGTAGCTATTTTCTCTCTATTTTCATTACTATTCTTCTTCAATTTCTCATTCTCCTCCTTTACATTTCCTAACTGTCTTTTTAGGTCCTCTATTTCTTCAGTTAAGTTTCTGTTAGCCTTCTCTAGTTGTTCCAACCTTTCAATTCTCTGGAAAATGGAGTCTACATTACCTAACTTACGTTCCAAGTCCTCGATCACCTTATCAACTCTCTCCTCTAGTCTTATCAGTCGGGGGGGGGGGGGGGGGGGGGGGGTGTCCCCCCCACCCTCTTTAAATCCCTGGAACATATTCTCGTCACTTTCTTCTGTATTGCTCCTCTCTATACTTCTAATCTTTACATTTTTATTAGACATTTGATCCTCACTCAGTCTTTTGTTTACCTTTCGCTTGTCTGGCTGGGCAAAGTCTACTCCCTCCTCATTTCCTTCCATTTCCCTCAGTAATCCCTCCCCTTTTCCTCTTTCCCTACGTTCCCACTACTCCACGAGCAATTTCCCCCCCACCCTGCAAAAACACTAGGCACTTCTCTTTGCGTTGGGATCCACAGACTTCAGTTTTCTTCAGAACGTCATCCAAGCCGTCCATTCGCTGAAGTGTATTTACCTAGTTGTACCTAGTTGTATTTTACGGGAAGGGGAGCTATGCTCGTGGGGTCCCGTCTTCATATCTCATTTTATCTAAACTATTTTTAAATTCATGTATTGTTTTTGCACACACCACTTTCTCATCTAACTTGTTCCAACTGTCTATTGCTCTGTGAGGAAAGCTGTTCTTTTTCAAATCTCTTCTATAGCTGTCTTTTTTTATTTTCTTTCCGTGTCCTCTTGTATTTCTGTCATCCCATTTTATCAGATTCTCTCTATCAGTAATTTCTATGCCTTTCATGATTCTGTAAATAGCTATCAAATCTCCTCTCTCTCTTCTTTGCTCTAGTGTCTGTAGTTTAAGTTTTTGTAGTCTCTCTTCATATGATAGTTTTGAGAGTGTTGGTGCCAGTTTTGTAATTGCTCTTTGTATTCTTTCAAGTTTTTTTATACATTTTTTTGTACTTGGTGACCATATCGTTGCTGCATATTCCAATCTTGGTCTTATCAGGGTGATTAGGATTTTCCTCACCATTTCTTCATCCAGGTATGTAAATGCCACTTTGATTGTTCTTATTAAATTATAAGTTTCTCCAAAAATCTTATTTATATGTTTCTCAGGTGACATATTATTCATAACAATGACTCCCAGGTCCTTCTCATTTTCTACTTTTTTTATTCCTTCTTTTCCCAAATTGTATGATCCTGTTATTCTGTTTTTGCTTTTTCCAAATTCCATTATACTACACTTTTTTGTATTGAACTCCATCTCCCACTTCCTACTCCATTCTTGTACTTTATTTAGATCTCTCTGTAGTGATTCACAATCTTCTTCAGTTTTCACTCTTTTCAGTAATTTTGCATCATCTGCAAAGAAGCTCATATAGCTTTCAATTCCTTCATCCATATCATTAATATATATAGCAAACATTATTGGAGCCAGAACTGTTCCCTGCGGGACACCGCTTATTACTTCATTCCATTTGGAGTGCTGATCTCTTATCACTACTCTCATTTTTCTTTCTTGCAAAAAGTCTTCCATCCAATTTAGCAATTTACCTTGTATTCCTCCTTCATATTCTAATTTCTTAAGCAACTTCTTATGTGGTACTTTGTCAAAAGCTTTTTTTAGGTCTAGAAATGCACAATCAGCCCATCCATCTCTTTCTTGTATTATATCTATTAGCCTTGAATAGAAACATATTAAATTGGTGACGCATGATCGTCCTTGTCTGAATCCAAATTGCCTTGGATTTAGTACGTTGTTTTTTTCCAAGTATTTTACCCATCTACTTTTGATAATTCTTTCACATATTTTTGCTATTGTACTTGTTAGAGAGACTGGTCTATAGTTGGTAGGTTCTTCTTTATTTCCTCCTTTATATATAGGTACTATATTTGCTTTTTTCCAATCTTCTGGAACTTTTCCTTCTTTTAAGGAACTGCTTATTATGCTATGTATTTTGTCTGCCAGTTCATTCCTGCATTCTTTCAGAATCCAGTTTGCTATTTCATCTGGCCCATGCGATTTTCTGACATCAAAATTACCCAAGTGTGTCAATATTTCATTCTTTGTTACTTCTATTTCTTCCATAGGGGGGACTTTTTCCTTCCACTCAATCTCTTCAGGTTGTATATTTTCCCTTGTAAACACTGATTTAAAATGTTTGTTCATAATTTCTGCCATTTCCATTTCCTCAGTGTATTCAACTCCTCCTTGTCTTAATTTCTCCAAGTCTTGTTTGTTTTTCAGTTTATTGTTTACAAATCTGTAGAATAGTTTTGGTTGATCTTTACACTTTTCTATAACATCTTTTTCATATTTTCTTTTTTCCTCTCTGCACTTTTGTACATATTCATTTCTATAACCAGTATATATTTTCCATTTTTCAGGTCTTCTGTCTTTTTTCCATCTGTTCCAGGCTTTGTCTCTTTTGTCCTTTAACTCCCTACAACTTTTGTTGTACCAGCATTTTACATATTCTTTTTCTTGTTTTTGTCTTGGGACATACTTTTCCACTCCTTTTTTGTAAATTTTTGTCAAAATATTCCATTTCTCTTCCACTGTTGTTTCTTCTTTGTATATTTCTTCCCAGTTTTCTTGTTGGAAGAATTCTCTTATTTTATCAAAGTTTGTTTTTTCATACATCATTCTTCCTTTTCTATATTGTTCATTTCTTTTCATATATTTTTCTTCATTAAGTTCCAGTTCAATCAATATGTGGTCACTTTTACCTATTGGTGTTTTATATTCAATCTTGTCCACTATTCTAGGTTCAGATGTAATTATTAAGTCTAGCCTCGATGGTTCTTCTTCATTTCTATACCTAGTGTTCTCTTGTATCCATTGTGTCATTGAATGGTCAGTAATCATCTCAAGTAGAGCATTTCCCCATGAGTCATCACCACTCTTTACTGTCATTTCTTCCCAGCAGATTTCTTTGCAATTAAAGTCGCCCATCATAACTATTCTTCCTCCGTCTTCCATTATTTTAGTTAATGCTATCTTTGTGTCCTCTAACATACTTTTATGTTCACTCTCCTCCCATGAGGCTGTTTTCGGAGGCACATAATTGATCACAAATTTTCTGCTCTTCTTATCTCGGTCTTCCACTTCTATCATAATCATCTCTACTGTATTCTTTCCATATATGACACCTTTCACGTTTATATCCTTCTTAGTCAGGAACATAACTCCACCCCCTTGTTTTTTCTCTCTGTTTCTAATCCAATAATTGTATGTATCATGTCCTACACTGTTGGGTGGTAGTGGGCCTTTTAATTTTGTTTCTACAATTCCCATTATGTCCGGTTCTTTTTCTTTCAAATAATCATTCAGTTCATTCAATCCTGTTATCAATCCATCTATATTTGTGTAAGACACTCTTAGTTTTCTGCCACTTCCATTGTATTCTCTGTTTCCCTTCTGTTTTTCTTTAGTATGTCGAACTGCTTTATTTTCATGTTCACTACTCTCCAATAGAATCTCTCTTTCTCTGACTCCGTTCTTTCCTCGTTTTTTGCCTTAGCTTCAATTCTTTTCTGCTTTTCTGCCTCTCTTTCCTCCTTATTCATTTCTCTTTTTATCCATACCTTTTTATATTGATCATTTGTTGCTAGTTTCCCTGTCTTGGATAGAATTTTCTCTGCTGTTGTTTGTGACCTGAATTTAATCTTAATTGGTCTGGTCTTATCTGTACTATATTTTCCGAGTCTGAATTTTTCCTCAATTTCCTTTATAATTTCTGGTTCATCTTCCTGGACTAATTTTAATAAACTGCTTACTCTTTCATTTTCCTCCTTGATTCTTGCAGTTCTATCTGGGTTATGTTTCTCTTCCATTCCTAATATAATTATACATTTCTTTTTGTCAGCTAATTCTCTTACTATATTCTCCTTCTGTCTCATCACTTTAATAACTGAGTCTTCATTATGTTCTTTCAATTGCTGTTTGACTATGTCAGTGAATGAAACCTTATTCCCTTCTTGAGTTATTCTCCAATTTTTAGCTTCTGTAGCTAGTTTCTCTCTGTTTTCATTACTATTCTTCTTCAATTTCTCATTCTCCTCCTTTACATTTCCTAACTGTCTTTTTAGGTCCTCTATTTCTTCAGTTAAGTTTCTGTTAGCCTTCTCTAGTTGTTCCAACCTTTCAATTCTTTGAAAAATGGAGTCTACGTTACCTAACTTACGCTCCAAGTCCTCGATCACCTTATCAACTCTCTCCTCTAGTCTTATCAGTCGGGGGGGGGGGGGTTGTGTCCCCCCCACCCTCTTTAAATCCCTGGAACATATTCTCGTCACTTTCTTCTGTATTGCTCCTCTCTATACTTCTAATCTTTACATTTTTATTAGACATTTGATCCTCGCTAAGTCTTTTGTTTACCTTCCGCTTGTCTGGCTGGTCAAAGTCTACTCCCTCCTCATTTCCTTCCATTTCCCTCAGTAATCCCTCCCCTTTTCCTCTTTCCCTACGTTCCCACTACTCCACGAGCAATTTCCCCCCCACCCTGCAAAAACACTAGGCACTTCTCTTTGCGTTGGGATCCACAGACTTCACTTTTCTTCAGAACGTCTTCTAAGCCGTCCATTCGTTGAAGTGTGTGTGTGTGTGTGTACTCTCAAATTACCTTCCACCAAAAAACTGTCTGACATTCCCCCACTCTCTACCCTTAGAACATGAACATCCAGACCTTCCCCAACTTTTCATTTGGATACCACAGTACCACTACATAATCCATTAATGCCTGATCAACCACTCTTCTATCCACCACCTTCTTCCATATGTACTTATGCTTATTTTTTTTAACAGTGTTACCTATATAAGTAAATATAATATTTTGTGTCAAAACCTTTCTGTTGTATTATCTCCACCCGGGACCTTAACCAGTATTGACATTGTTTTTAGTAAGAGTTAAAGATAATTCTTGTCTCGTATAATAAGTATGGAAATAAAGGATCAATCAAAAATAATGTTAAGGAGCTTACATTTATTGCAAGAGATCATTCATACTCAAAATTACACTCTCATACCCACACCTACCCTTCACACTGTTAGGATTAAACATGACATTATTTACATTTTATTTTGCAAAATAAACTAAATCTTATCAGTAGGTAAATGTTCTGTCATCTGTATCATCTTTAATATTCTATCCATCTCTATACTAAGAACTTTTTCCCCCCTTACAAGGAAGGTAGCTAAGTCAAAAGTCATGTAAACATTCCCAACCATTCCATTCCCATCCACCATCCTTTCCTCCCTCTCAGCTTCTCATGAATGGCATTATCCCACAATGCACAAAAAATAAAATTCTGCAAATAACAGAGGGGAAAAATGCATGTGTTGCATCATAAAAAAAAAATCTACTCACCATGAAACACAGCAGGCACCTGAGATCTTCTTCCTTTCTGTAGAACTTAAGCTCCACCCACTCTACCTCATGCTCTCACACCAATACCATTGTCATTTTCTTTATGTGGTTACAGGGGGTCCTTAGTAATTCGTTATAGGTATTGGAGCAAGATTCTGATGTCAATACCTTTGGCACTGACTGTATATGTGCATACACCTAGGTCTCTTAATCCAACACTCACCAACCACCACTTATGCAGACATTTGGGTCCAGGATATAAACCCACTTCTGAAATTGGTGGTGTTTTATGTCCTGGGCCCAATCATCCACACAAGTGGTGGTTGGCAAATGTGTGATTAACCACTTCACTACGGGACTTAAATCTCGCGGGCAGCAGCCAATGCCAGCCATTCGACGTGTCGTAATAATACTCGCATCATAAAATATGGTCACCGCTTATATCGATCGTTATCTCTTTCACCCGTGAATTTTGAAAACCACAGAGAATGGGATTAAGAGTAGATTAGGGAGAATGTAAAAACACAGGGGCGACTACAATAAATATAATCAAGATGCCGATATGGCAGCGTCGCGAATCCACTTGCTCCTCATGACGCCTACGTGTGCGACACCGTATGGAAGGGGTTAAGAGAACTATGGTGTTTATATATATATAGTGTATATACATACATATATATATATATATATATATATATATATATATATATATATATATATATATATATATATATATATATATAAAAATATATATATACATATATATATATATATATATATATATATATATATATATATATTTATATATATATATATATATATATATATATATATATATATACGACGCTACTCTACTTACGTTAATTCGTTTTACGTTTTTTCGATTTTACATTTGAATTGACTGTAAAAAAAAATAAAAAATAAAAAATAAAATTGATTGAATTTTTTAGTTTAGTGCACTCTCCGTAGTACAAGACATTCAAACTATACTTACGCATGACGCTGCGTCCATTGTTTACATGGCACAAATGACAGACTGAATGTGCCTTGCCTTGCCTCCTCCTCCTCCTCCTCCCCCTCCTCCTTCTCCACCATCTCACTTTATGTTGCTTGAATTTAATTTATTTGAAATTAATGTTATCATTTTACAATGTTATGTTTATAATTAATGATTTAGAGGTGTTTTATAAGATACGGTAATAGAATTTATGGATGTATAATACAGTATGAACGGTCATACATTACTGGAATGTACAGTAACAGTTATGTTCGGCAGTTCAGAACATAACTAAAACGTAAGTTGAGGAGCGTCTGTATATATATATATATACATATATATATATACACATTTACACTGAATGGTTCCCAGTGATCAATTAATATTTTTTTCAACCACAAATCACTTTTATTTCCATGCCATCGCAGTCGAGACTGAAGAATCGCTCGATGGAGGCATTCGTTGGAAATTGAAACGTGGATGAGCTGAGGATTCGAACCCAGCTAACCCATAACAAAGTTACAGTGACTTAAACCAATGCACTATCAAGAGAGATAGAGCACTGGTTTAAGTCACTGTAACATTGTTACGGGTTAGCTGGGTTCGAATCCTTGGCTCGTCCACATTTCAATTTCCAACGAATGCCTCCATCAAGCGATTCTTCAGTCTCGACTGAGATGACATGGAATTAAATGTGATTTGTGGTTGAAAAAAGATATATATATATATATATATACATATATATATATATATTATATATATATATATATATATATATATATATATATATATATATATATATAGGTGTACCAAAGTCTTTTTCACCCTTACAAGGAAGGTAGCCAAAAAGCAAAGTCATAAAATCCACTCTCACCCACTCCATCCCCACATACTCCCATTCACCCCACTCCCTCTTATCTTGGTTCTTCCTGGATGACAGGTCATCTCTGTATCTTGCCCACTGCTCTGCATCAGAAGCAGTGTCGCAAGGCACAGCACATCCGCAGCAAGCCCGCTTCATTTTATTGGTGACCCCCCCTCTTCATCCCCTCATGCAGAAAAAGAGAAGATGGGGAGAAATCCCTTCGGGCTGTGTCAATTTATTATTCACACATACTCCCTCAACCCCCCATCTCCCACCCACTCCTTTCCATGCATCACAGCATCATCCATGCCCAACCATTCTCCATTCACCCCTATCTTCTCTCTCCTACGTTCCTTCCTCAACAGGCATTCCCCTTTCCCAATGCCCCTTTTACCCCATCCACCCATCTCATCCTTTGTCGCCCCCTCATGTTCACTTCTTTCACCTCTGCCTTCCACACCTTTTTTACTAATCTTTCTTCAGTCATTCTTTCCATGTGTCCAAACCAGCCCAATACCCTTTCATCAACTCTACCTGCCATCTCCCTTTCCACCGCTGTTCTCCTCACCTCCTCATTTCTCACTCTATCCAGCCTAGTAACCCCTATCATACTTCTCAGGCACCTAATCTCAAACACATTCAAACTCCTCCTCTCTTATGTTCCATGTTTCTGCCCTACACAGTGCTGTCAGCACAATCACTCCTTCATACAATCTCCTCTTAGCATCCATTCCCAAATGTCTATTTCTCATTACATTTTTTATTTCCCCAAAGCATTTACTTGCTTCTCTCAATCTACATTCTACCTCCACCTCCACTCCTCCCTTTCCTGACACATTTGCCCCAAAATATCTATAGCTAGCCACTTATTCCAGTCTTTCTTCCTTAATACTCATTTTTAATTTGCTGCCACCCTCTCCCCTTGTACATCTCATCACCTTACTTTTACCCACATTTATCTTCAATTTCCTTCTTTCACACACCTCCCCACACACTGTCACTAACTTCCTTAATCCCTCCTCCGGTCCTGCTACAAGCGCAGTGTCATCAGCAAACAACAACTGGCTTATCTCCCATTTTTCTCCATTTTCTTTAATCATCTCCAATTCCTGGTCCATTACCTTTGTATTTACCTCTCACACCACAGAATTCTAACACAGGCCCTATTGCTCTCATAAAAACACTTGACTGCTCTTAACAATGTTCCTCCTATCTCACATATCTGCAATACCTCCCACAGTGCCTTCCCATCCTGTCATATGCCTTTCCCAAATCCATAAAGACCTAAAAAACATCCTTAACTTTTCTCAAAGTGTTCTCACATATCTGCCTTACCACAAAAATCTGATCCACACAACCCCTACCTGTCCTAAACCCATACTGTTCCTCTCCTAATCCTATCAATCAAAACCATCCCATAAGTCTTTCCAACTACACTCAACAAACTGATCCCTCTAAAACTACTACACTCACACTTGTCCCCTTTTCCTTTGTAAAGTGGAACTATACATGCACTCCTTCAGTCCTCCGGCACTATACCCTATTTCAGACAAACATTGAACAACCTCACCAGCTACTCCACTATCACTATACCTCCCTTTTTAAACACTGCATGACATCCATCTAACCCAGGTGCCTTACCTGCTCTCATCATTTTAAAAACTGCTTTCACCTCATCTTTTTTTATTTCTCCTTCATTTTCCTCATTCATCACTGTCATTTTCTTAGCCCTTCCCACTCTGACTACCTTTCCCTCCCTATCCTCCTTCACATTTAACAACTCCCTAAAATATTCTGTCCATCTTCCCCTTACTGCTAGTTCTTCCATTAACATCTCTCTATCTGCACCTTTTACCTATCTTCTCTACTTGATACACCTCCTCTTCCTCTCTTAACCTCTTCAGTACGGGCCAAAATTTCGCGGGCAGCATTAGCTGCCAGACGTACTATGTGTCGTAATAATACTCGCATCATAAAATATAGTCACCGCTTATATCGATCGTTCTCTCTTTCACCCGTGAATTTTGATAACCATAGAAAATGTGATGAAGACAGTTTAGAGAGTATGTCATTACGCAGGGGCAACTACAATAAATATAATCAAGACGCCGATATGGCAGCCTCGCATATCCACTTGCTCCTCATGCCGCCTACATATGAGGCACCGTATGGAAGGGGTTAATGTTCTTCCAAAACATCTTTTTATTACTTAAAAAAATTTCTGTCATATTCTTATCCCATTTTACATCTGTTCTCCTTTTTGACTCCTTTATCTTATGCTTGACTTCTCTTTTCTTTGTATCTCTCATATGATCCTCTTGTCCTATTTTGCAACCAATCTGTGAATGCTCATTATTCTCCTCTAAGACTTCCTTTGCTTCATCATCACACCACTCGCTACCCTTCCTTTTGTCCTCTTCTCATCCTTGTTCCACATACCATCATTGCATACTTTATGACTCCCTCCTTGAAACATCCCCATTCCTTCCCCACTCCTAGTTCTACTCTATCCTTTACTCCCTCCCACTCTTCTCTAAGCAGTGTATACAAAAAAGAATAATCTTTATCTTAATATCCTTATATTTTAACAAAACACTTAATCACTGATTCATTGTATGATCAAACTTGAAACAAACATTTACTTCTTACCTTTTAATACCATCAAAAGGTCTTCAGACTTTGCTCTCTTCTCCTTCTGTAGTCTTCTTCGGAGGCTTGTGGGCTTTCTACGTTTATGTTCTGGCTCCATTCCTTTTGCTGTTCTGACCACTCCTAGAAGCAAGTTTATCATGTAACTACTTATATCAAAAGACAAAAGAAATGCATTTTAGATCAATATATATATATACAGTACTACCTCTCATTAACAGATGTTAATTAGCTGTATTTGCGGTGTTTTCACTGTGTTTTTGGTGATTTTGGTGCTGTTGTTTAGTGCTGTGCAATCACTATGCCACCCAAAAACCACTCCAAATCAACGGATTATTCACATCAACGGACACCGTTACCCCCCTTTTAGTCCATTAATGAGAGGTAGTACTGTATATACATTCCAGTGATGAATGAGGAAAATGGAGGAGAAATAAGGAAAGATGAAGCGAAAGCAGTTATTAAAATGATGAGATGCAGGTAAGGCACTTGGGTCGGATGGGTGTCATGCAGAGTGTATTAAAAAGGGAGGTACAGTGATGGTGTAGTGGCTGGTGAGGTTGTTTAATGTTTGTCTAAAAGAGGGTAAGGTGCCAGAGGACTGGAGGAGTGCCTGTATAGTTCTGCTTTACAAGGGAAATGAGGACAAGTGTGGGTGTAGTAGTTTTAGAGGGATCAGTTTGTTAAGTGTAGTTGGGAAGGTTTATGGGACGGTTTTGATTGAGAGGATTAGAAGAGGAATAGAGGGAGTAATTGATGAGGAACAGTGTGGGTTTAGGACAGGTAGGGGTTGCATGGATCAGATTTTTTGGTATGGCAGATATGTGAGAAAGCTTTGGGAAAAGGTAAAGAGGTTTTTTGGGCTTTTATGGACTTGATCAAATGAATTTAATGTGCTTCTGAATAACACAATTCAAAACACATGAATCTAACACTGTCATATTGTAATCTCATTTTTTTTTTTTCATCAACAAAGAAACATAGGTACCTCCTACAGTAACAGTGGGAGCACTTTTCTGTTGTGATGTCTTTGCCTGCAACATTCTCTTCTTCATTTTTTGTTGTTTTTTTGTAGTCTGTTGCTGTGGAAAAGGTGATTATTTAACAATACCAGTAATAATAATAATAACAATGAATAATAATGATAATTACAATAATAATGATAGAATAGCAAGAATAATAATCCAATAACAACTCCTGCTCTGATTTTCAGTGACTGAAATCTGCAGCCTTACAGTGGATATTAAGTCTTAAGCCCTGGTCACATATTCAAGATTCTCATTAAATGTTGTGAATTTGAAAAGCTAGACGATGACTTCGCTTACAATATTCTAGACTTCCCTAAAGACACTTCAACAATATGTCTAATATTCATGTATGTTTTAACTTCTCTTCATTCATCATTCAGCTTCTCACTATATAACACAAAAGTGATTTGACATTTGGAGATTTGAAAAATAAAAGATTGTAACCTAAGTCATTTCAACTTGTACAAACTCACCTGAGCCATGTAGGTGTGACAGAGGATTTAAGGACCTCCCAAGAGAGGGAAGAGGAGCAGTAGATGGAAGAGGAGGATTGATTGATTGATTTCAAGTTTATAGTACCACAACATCTAGGTCATATGGCACAGCTTACAAAAATTCTAAAGATGGCAATGGTGGTAGGCCAAAATTTACATTTTGGATAAAATATCTGCTGTGATAAAATTAATAATAATAAAAAAAAAAGATATCTATTATGTGATCATGAAAATTAGGGAATGGATCAAGTCAAAAAGATGGAATAAAAACATTCAGATGTGAAGCTATAATTTTCTTAAAAGGCCAGCATTCTCTATGAACATAAATACTTCATGTCCTGGGTAAAGGGTTTTCTTTCATTGTATTTACAAGATGTAGAATACTCCGTCTTCATCGCAACAACAGAAGAGATATAGTTCTCGCAGGCCTATCAGACTGGGACACTCTACTAGGAAGTGTCGTACTGTTAGGGAGACTAAGCACTCATTGTAAAATACAGTACTACCTCTCATTAATGGACTTTAATCAGCTGTGTTTGCGGTGTTTTCGCTGTGGTTTTGGTGTTTTTGATGCTGTTGTTTAGTGCTGTGCAATCACTATGCCACCCAAAAACCACTCCAAATCAACGGGTTATTCACATCAACGGACACCGTTACCCCCCATTAATGAGAGGTAGCACAGTAGTTTGGGATATGAGGTAACCATGTGTGTCACGAGTGTGGCCCATCAAGAGACAGGCCAATGCAGTCTCTCAGTGATGTCCTTGCATGTGTTCATATGTCCAAGGACTGAAAACAAGAAGGGATATCTCCCCCATCTTGGTAGTGGCAATCAAAGTCTCCCACCTGTTCTGCCGACTGGAAAGAAGTGTTACCCGTATAGTGGAATACATGTCATGGAATTGAATGAATCTTTAATAACATGGTTTTTCTCCAGGAATTCCATAATTTTGTCTCTCAGGATAGACTCCATTAGTTTACAGACAACTGATGTAAGGCTAATTGGCTGATAATTACCGGGATTGGATTTGTCACTCTTTTTGATCAAGGGCACATTTGCTAGTTTCCACTCTTGTACAACTCTTCAAGATTACAAAGATATGTTAAAAATCACACTGAAGGACTTGAAGATTGCTTCTTTATCTTCCATGAGCATTCTTGGGTAAATTTTGTCTTGTCCAGGCAATCCACATATAGTTTATTTATAACACACATTACATCATGTTCTGCAATATCCATGCCAAATAAATGTGTGGATACTGTCTGTCCTGGTGGGACTGGCATTCATTCCAGCTGTTCTCAATAGTGAACAAAGATAAAATAATCAATCAAGATGTCTGCCATTGCCCTCTCATCTGTTACTATCCCCCCTCCCCCACTGCTGATTGGAGGGGACCAATGGTGCTCTTAAAAGTTTTTTTTTTCATGATATATCTGAAATATTCTTTAGGATTTTCTTTGCACCTTGAGGCAATATACTGTTCTTGTAATTTCCTACTGATTATGATAAGCCTTTTAGATTCTCAACACCTTTCACACTCTTATCTATCTGCTTGGCTATGTGTTGCTTTGTATCTCATATGCAGGTTTCTTGGCTGGCAAGTTATTTGGAAATTCATTAACAAAAGTGGATAGTGAAAAGACTCTTGGCATGATTATCAGTTGATTTTGTCCTAGCCTTCCGATAGGGGGGAGTTTGTGGCGTTAAACCATATCACATCACATCTTACCGGTTCATACAAACCTGTTCTTGTAATTCCATAAGCTCTGTGAACTGGTTATTAAAAATTGGCTTATACAGACTATAATACAGCTTAAGTGATATCTGCAAACTACTGGCCAAGTGAGAGAATGTGTTGTTAAATTTCTTGAATCCCACCCCTGCGTATGGTTTATCTACCACAATGGGAACCAGTTTGGTCAATACCTTCTGTATTCTCTTGATCTTATTTATATCCTTCACTCTGTCTGGGGACCATCCCACTGGTGCATATTCTAGTCTTGGATGGATCAGGTTTTCTATAAGATTTTCCATCATTTCTTCATCTGTATATCAAAAAGTCACTTCAATCTTCTACAGATATCTATGTCTCCCACAACCCTGTTGATATGTCTGTCAGATGACAGACTGTATTTTATCAACATTCCCAAATCTTATTCCTCTTTTGCTTTTGCAATGGATTCACTTCCCAAGGAATAGTTTAACCATTTCAGTATGATGACACCTACATAGGCATTATGAGGCACGCATGGTACACGAGTATGCTGGCATCAGGAAATGCCAGAGAAGAGAAGTGTGTTAGGATAGTAAAGAAAAAAATAAAATAAAATAAAATAAATAAAAATAAATAAATAAATAAATAATGATAATCATCATGGCTTTATAATTGAGTTTGCTGCAGATATAATTCTGGATATTTCTTATGCATGCACTCATCAGCTGAGTTATTGAGTTACTTGAATACTACAAGATTTACTGGTTAAGAAAAAACTCAAAATTCCAATGTCAAAATAAAATATCCAAGACCTAATAGAAATTTTCAAGCAGTGGCAACACTGGCCAAGAAGTAGACTGGAATGAGCTAGCCTTGAGTCACAAGGAGACATTCCTTGTGACTAGCTAGGGAGAAAGGAGCCTTCACATCGGGCATACAAATCACAAAATGTCACTCATTAAGCAAGTAATTTTTTTTTAATTTTGCTCATTACGCAAATCATTTGTTATGTGAAGCACTTGTTAAGTGAGGTTTGACTGTATATCCATTCCTACAGCGGGAATGGTAGTGAAATAAAAATCTATAAGTGCAGCCATAATTGTTTATAGCTGGCTATACCAGACTACCAGGGCCCATGATGGTAATCAGATTTATTTTTCCACTGCTCATCTTTATATCCCATCAAACTTACCTTAATCATGAAGTGAAACCCTGAGGAGTGGGCACTTGGTCTTTGGACTAGGTTTGGTGTCCATCAACCTCACTTATCTTTCCTCCATTTTTTCACGTAAGGATACCTAACGACTTGCTTTTTCATTATCTTTTAACTAGTTTGTGACATAGAAATATAACCACACTAATAAAATAACAGCAGCCCAAGATTACCTCTGAGAGAGAGTTGCTGATAACTGAGGGGCTGTGGTTTTCCAGCTGGTGAGACTTAAGACAATATGGTTACTATACTAAGTTGTTTGTAAAAGAGGGCAGCAAAGATGTGATTAGTTACAATGAATAGATTTCAACTAAAAAGACTTCTACCAGTGATGAAAAAAGATAAATGAAATCCTTCACCCTTACTCTAGTTTATACTATAGCCTTACCTCAAGCATTGATAGGATATCGAATTGAATCAGCCCTTTTGTCTTCACTTTTTTCTTGGGTTGGTTTGGGGGAGGTTTTGGTTCTTTTTTTTCTTTTCCAGTTTTCTTCACTGTGGAAATGGGAGCAGCAGGAGGTGGCTTTGCTTTTTTGCCGACTGCTTTGAGGGCTAAACTGTATGACAAGCTTGCAGGTTCCACAGGTACCTCATTTCTCAATGGTGTCGGTTCATCTATGTTCTCCCACTCTGGGTCATCAGTTACATCTAGATTTTGTAACTTGGGCATCCTTTTACTGCCCTTGGAAATACTTGACAATGGTGGTGATTTCTTACTTTTGCTTGTATTCATAGATGGAGGCTGGTCTAAAGCTGGGTAGTCTTCAATGGTAATATTATATTTCTGTACATTTTTCACACTCTCTTTGTCAGGATTCATTGACTCAACCATTTCTTTTGTAACAATTGTTATTCTTACATCCCTGTTAGACAATTCCTTAGCCAACTTAATCTTTGATTCCCTTTTTCTTCTTTCTTCCATTCGCTTCTCATTTCTCTTTGCTGCTCTGTTCTCCAAATATTTGTCAACTGTTTTTTCTGAAAGATTTGGCATCTCTTCACCTTTGCTTTCAGTGTCTCTGAATGGGCTTAATCTAGGTTTTCTTACACGTTTTTGCTGCTCAATAAATGACCTAGTCTTAGGTTTTGCACCTGTTTCCCTTAATTTGTTTGTATCGTTGCTGAAAACTTGTGGTTCAGTAATAATTTTAGCAGTAGTGTCCACCTTCTGAGATATTTCCAACTCAGATCTGTGCTTAACCTCCACACCAGTGCCAGAATACCTTTTCAAATGACTGGTATTTTCTTTATTTGCTTCATCTGCTTGATTCCATCTCTTTGTGGACTTACCTAAGCTTTGACTAGATTTCTTGACAAGAGTATTTTTACTCTTTTCCTTGGAATTTTCATCATCTTCCCTAGTGTGCATTCTACCACCCTGACCTCTCTTTTCTGTTTTTAATCTGCTCTCTTTTCTTCTGCCATGTATATGTGCACTATTGCTTTTCTCTTGCTCTTGCTTCTCGGCATCCTTAGGAACAGTATTCTTTTTCTTTTTTTCTGATTTAACAACCTGCCATTCATATACTCCTTTACAAACTGGGTTAGAATTTAGTGTATGAGAATGTTTAACACACACCTCACCACTTTCTATAGTTGTATTCCCAGATTCTGTAGTACCAATGGTCTTTTTGTATGCATTCTCAAACTGATCCTTTGACTCAAAACTCTTAGCAATTCTTTCTGCCATTGTCTCTTTAACTTGAAACTCCTCTCTATTACCATTTTCTTCTTTGACAATTTCCAATGAAAGCTTACTGTTAGTGTCACAACTTCCCTCTTTGCCAAATTCTGCAGATTTGTCATCATAAACAGTCACTGAGGACCTGCCACTCACATTCTGCTGACCATCACCTAATCTAATACTATTTGAGCTGTGCTTATGGTTATTTTGGTTTGGTTGCTTCCTCTTCTTGAACTCATCTTGCTTAAGATGCTTCTCTTTTCTCTTAAATTCACCTTCAGAAAATCTATCTTTCTTTAGTGTACTTTTACCACTTTTCTCATTATCACCATTTGATTTTGAACCTGGTTTTAAACTCTTCTGTACTTTCTTTTTCTTTAAACTGTTGATAATTTCATTATGTTCTTCCTCCTTATGAACTAGTTCATTACCATCTGGGGATGCCTTTTTCTTTGGGGTACTTCCTTTAAAAGCTTCTGAAAAAGTTTTGGACCATACTTTGTCACTGTCTGTGCAATTTCCACTTTCAACCACTGTGGTTCTATCTTTGGAAAAGTGTTTCTCGGATGATGTTTTCTCCTTCTGATTTAAAGAAGGCCAGTACTCCTCACTGACTACCAATGATTTTGAGGCCTTTTTTGTTAATTGCTGGTCACTGTGTTCCTTGACAGACCATTTTGCAGACTTCTTAACCTCGGATCTGGAATAGGACTCGACATTTCTGTCATCACTTTCGTGGAATTTTGACAACTTTTTCCCAGCATATTTCTTGTGGTTATTACTACTTTTTTGTTGTCCATTCCTCGTGAACAAATTTCCCTCACCAGGAGGATGGTGACCATATTTTTTCTGCTTCTGTGGAGAGTACATCCCTTTTTGGTGAAATCCTGACACATTTTGATGGCTGGGACTCCATGATGCACAGGTATCAGACACTTCATACAGAGTGTTCTGGTAGTTCTGGTTCACTGTTGCCCCTTCTGAGTAAGGGCCGATGGGGTAAGGTCCATGTGATGCTGGGGGAGGAAGATGCAAGGGAGAAAATGACTGGGGTATGTAATGTGCCGCAAAGTCCCCTCCGTATCCTCCACCAGAGAGAAGATAACTATTATAAAGTGGACTGGTAGCTTGGAAGTTTTGTTCCCAATGGGGATATGAAGTTTCCTGTTCTTCATATGTACTAACAGGTTCCTCCATATGACGGGGCTTGAACTCAGGTACATCAGGGGACAACATGTTCTGTGGAAAGGATTCAGAAATTGTTATGTTAGTCAATTAAAATAATACAGTTGAAATAGGTAAACACTAAAGACTAAGGATACTTATATTCAATAAGAGAGCTACAAGTTTCAAAACTTTAGGTCAGACAATGAAAGATATTAAGCTTCAAAAATAGTGTACCAACTTTTAAGCTTACTGATGTTAATTATACAACTAGTTAATCAAATAAGAAAAAAATAATTAAGATCTAAAAATTATGAAACGTAAGTATCTTTTACTCTAACCCACATTTTATAGATACAGAAAGTCTAATAACAATAACTTCTCTACATATCTCTGGAAACAAATGCTGGACTGCTGTTTTTGTGTTGTACTTGTAGGGTCTGTTTCTATGTCTGCAGAGTATGAGGACAAGGATGAAGATGAGGATGAGTAGGGGGTGGGGGAGATGCTGAGGGAAAGGAGAGAGAGATAATGGGAGAGGGGGAAGTGAAAGGAGAGGGAGAGAAGGGGAAGGGATGAAGGAGGAGCAAGAAGAGTGAGGAAGGAGGAGGAGGAGAGAGGAAGGAGAACGAGGAGAGAGGAAGAAGGAGGAGGAGAGAGGAAGAAAGAGGAGGAGAGAGGAAGGGGAGGAAGGAAAGGGGAAGGGGAGGAAGGCAAGAGAAGGGGGATGGGAAGTAGGATGGGGAAAGTAAGGAGAGGGGGATGTAAGGGAGAGGGATGAGTAAGGGGGAGAGTAAGGAGGAGGGGAGGAGAGGGTAAGGGTGGTATGGGGAAGGGTATGGGGAAGGGTAAGGGGAAGGGTAAGGGGAAGGAGGAGGGGAAGGATAAAAGGAAGGGGAGAGCAAGGAGGGTAAAAGGGAGGTGGGAGATGGAGGAGGAGGAGAAGGGGGAGGGGTGGAGGAGAGGGAGAAGAGAGAGGAGGGGGTGAGGATGAGGGAGGATGGGGTGAAGAAAGAGGGAGCGAGGTAGAAGGAAGAGGAGGAGGAGGGGTTGAGGGACAATGTGTCAATGGAGGAGAGGGGAAGAGGAGAAGTAGGAGGGGAAGAGGGGAGGGGTAGTGATGAAGGTGGGAAGAAGGGATGAGGAGGAGGGAGGAAGAGGAGGAGGGGGAAGGACGTGAGGGAAGAGGGGGTGAGGGAGGTGGAGTTAGGGGAGGGGAGGAGTGGGTGAGGGGGTGGGAGAGGGAGAGGGTGAGGAGGGAAAGTGAGGGAGAAGATTCACTGATTGAATATTATCTGGCATTCTGATTACCAGGATCACGGATGCCAAATACAATATATCTTACATTAAATATTTAGGAAGATAAATTGGACTGATGGGAAGAGACAAACAGCTATTCTATAGAAATAGGATTTAAGTTTGTTAATGTATAAATACATTATATGAAATATATATTTTTTTTACTAGAATTCCTTCTTCTTTAATACATATTAAGATATTAATAATTTTTTAAAACTTTGATTTTCTCCAGTTCTGCTTCTTTGATATAGTTAAAAACACTTAAGAGTCCATATCTATGCCCAAAATTCTAGCCAAACTCTATCTGTTATTGCTATCTCTGTACTATGGTAAAGGCTGATCTCTCAGTTCTCTCAGGCTAGGGCACTCAACCAGTGAATGTCTAACTGCTAGCAGGACTAAGCAATCATCGCAATATGGTTTGTTTCCACCATTCATAAGGAATACAAGGGTTAATTTCATATGACCAATGCAGAGACAACACATTAATATTTCATATTTTCTGGTCTTATTGTACTCCCACGGGTGTATGTTTGTAGATCTCTCTCTCATTTTGTTGGGTCCCATCTCATTCCATTGCTGTTGCCATGTATTCTTGATAAATCTGAAGATGTTGAAAAAAAAAAAAGTCCCATTATGGTAGGGGGCATCATCTTGGCATCAAACTTACTGTTGCCTGACTGGTCTGCCCTTTCATTTAACACTGATTTTCACATGTGCAGGAACCCAACAAAATTAAACTATAATTCCTCTGCTCTGATATAATAATGCCCATAGCAATTTTTTTTGTATTAATGGGTGGTCATCATTGTAGATTTCTAGCAATTGTAAAACACTTTTTGAATGACTAAATATGGTCTAGCTAGATTTTTGGAGGGAAGCAATATGTTCTAGTGCAGTTAAAATACCATATAGTTTGGCAGTAAAATTTGAAACTAATATGGGAAGCGCTCCTCAATGATTAAAATATTCACTAAAAACTCCATATCCAGTACCACCGTTAAAATTAGATCCATCTGTAAAAACAAATGTTAACCTTATGTGCTGCAATGAGTGTTCTATAAACAAGCTTCTCATTTCTTCATCAGATTTGTCTCTCTTAAAACCTCTCAAAGATCTACAAAGATCTATAACCGGAAGTTTTCATGCCGGAGTAATTGAATAAGTAAAAGTGCATATTTGATTTCTTAAGATATTCATGGAATCTAATAGCATCTTAATTCTGAAGCTAAAAGGACGGGGGAAATTTCAGTGATATTCATAAAAACAATTGAAGCCATTTCTATTGGCTACAGCATAAACCCTCGAGTTTGGAAGTCTTTGTATTCTAAACCAGTATCAGCGTAGTGATGCTTGGCAATATAGTTCAAGGGGGATCTCTTTAGCATCAATCAGCAAAATAGATATCAGAGAGGATCAAAAAAAGCCTGTAGCAAGGACAATACCAGTGATGATCTGAGTCCAGAATCTTAAGATTATTAGAGGTTGCAGAGGAATATATTTCACAACCATAGAGCAACTTTGAAATTAACAGATTTATGTATCTTTAAAATAGAATACCTGTCTACCCCCCAATGAGTATTTGACATTACTTTTTGTATTTTCAAAGTCTCAAGATGTTTGGTCTTAATACACTTGAGGCAAGAGACTGCTGGAAGTTTTTAATTAAATATCAATCCTACAAAGTGTACTGCTTCTACACAGGGTATTCTATGACTATACAGGTAAAGGTCTGAATCTGGATGTATACCTCTAATGACAAAAGTGTATGACTGTAGTCTTACTAAAGGATACTCTATGACCTTATTTTTCTGCCCAGTTTACTATTTCACTGACTAC
Source organism: Oratosquilla oratoria (assembly GCF_046742065.1). Lineage (NCBI taxonomy): Eukaryota > Metazoa > Arthropoda > Malacostraca > Stomatopoda > Squillidae > Oratosquilla > Oratosquilla oratoria. The sequence goes on along the minus strand of NC_134783.1, from coordinate 22,435,413 downwards.
TGGTTGTAATTTCCTTTCAACATCAAGTATTTGGGTAGCAGCAAAGGATACTGAGAGATGGTCCATAATGTACAATGTACTTAATACATATTCAGGGATAGTATCTGTAACCCCATTAACTGCTAATGCAAAATGTTACACTAAGTATATTGCCCTGTAGGAATGCCCTCTTCTAGATACTTCTTATCTGATAAAATATCTGAGTGCCAAGAATGTTTTAAAAAGAGGCAACTCTCCTCATAGTGCACTTGCATGCAGTGTCTTGAGTATTCCATGCCCCCATGCTATATTATAGGCTTTCTCAATATCAAAGAATACTGTTATATGATGCTGCTTGGAGGCAAATGCTTCACATATAGATGTTTCCAACTGCATCACGACATCTATTGTGGAGTGCATTTTTCTGAACCCATACTGTATTTACCTAGTTGTTGTATTTTACAGGACGAGAGCTACAAGCATAGCTCTTGTTCCATAAAATACAACAACTGTGAAGGTGACAAGGTGTTATTTTACTCCAGATACCAAAAAAGTCTAATGTTTACCATTTTTTTCCATTAATTTATATAAACAGCAATTTAAGGCTATAGGTTGATAATCAGCTGCTAATGAAGGGTCTTTACAGGGTTTAATAAAAGGTAGCACATAAGCCATTTCCCATATGGTTGAGTAGTTGTTCTCATACCAAAGTTGATTGATTATACAAATCATGAATAGTTTTGTATTCTTTGAAACATGCCTAAACATTTCAAAAGGGATCTTATCTAGGCCAGGGACACTAATGGTATTTACCTAGCATTTACCTAGTTGTATTATATGGGAAGGGGAGCTATGCTCATGGTGACCCATTTTTGTATCTCGCAAGATCAAGTTTGTTCTTAAATTCTTGTATTGTGTTTGCACACACTATTTTTTTCATCCAATTTATTCCATATATCTATCAATCTGTGTGGGAAGCTGTTCTTTTTCAAGTCTCTTCTGTAGTCATCCTTTTTGAGTTTCATTGCATGTCCTCTTGTTTTTCCTCTGTCCCACTTTATTATGTCCTCCCTATCAAGGCATTCTTTTACTTTCATAATTCTGTAGATGGTTATTAGGTTCCCTCATTCTCTTCTTTGTTCCAGGGTTGGCAATTCCAGTTTGACCAGTCTTTGTTCATATGTCATGTTTGCAAGTGTTGGGGCCGATTTTGTCGTTGCTCTTTGTATTCTTTCTAATTTTCTTATATTCTTTTTTGTACTGGGAGACCATATCAGTGCTGCATATTCCAGTTTTGGCCTTATCAGTGTTTGTAATATTTAAAGGCCACCTTTATTAATCTCAACAAATTGTATGTTTCTCCGACTACATTATCTATATGTTTATCTGGCGACAAGTCTTTGGTGATGATTACTCCTAGGTTCCTTTCAGAATTTACTTTCTTTACTTCTTTTCCATCAATTTTAGTCCTGTTATTCTCTTCTTGCTTTTTCCAAATTCAATTATACTGCACTTCTTGATGTTGAATTCTACCTCCCATCTCTTGCTCCACTCTGAGACTTTGTTCAGATCCTGCTGCAATGAGTCACAGTCTATTTCAGAGTTTATTCTCCTTAATAATTTTGCATCATCTGCAAAGCAGTTCATGTAACTTTCAATAACTTCGTCCATGTCATTTACATATATTGGCAAACATTATCGGAGCTAGTACTGACCCCTGTGGGACACCACTACTCATTTCTTCCCATTTTGAATATTTGTCTCTGAGCACCACTCTCATTTTTTTTCCATGTAAGAAGTCCTCCATCCAATTCAATAGTTTTCCATGTATGCCTCCTATTGTTTCCAGTTTATATAGAAATTTTCTGTGTGGTACCTTATCAAATGCCTTTTGAATGTCCAGGAATGTACAGTCTGCCCAGCCATCCCTTTCTTACAATATATCTATCAATCTTGAATAGAAACAAATTAAATTAGTGGTACATGATCTTCCTTGTCTGAATCCAAATTGCCTCAGGTTCAGTATATCATTCTCCTCCAGATATTTTGTCCATCTTCGATGATTCTCTCACAAATTTTAACTATTGTACTCGTTAGGGACACCAGTCTATAATTTGTTGGGTCTTCCTTATTTCCCCCTTTATATATTGGCATTTTTCAAGTCTCCTGGTAGTTTTCCTTCTTTGAGTGAGGCCTTTCTTGGTTTGTAACATCACTCCTCCACCCTGCTTTGTTTATCAATTTCTGTACCAACAATTATATACTCCTTGTCCTACACTATTTGGTGGTAATGATCCTTTTAATTTTGTCTCCACAATCCCCATTATATCTGGGGGGGTTTTTTCTAGATAGTCATTCAATTCGTCAATTTCTGATATCAATCTGTCTATGTTGGTATATGATATCTTTAATTTTTTTTCTTGTCTTTCTTTTCTTCTTTCTCCTGTATTTCTTTTTTTCTTATGTGTTTCCAGTTAGAGCAGCAGTATTATAAAGTTAAAATTTATCTGAAGAAAAATATATATGCTACTGTTCTTCTTGACTTCTATACTAATATCCACAAGAACTGTCAGATTTTTCCGAGACTTGAACAAAATGGTCTGCAAAAGTGCTACTCACTTCTTTTGCATCAGCTGTGAGGCTATTGTTAACTTTTAGTGTTGGAGTTGGGAGTAAATTTTCCAGCATTTTTTTTTATGTTACTAATAGGTGTAAGGCTGTTTGTGGAAGATAAAAAATCCACCCATGACTGTCTTTTTGCAGCTTTCATAGCTTTTTGGAATTAAGCTCTACACTGTTTATTAATAACACCAGTACTCATTGACTTCCATTGGCTGCCAATCAAAGCACGTATGATTGACAAAATTTGTGTCCTGACACATCATGCAGTGCAATTTGGTAAACTTAGATACATGAGGAATTTACTGCAGGACTTACATCTTGGAAAGATTGCTCCACGATTATGTAGTGAGCTATCTGGAAATTTTAAGAACTGTGATAACTTGATAACCTTTAAGAAAGCACTGAAGACATTATTGATATGTGCATTAAGGAAATTATTGGTGTTGATACTATATATGACAGGCCAGTGGAGCGGGGTCTCGAACTTCATCAATAGTAAAATGGTAAACAAAATGTTTGATGTTTTATTGAAAACAACCAAAACCCTCTAGTCATATATTGCTGAAACTTGCTGTGAATATATATTTTGACCTGTTCTTTCTAATGTTGAGGTTTAGTTTGGTTAGGTTGAGTTAGGGTTTTTCAAGTTTGCTGGTTTTGTGCAGTTTGGTGGGTATTGGGAAACTGGTCAATATCTTCTGAACCAAGCAGTTAGAAAAAAAAATTGAATGCTAAGAAAATGTATATAGAGTCAGTAAGGTATTTCAGGATTTAAACACATTTTGCTTGTTTTTATGGTTTGCAGGTTTTGCTTGGATTTGGTTGATTTCAACAAATCAATGCATCTGTAAACAACAGTCAACACCTCTAATCTTGTCCAGCATCATCAAGAATGGGGCTTTTATGTTCAAGTATCTACCAAAGAATATAAGAAAACTAAGCAGCTGGTGCTGATGCATTCAAAACTAAACTGAACCAATTTCTATGCAAGCTCCTTGATATACCACCTGTTACAGGGTACACATAGACTTCTACAGGGCAGACCTGTTACACAAAGATAACAGGTTCAGACACTGCAGTGGAGCACCAAAATTATGATAGTGGTCTACAATATTAAAAGATATATGATCTTTTTCATTTCATGGTCTGCATGGCTGATGACAGCATCCTCAACATGTAGTCTTACCAGACTTAAAAAAAAAAGTGTCAATATTATTATATTGGCAGTGCTGTTGTTGTCTATTGTTTTAATGCCTTTCAGGTATGAATAACCTGATAAGAACATGCCTTCTAAGGATTTACTACTACAAACATTGGACAAGACCATCACCATGATTCCTACATTTGAGTCACAATGCTGCAACAGTATTGCTCAGCCTCATTCTGCTCTCCCACACTAAAGATCACACGAAACAAGACAAATAGGAACAATCAGAGGCAACATTCTTGAATGTATTATTGAAAAAATACGGTATTCATCTGTTTAATGCAAATCGAAAGTTTTGACTCATTCTTATCTCATCTCCGATATGACCCCTCCCCCCATAAAGTATAAACACATAGTGACATACGTATTACCCCCGACCTAATGAAAACAGAAATGTATGGAGGCTGAAAAGTGCAACAAATAAGTAAAATTCAACAGATCAGTGGACTTTTCTCTTACTTTAGAAGTTTTGTTGCCGCTTTCCATCAAAGCTAAATGTATTTTTCTCAGACGGCCCTTCTGTAATGTATTTGGTGTCTTGGTTACAGCTCACAATCTTGTAACTCTTGTTTACACTTCATATTCGTATTTCACAAGTTTCAGACCGAAATCCTACAAAATTTCTCAAATACGAAATATTTATTTTCTTAATTATTATTTTTCTGTTGTTTTCGTAAGTCAGCTGGGTACATGTTAGCCATGGTGCACAATTTTCAAACATTTATATCTTCTATCAACTATCTGCCTTGTTTAGATATGCGATGTTTGTGTTGCACTGGAATACGATGTTTGGGAAAAATTGGAATGATTTCCTCTGTCAAATAATTTGGTTTTCGGGTCTTTACAATTTATAAGTGAAAAGGCATCTCTTGGATGTGATTCTCGGTTTTATTGACAACCAGTGGAAATTTGCAATTCAATAGTCATAAAATAATACTGAGGCAGAGGCAATGCAATGAAGTCCAGTCTGAAGCCTTTAGAAACACCTAAGTAAGATGCTGTATTGCCTGGCATTTGTTTTGTATGTTTATTTGTTTGTTATTATTTGTCTGTTTGTTTATTATGATTTTATTGGTTATAATTTATTATTATCTATCTGTCAATTCATTATATTTACCTGTTTTATTATTCAACTTTACCTATTTACTAATTTATTATTGTTTATGTTATGATTTTTATTTATCTATTTATCCCGTCTGGGGTATTGGCTGCATGTTATTGTGGCACAGCAGTATGCAGTTGATACTTTAGGGTCTACATGGGGCGCCCCTACGGACCAGAGACACACATCATTTTGTACATACAGAAATGATGACACTTTTATACTACGACTGTCCCTCCGTTATGCTGTCCCCCTACCCCTTGTTACTGTCCTGTACCATTTCTCTGAGTATTCATTTCCTTTTTTCGCCTACCTACCCTGTGGTGGGGGCAAAAGAATACTGCCACCAAGTATTTCCACTTAAGTCGTAAAAGGCGACAAAAAAGGGACGGGGGATGGGATTAGGAGTCCTACTACATGTAGCCCCAAAAAGGGACATTCCTAAAAACGAAAGTAAAGGCATAAGAGGGTCTGGGAGTTTTCCAACCAGTGCCCTAAGGTTTGGGTCTTTTAATGCGCGTGGATGTGGTACAGATGAGAGTAAAAGGGAAGAGATAGGCAGTATGTTTGTGAGAAGAAAGATGGATGTAATGGCTTTGAGTGAAACTAAAATGAAAGGGAATGGCAACTGTGAGTTTGGGAGTGTAGCTGGGAGGTACTCAGGAGTGAAGAGGGGACGAGGGAGAGAAGGGGTGGCTATACTAGTAAGTGAAGAGATAAGTAAGCGGGTAGTGGAGTGGAAGGAGGTGTCATCAAGGTTGATGTGGATGAAGGTGAAGCTAGGAAAGGAGATGTGGGTTTTTGTAAGTGCGTATGGGCCTGGTAGTGAGAAGAGTGTAGAGGAAAGGGAGGCTTTTTGGGTAGATATAAATGAGTGCATAGAGGGATTAGGGAGAAATGTCAATGTAGCTGTATTGGGAGACCTAAATGCTAGGGTAGGAAATGAACCAATTGACGGAGTGATTGGAAGTATGGAGTTCCAGGTAAAAATCGTAGTGGAGAATTGATGGTGGAGATGTATCTTGAAAGAGAGTTGATGATAGCAAATACAGTATTTAGGAAGAAAGTCAAGCATAAGTACACATGGGAGAGGGTGGTGGATGGAAGGGTGGCAGATAGAGCGTTAATGGACTATATAGTGGTGACCAGGAGTATGGTAGGAGGAGTTAAGGATGTACATGTTCTAAAGGGAGAGAGTGGGGCAATATTAGATCAGTTCCTGGTGGTAGGTAAATTGAGAGTGGAGAATAGGTGGAGAGAGAGGAAAAGGGCAGAAGGTAGGGAGGCACTTAGAGTGAACAGCTTAAATGAGGAAAAAAAAGGAGTATAAGAAGAAGCTGAGAGAGGAGTGGAAGAGAGTTAAGGATAGAGTAGAACTAGGAGTGGAGGAGGAATGGGGATGGTTTAAGGAGGGAGTCATAAGGTGTGCAAAGATGGTGTGTGGAACAAGGAGGGCGGGAGAAAATAGAAGGAAGGGTAGTGAGTGGTGGGATGAGGATCAAAGAAGGGTGTAGAAGAGAGGAAGCAGGCATTCATAGATTGGCTACAAATTAGGACGAGGGAATCGTATGAGAGGTACAAAGTAAAGAGAAAGGAAGTTAAGCATAAGATAAAGGAAGCAAAGAGGAGAGCAGATGTGAAATGGGGAAAGAGTATGACAGAAAATTTTGAAAGTAATAAAAAGATGTTTTGGAAGAAAATTAAAAGAGGAAGAGGAGGCGAATCAAGTAGAGAAGAAAAGGTAAAAGGTGCAGATGGAGAGATGATAATGGAAGAGAAGGCAGTGAGAGGAAGGTGGGCAGAGTATTTTAGGGAGTTGCTAAATGTGAAGGAGGATAGGGAGGGAAAGGTAGTTGCAGTGGGAAGCGCTAAGAAAATTAGAGTGATGAGTGAGGAAAATGGAGGAGAAATAGGGAAGGATGAAGTGGAAGCAGCTGTTAAGATGATGAGAGCAGGTAAGGCACCTGGTCTGGATGGATGCCATGCAGAATGTCTGAAGAAAGGAGGTACAGTTATGGTAGACTGGCTGGTGAGGTTATTTAATGTTTGTTTAAGAGAGGGTAGAGTGCCGGAGGACTGGAGGAGTACTTGTATAGTTCCGCTTTACAAAGGAAAGTGGGACAAGTGTGAGTGTATTAGTTACAGAGGGATCAGCTTGTTGAGTGTAGTTGGGAAGGCTTATGGGAGGATCTTGATTGAGAGGATTAGGAGAGGAACAGAGGGAGTAATTGGTGAGGAACAGTGTGGTTTTGGGACAGGTAGGGGTTGTGTAGATCAGATCTTTGTGGTAAGACAGATATGTGAGAAAGCTATAGGAAAAGGTAAGGATGTTTTTTTGGGCTTTTATGGATCTGGAAAAGGCTTACGACAGGGTAGACAGAAAGGCACTGTGGGAGGTACTGCAGATATATGGGATAGGAGGAAAGCTGTTAAGAGCAGTCAAGAGTTTTTATGAGAGTAGTAGAGCTTGCGTTAGGATTAGAAATGGAGAGAGTGAATGGTTTGAGGTAAAGGTGGGACTTCGTTAGGGGTGTGTTATGTCGCCCTGGCTGTTCAATCTTTACATGGATGGGGTGGTGCGAGAGGTGAATGCAAGGGTAGTGGGTCAGGGGTTGGAGATGATTAAAGAAAATGGAGAAAAGTGGGAGGTGAGCCAGCTGTTGTTTGCTGACGACACTGCGTTTGTAGCAGGATCAGAGGAGGGATTGAGGAAGTTAGTGACAGAGTTTGAGAAGGTGTGTGAAAGAAGGAAGCTGAAGATAAATGTGGGCAAAAGTAAGGTGATGAGATGTACAAGGGGAGAGAGTGACAGTAGGCTGGAAGTGAGCATTAAGGGTGAGAAACTGGAGGAAGTGGATAGTTTTAGATACTTGGGTGCGAATGTGACAGGAAAGGGAGGAGTGGGGTGGAGGTAGAATGTAGATTGAGAGAAGCGAGTAAATGCCTTGGTGGATTAAAAAGTGTAATGAGAAATAGACATCTGGGAATGGATGCTAAGAGGGGTTATATGAAGGAGTGATTGTGGCAACAGCAATGTACGGGGCAGAAACATGGAACATGAGAGAGGAAGAGAGAAAGAGTTTGAATGTGTTTGAGATGAAATATCTGAGAAGTATGATAGGGGTTACTAGGCTAGATAGAGTGAGAAATGAGGAGGTGAGGAGGAGAACAGGGGTGGAAAGGGAGCTGGGAGATAGGGTTGATGAAAGAGTATTAGGATGGTTTGGACACATGGAAAGAATGAGTGAAGAAAGATTAGTAAAAGAAGTGTGGAAGGCGGAGGTGGAAGGAGTGAATATGAGGGGGCGTCCTAGGATGAGATGGATGGATGGAGTGAAAGGGGCTTTACAAAAGAGAGGAATGTCTGTAGAGGAAGGACGGGAGAGGACAGAAGATAGGGGTGAATGGAGAAGAGTTGTGTATAGATGAGGCTGTGATGAATGACGGGGAGTGGGTGGGGGATTGGGGGATGAGGAAGTATGTATGAGAAAAAAATTGACGCAGCCCGAAGGGATTTCTCCCCGTCTTCTCCTTTTCTGCATGAGGGGACGGAGAGGGGGGGGGGGTGCCGAATTTATGAAGCGGCCTTACTGTGGATATCCTGTGTCTTGCGACACTGCCTCTGACCCAGGGCAGTGGACAGGATGAAGGGATGACCCGTCATCCAGGAGGTGCCAAGATAAGAGGGAGGGAGGAGAGTGGAGGGGAGTGGAATATATGGGAAATGAAATGGGTGGGAGTGATTTCTATTCCTTTTTCTTTTTGGCTACCCCCCCGTGTAAGGGGGAAAAAGCCTTTGGTATATGTATGGTATATGTACCTATCATTATTATAATTTTTCGCATCCGACCTAGTTATGGACCAAAAATTCCTCTGTCGACATGCTACTCATTTGTAATACTTTGTTTTATTTTGTATAAATCGTAGTCTCCTTAAATTATCATATGGTAGTTTATTACATATCGAGTTACAATAATGTACTTTAGGAATGATGTGATTATGGATGAAGGCTGACAAAACCGTAGCTTTCGGGTTCAGTCGTGGCTGTAGGTTTGATGAGTATTTCGAAAGATAGAAGTGTCGCATATATATGCCAACAGAAACATGGAACACAAGAGAAGAAGAGAAGAGGAGTTTGAATGAATTGAGATGTGGTGCCTGAGAAGTATGATAGGGGTTACTATAGGCTGGATAGAGTGAGAAATGAGGTAAGGAGGAGAGCGCGGGTGGAAAGGGTGTTGGGAGATAGGGTTGATGAAAGTGTTGGGATGGTTTGGACACAAGGAAAGAATGAATGAAAAAATATTAGTAAAAGAGGTGTGTAAGGCAAAGGTGGGAGGAGTGAACATGAGGGGACGCCCAAGGATGAGATGGATAGATGGGGTAAAAGGGGCATTAGGAAAGAGGGGAATGTCTGTTGAGGAAGTGTCTTCTCACCTTATCAAAAGTTATTTCTTTTGACTACTGTTTCTTCGCTAGTTTATCTTTCACTTTGCAATCCCCCAAGGCATTTACTCGCTTCTCCCACTCTACACTCTACCTTTATCTAAATTCACTAGGTTTCCTATTTCTAATTCTAACACATTTAAACTCGCATCTTCTCAATGTTCACTCCACTTACGCACTACCATATGCCTCAGCCGACGCCCCATCCGCCCTCCTTCCTACACAGTGACCTTTGATCCCGTGCCCGGGAGACCAACTGCACACCCCTACCTGCACAACATACCACACACCCCTTGATCTCTAGATCAACTTATTCTTCGTCTCCTCCACTTCCTACTTCGTAGTCCTGCAGCCATCTCGGAGGACGTCTATTACGCTGCGGCCGTCGGGGCGTCACTACCCCATCTACCACCGCGTCACGATTCTCTTCCGTCGTTTTCTCCGCCATTCACTACACGACGATCCAGGATATGTCGCGGCACTCCCCCGACAGAGATGTTGTTCCGCGAATTTACCTCCATTACGATACCCCTCGTCCACTGTGACGTGCACTTACTATCCTTTGGCTTCACCCATACCTCCCCAACCTATACTGAGCCTGAAATCTGGAGCTGGAGGTCCTTGATCGATGCTAGGAGGAAGGTCTTGGAGATGGAGGCGAGTTGTTGCTCCGGTGATTGATGAGGCTGTTTTGACCTCAGTTGGCAAGAGACTGTCCTTATAAACCCCGTGGCGGGATCACGTCTTTGTGTTTCAAGCGGGTTAGGCCGTCCGAGCCCTCGGGTCGCGCATCTTGCGCAGCTTGGCCACGCCCCCAAGCCAGGTCGCGTCGCCGGGTCAGAGTGTGATTGGAGCAGGTCAATTTGCACACGACCCGTGGCGACTGCGATTGGATGCGGGGGTTCGCTCACGACCCGCGGGCATAGCCTCGTACCCCGCTAGCAATCTAAGCGCGCACTCCAGCTGCATAGGTCATCACGTGAGTACCATTTCTTACCTTGCTTCCGCTAATTAATTAGTGTACATAGTTAAATATTTTGCCTCCGTGCCAAATACACATTTAAACACATTTCGTGTTTGGAATTACTTATCCTATTTCTACCACACTACCATACTGGTGGCGGCGGTGAAATTTGGTAAGAAGTTCTAATACTCAGTGAACATGCATACAAATTACAAAGTACACTATCACGATACTCAGTGAACACAAAGGAGTGCTAGTTAGAGCTAGGACTGATAAGTATCTCACTATGTCTCGGCGTTCAAGCGTACCGGTGAGCCACCAGGCAAAGGCACTCCAGGCGACTGCAGATGTCCCATTCTTTCTTTCATCAGGGATTAACCATCACCCCATGAGTGGCCTCCCTGCCTGTACGGACGCGCAATCTTGGCTTTTTTTTTTTATTGGAAGAAAGGTGGTCCCCAAAGGTCCCTGACGCAGACAAAATTGCAGTTACTCAGCAGAAAACTGCCGGTGATGCCGCGATAGCTGCTCGCCTAGCCAAGGGTAGGCATCCCAATTATTGGGAAGGATTCAAAGTCGCATTCCGCGACTTTTTTTATGCGCCCGCGTCAGCGGATGCTGTTGCCGACCGCCTAGCCGAGGCAGTCATGAAACCCTCTAAGACGCTCACATCTTTTGCTCTAAGGTTGGCTGATATGGTCTCGTCCTATGCGGTGTACCACCCAGAGCGGGAGGATTGGGCCAGAATTAAACGGGCTATGCCGCCGCAGTTCGCAGGCACCCTCACTCGCGAACAGCAGTCTTCCATCATTGGTGTCCTCCATGCGGCCATTGACTATGCCCAGCGGCATAGTTGCGATGTGAAAACGGTGTATGCGGGCGGTGCAGACTCGCCCATGGCTTTACATACTGCCACGGCCGCTGTGTCGCACCAATACCCGGCCGCGGACGCAATTTCCCACCCACCCTCACAATCATATCCAATATCCACATTACACAGAGTCCCAGGCTCTTCCTCACCTCGCACTTCGCGGGAGACAGAGACGAATCCTCGCAATTTGCGAGAGACGGAGGCGCGCCCTCGCCATGAGCGAGAGACCGAGGCGCGGCCTCGCGAGGAACCCACATACTCTTCTCACAGGGCAGGGGGACACAGGAACACGTGGAAGCGTAACCGGGGCCGTGGTAATCAAAATAGGTGGCGTCCATATTGCGCCCATTGCAAGAAGGTGGGACACGCGACCGATGCGTGCTATTTTAGGGCACGCGGTCAGGCAAGCACGTGTTGCCACACTTGCGGGGGCGCAGAGCGGATTTGGAAGGTTAATACTAATGTCGGTCAGGAGGCCCAGATGGGTTTCTTGGAGAGTGGCTCGTCAAAAAACGGCCAGCGCAATGGAAAGCACACCCCAAGGTGACGGTCGAGCGGCAGTCGAGCGTGGAAATTGTTCACGTCGATTTGGCCAGCTCCCATGGTGCTGATGGAGGTTTGGCTATGGTGGCAGTTACTTTGTTAGAGCCACACGCTACTCGGTCCGTTTGTGCTCTCCTAGACACAGGAGCGGCGGTGTCTCTTATTCATAAGAGCATTTTGCCTGTTACCATGGAAGGCTCCCAGGTAGGTACCACTAGAATCATAGTGGCCGACGGTTCAGAGATGCCCAATCTTGGCAAAGTCACTGTTAGGTTTGATCTCGCAGGGTTTCCGTTCCAACATTCTTTCTTCATAATCCCTGCTGAGGGTCTTCCTTCTAAGCTCATCATCGGGTTCGATTTCCTCGCTGCGCACAAGGTGACTTTGACATTCCGTCCATTAACATTCAAAGTTGAGGGCAAGGATGTTCCAGTAATCCTTGCAGGGACGGCCCAGCATTCACCACCGCTCATCGCCGTGTGCGAGGAGCGCCACAGTTATCAGGGGGTAAGTGAAACAGCCACGTTCCCGGTTAAGACCATTGAGGCTCATTGGGTACCAGGTTTCTCAGGCGGAACCATAGGTTTAGTACTCGAGAGGGCAGACAAGCTCGCTCCCGCAGGTCAGGCCGTCTCGGCGCTGTTTACAGCACGCCCATACGCCGAGGGCGCCAGCCTGCTCGGCCAGGGAGTAGTAGAGCTGCTCAGGATGGAAGATGGAAAGGCATGGTGCAAAGTTCCATTCCTGAATTTGGGCCCTGATACCCATGAGATCCGCAAAGACCAAGTGGTTGGGGAACTTACTCTCTTAGGGGAGATTGCGCTAGTAGATGGTGGAACTAACGTCTCGGTGGGAACGGTGCAGGCGTCTAACGTAGTGGATAGCTCTCGTGGTGATAAGTTACGATTAGAAGTAGGGAAATTTTTCCCTAATAAGCATAGCAGGGAAAGTATAGCTCTGGCCTCTTTGGTGGTCAAATATGGCGATGTTTTTGCCTTACCAGGGGATCCACTTACCGTGACGCCTCACTTCTTACACGAGATTCGGACCATTGGACCGCCGGTCTACCGCAAATCTTATCCCATTCCTGAGAAGTACAGAGGAGAGATAAGAGAACTCATTGGGGATATGCTCCGTAGGGTGATCATTCGCCCATCTCGTTCTCCTTACAATGCTCCTGTCGTTCCAGTTGTTAAGAAGAATAAAACCCTTCGTCTTTGTCTTGATTTTCGTGCTCTAAATCGACACGTAGTTGATGATAGGCTCCCTCTTCCCCATATTGACTCGATGCTGCGAAGTCTCGGCTCCAGCGTCATATTCTCACTGCTAGATCTTATGCATGGGTATCTCCAAATCCCGCTGATGGAGAGCAGTTGCGAGAAAACGGCGTTCTCGACGCCCGAAGGACATTACGAGTTTACGTCTCTTCCTTTTGGGTTAAAAGACGCTCCGTCTTGTTTTCAAAGGGTGATGAATCAGGTGCTAACGGGGCTGTTAGGGATTAGTGCGATGGTGTACATGGATCATATTGTTCTGGGAACATCTTGGGTCGACCACCTCAAGAATCTTGAGGATGTCCTTCGGAGGTTGCAAGAGGCAAACCTCTCATTGAGGCTGGAGAAATGTCATTTCTTCCAGAAGGAGGTCGCTTACCTAGGTCATGTTATATCCCAGGACGGGATAAAGCCTCAGCCAGATAAAGTCCGAGCCATCAAAACTTTTCCCCGGCCAGCGCGTCAGAAAGAGCTGCTTTCATTTCTGGGATTAGCGGGATACTACAGGAAGTTTATTCCTAACTTTGCTGAGATTTCGTTGCCTTTGGTCGATATGACGAAGGGTGACGTAGCGGGGAAGCACAAGAATCGTGAGCTTGGTCCATGGACACCTCCTCAGTTACATGCGTTTGAGTCCCTCAAATCCCATTTGTCCTCCACGGTGGTCCTCCCTTACCCCAATTTTGCGAAACCTTTCTTGCTCACCACTGACGCCAGTGCTTCGGCGATTGGGGGCGTGCTTCAGCAAGAGGACGACGGAGGTAGGAGACGCCCACTCTCCTATTTCAGTCGCACTCTTAACGAGCACGAGAGACGGTATAGTACCGTTGAAAGAGAAGCGTTAGCGGCGGTGTACGGTCTCACGATTAATCGCCCGCTAATCATGGGATATCCGGTGAGACTTTTGAGCGATCACAGGCCTTTGGTCTGGCTCTTCACTGCTAAGGGCACGAACACTCGGATTCTCCGGTGGCAAATGGCGATCGCCGACTTCGATATTGAAGTCAATTATATCCCTGGGAGATTGAATATCGTCGCTGACGCACTCTCTCGGATACGGGGGCTGACCACCCTATAGATGAATGTATAGTTTCGGCCATATCCACGAGTGGCCGGGGTAACTCAAACTCAAATTCTGAGGAGGATACCGTCACGTGGAACCAGTTAGAGATCCGAAAAGAGCAGGATGCACATCCTGATTGGGATCGAATTAAGGAGTACCTAAAGGGGGCCACGTCAGGAGCGCCAAAGATCCCGCGCCAAAGAGTGCCGATCGGGGAGTTTCGACTCCTCCCCGACGGACTCCTATATCATGCGCGTAGAAATGGGTACCAGTTAGAGGAACTTCGCCTGGTATGCCCTGAAGGAGCAAAGGCAGCAGGCTTACGTATTGCCCATTGCCTTTCTATGGCGGGCCATGGCGGAGTCCAAGTTACTTTGGAACGGCTACAAAAGTTTGCTTTTTGGCCGAAAATGTCGGAGGATGTGAAGGAATTAAAAAAAAAAAAAAAAAAAAAAAAATGCAAAATCTGCATTAATTGCAAACCTTCCTATGACCTCCCAGCTCTACTTAGACAGTTTCCTGGCGTAAAAACTCCGTTTGAGAGAGTGCATGTTGATCTCATTGGCCCGTTAACCACCACCCTAAATGGTGTGAAGTACATCCTGACAGTAGTCGATGTACTAACCCGTTTCTTGGTCGCCGTGCCCATTAATTCCAAAAAAGCGCGGACTGTAGCCCGAGCTTTCCTAAACCACGTCCTGGCCATACATGACGCTCCGAGGCAGGTGATCTCAGACGGCGGAGGAGAATTCATGAATGAGACGTTCAAAGAGGTAATGGCAATAGCGAACATCAGCCATCATAAGATAACGCCATATCACCCCTCCAGCAACGAGATCGTTGAGAGGGTAAATGGGACCATCATAAAAATCTTACGGTCCCTAGTCCAGGACAATCAAACAGGCTGGGATCAGATGCTCCCTTTAGCGGTCTTAGCATACAATTCTGCGTATCATAGTCCTGCGAGATTCCCCGCATTTCCTCTTGTTCCACAGAGACCCCGTCCTCCCTATAACTGAGTTCACCAGGCCCAGTGCCCCGTGGTATAATACGGATAATTTAGCAGCCGAAACAATGGCTTTAGCAAACTCATGTTTCGACAGGTGCCAAAAGTTCATCGAGGCTGCAACAATTGAGAGGCACACAAAACGGCCGAGGGCAAGGATAATGCAGCTCGCCCTTGGTGACAGACTATACGTCACCGCCATACCTAGGCAAGGGGTGACAAAGAAACTCCAGCCATTGTACCAAGACCCCTATAGTGATCAAACAGGTTAGTGATGTAATCTATTGCATCAAACATCTGCGGTCAGGACGTGAGTTCAGGAGGGCAACCTCTCTGTGTGCGAGAATAAGAACGTTAGAAGAGCGTTCCCCACACATGAGCAGGAATTCCTAGACCTACAGGAGGATAGTGCCAGCTCACATTAGTAAGCGGATTCGAAAGCCATGTAACCTCTCCGTGTGCGAAACACAAACGCCAGACGAGCGTTCACCACACGTGAGAAGGAATTTGAACCTACCACCAGTGATACAGACAAATTAACTGTTATGTTCCTTTTTTTTCAGACCTTTTTCACACATTTCCCTACTGTAGATATGGTGATGATTTTTTTTAATTGACTTCCTTTTGTATGACGCCAACCCCCCATTCGGACCGAGCCAGCGCAGCGCCTTTCTGCCGGTCGAGAGAAATACCGCGGGTCGTTCTACCAGCTGTAGGATCCCAGACGAGGGGCGTGGAGCAGCTCCCCAATGACGAGGGAGCAAGTCGCCGCGGAGTGCAGGGCAGGAGCCCTTCTTATTTTCTCCACCCCTATTTTTTTTTTTTATATCAGTTCAGGCGGTGGGTTTTTTCATCAAGTTGAATGCCGTCTCTAGGGGATTCACCAAGGTGAATAACCTCTCGACGCGTACATCTCGATTTTTTTCCCTCACGCCAAGTCTAGGTCCTCACTTTGTTAGCGGGGGGAGGGATGTCGTGAGACGATGCGCTGTGTCTTTGTGTTTCAAGCGGGTTAGGTCGTCCGAGCCCTCGGGTCGCGCATCTTGCGCAGCTTGGCCACGCCCCCAAGCCAGGTCGCGTCGCCGGGTCAGAGTGTGTGGTTGAGCTCGGCGGGAACTGACTGTCCTCGTGGGGTGGCACTTCACGGCGGGAGGTGAGATCGATTCCGCAGGCGTCTCTCCGTAGTTATGCCAGTTCCTTTCCGGTCAGGATGTCCCAAAAAGGGGAGAACTGTAATCTAGTTCGTCGAATAGGCACAAGGGTGGTGATTCATTCCACCCTAAGCGCGGTGTGTTCATTGGAGGCTGACCTCGTTGCAACACAGTTCAAACCCCTTCCCACGAGGGTCGGGCGTCACTCACATCACTGTCCACAATTCGATAAGTCTCCGGGGGGGGGGGGTTTGGCACATGAATCACTTGTGTAGGGTCTGACGGTGCGTAAACGGGTCACTTTAAGGAGAAAATCCTCGATAGCCACTGTATGGGAGGGTAGAGTGCGTTTGAACTTCCGAGAATACGAATGGCCCAACCTCCCTGTGGGATGACTGCCCAGTGCCCGGCACTGCCGGGTCAACTGCCTATGCCCATACACTGTATGGCATACACCGTTGCCGTTTTTTTCTAAATGTCAAATCAATAGTTCCGTAGGGAGCGCCGTGCACGTTTATGTGGAAGTTGAAACAGTTCTAATTGTTCCTTGAGGGTAGTCACTACTCACGAGAGTGGAAGATATGATCCTAACTAGTCTAATTTAAACTAGCCTAAACAATAAATGGCAAGAATGCAGGGGGGGGGGTCTGAACCGTTAGAACCAATTCGAATGGTAACTCTTCGATGCAATACCAATTCTATTCATAAAGTAGCAACTTACAACTGCAAGAAGGAACAGTAAACTTGAGAGGTTGTGGAATCCCACACTTAATTTTAAACATTCGTGTCTTTGCTCGCAGGCATATGTAGACACCTGGAACTAAAGGGAGGGGGGAGGGTTTTCCTGAGCAATTAGAAGTCTCTCTCAAATTCATTAAGGCACTGTAATTGACTGCCAAATTGGCACAACAGTTAATGAGGATAAGGAGAAGGAAAAATATCAAGAAGTAGTTGCTAGAGGCCTTAAGAGTTCCGGTAATTCCAAAGAGTAGAGGGAATTGATAGCTGAAAAGGGCTGAAAGATGAAAAAATGTGGAGCCTGCGTCGGGTATGCCCTTGAGCGAAAGTATTTGGTAACTGTGGTTTGAGAGTAGATGTAAGAAAATGAGAAGAAATAGTAGGACGTGTGTCACAACCCAAAGTTGTGACATATAGTAAAGTAGCATTTTTTGCAATAAATGCAAATTTTTTTTTGCATTTATAGTCGTAATAGCAATAATAGAATAAATGCTAGAAATCCGGGCTCTAGTTATTACTTATACTTGGTTATTTCAATAAAAGTAAAAGAATAAGGGTATAAATAAAATTCAGAGTAAATATAATTTTAAGTTTCATTCACCCAGTATTACACTGGACTAATTTGTGTTGGAATCAGAATTTACAGTTCTCATAGTTGGTCTCAATCAGTGAATTCGAAAAGAAATTTATAAAGAAAAATAGAATTTATGAGTACATTTGATAATCAGCAGTGGGAGAAAAACCACCATCCCTTGAGTTTTTCATGACTATTAGGTTAAAAATTAAAATTATGGCATTACACAGATAATCATTTGACAAGCTCCTTCTCTTTCCCCTGAATACAACATCCCAAACTCTTTCATTAACAGCTTCTTAAGCACCCACCTATCCCACACTCTTTTCTACACATACTTATGCTCATCTGTCTCAAGCACTGTGTTCACTATCATTATTTCTCTTTCTAACCAACATTTCTCCACCTCATTCTTACCTGACATCCCCATACCTCCCTATTACTCTGGCACTGAGATCCACCAACACCACTACATTTACATTCCTCCCAAAGCTCTCTATACACTCATTTAAATAAAGCCATAAATCCTCCCTCTCTTTTCTCACTACAAGTGTCATATTTACAAAAGCCCATATCTCCCATCCTAATTTCATCTTTGTCCATATTATCATCAAAGACACCACTCCACCATGCACTTTCCAATCACTTAGTAGCAGTGTTGCTCCTTCCTCTTTCAACCACTCATCACTTTTGACATCCTACCCATAACACTCCCAAACTCTGACTCACCCTTCTCTTTCAGTTTAGTTTCACTTAATGCTAACATGTCTGTCTTTCCTCTCACAAACATACTACCAATCTCTTCCTTTTACTCTCATCTATACCACATCCACACATATTTAATGGTTGGGGGTCCTTCTCCCAGGCCTTATGCCTTGATTTTTTGTAGGAAAACTAAACAATGAGAGATCCCTAGTCCCCTCAATCTATCCCATTTAGTCACCTGCTATAATATGCATGGGATCACAGTGGTAGCATTTTTCTCCCCCCCTCCCACCACTGGGATCATGAAAATGTTATGTCACAGAAATGATAAAGAACAGGTTCAAGAAAATAATGTAAAGGAGGGACAGCAGTAGTACAAATGTAACAACCTTCCTTTATGAACATAGATCTTAACTCTAATAAAGATGAATGATATATGGCTTTGGGCTATAAGGGTGTGCCAAAAACAGTCTATAAAGTATAGACTGCTTGTTATCATATAGTCAATAGTCCAGTAAAATAGTGGTGGTAAGAATTATAATAATAATGATGATAATAGTAGTAATAATAATAATAGTAGTAGTAGTAGTAGTAATAATAATAACAATAATGGTAATGATAATGATGATAATAATAATAATAATTCATACATACATATACCAAAAGGACTCTTCCCTCTCATAAGGGATCTACCTTGCCAAAAGGCCTCTTTCTTCTCATAAGTGATGTGGTCTGTCAAAAGACATGCACCAACCCTTCACCCATCTCACCAATTCAACACCAGTTTTTCTTTTTATCTTTGCTCCTTGTGGATGAAGGGCCATCCCTGACCCCACCCCTGTCTATAGCTTGGATCAGAGGCATTGCAAGACACAGTACCTCTACAGAAGCACCCCAGAGTCAAAGCTGGTTTGCCCACAGCTGGATCCAGAAGAATTAGATTCATGGAAGTGCTAAAGGTCTGGTTCAAGGGAAACAGCATAAAGGAGGGACAGCTGTAGTACAGAAGTACTATCTTCTTTTACAAGTAGAGATCTTTAAAAGTTAACATAAACAAATGGTGAGTGGCTCTGGTCCTTGGGGGCATCCTAAAATAGTCCCTACATGTTACCATGCAATCAATATCTCATTATAGGAATGATGATGATGATGATGATAAATAAATAATACATACATACAATAAACGGGTCACTATGAGCTTAGCTCTCATCTTGTAAAATACAACTGGGTAAATACACACATATACATATACACCAAGGGCTTTTTCCCCCTTACAAGAGAGATAGCCAAAGTCAAAGGCATAAATCCACTCCCACCCATTATATCACCACATACTAAATTCCCATTCACCATGCCTCCCTCCCTCCTTTCTCAGCTCCTCCTGAATGACGGGTCATCCCCGCATCTTGCCCACTACCCTGGATCAGAAGAAATGCAGCTACACACAGTACATCCACAGCAAGGCTACTTCATTTAATCAGTAAATCCCCCCCTCCATCCCCTCATACAGAAAAAGAGATGGGGAGAAATCCCTTAATGCTGCATCAATATATCATTAACACATACTCCCTAACCACCCCCATCCCCTACCCACTCCCTTCCATGCATCACAGCATCATCCATACACAATCACTCTCCACTCACCCCTATCTTGTGTCTTCTCCCTTCTTCATAAGACATTCTCCTCTTTCCCCATGCCCCTTTTACTCCATCCATCCATCTCATCCTTGGTCGTCCCCTCATGTTCACTCCATCCACCTCTGCTTTCCACACCTCTATTAATCTTTCTTCACTCATTCTTTCCATGTGTCCAAACTATTCCAATAGTCTTCCATCAACTCTTTCTCCCAATTCCCTTTCCACCCCCGCTCTCCTCCCCACCTCTCACTCTATACACCCTAGTAACCCCTATCATACTTCTCAGGCACTTCATCTCGAATGCATTTAAAAGTCTTCCTCTCTTATGATCCATGTTTCTGCCCCAAACAGTGCTATATATATATAAATGACATGGATGAAGGTGTAGAATGTTATATGAACTTCCTTCCAGGTGACACAAACTACTAAAGAAAGTACAGAAAACAACTGTGAATTGCTACAGAGAGACCTGGACAAAGTCTGGGAAAGGAGCCACAAGTGGGAAGTGAACTTCAACAACATTAAGAAATGTAGCATAATGGAGTTTTGAAAAAGTAAAAAAAAGAATACCTGGACAATATAAAATTGGTACAAAGAAAGTAAAGAATGTTTTGAAAAGGACCTAGGAGTAATTATCACCAAGGACATGTCCCCAGACAACCATATAAACAAAATAGTCAGAGAAACCTACAATTTACTAAGATCGATAAAGGTGGCTTTTAATTACTTGGATGAAGTAATAGTAAAAAAATATCAGTTACACTGATAAGACCAAGGTTGGAGTACACTGCGACACTATGGACACCTAGTACAAAGAAGAATATAAGGAAATTAGAAAGAATCCAAAGGACAACGAGAGCCCCAACACTTTCAAAATTGACATACAAACAAAGATTGGCTAAACTGGAACTACTAACCCTGGAACAAAGATGATAAAGAGGAGATCTATTGGCCATTTATAGAATCATGAAAGGAATGGAAATCCTTGACAGAGAAGACTTAGTAAAGTGGGATAAAAGAAAAACAAGGGAACATGAAAAGAAAGTCAAAAAGGATAGTTATAGAAGAGATCTGAAAAAAAAAAAAAATTGGACAAAACAATAGTGTGTGCAAATACCATACAAGAATTTAAGAACAAACTAGATGTTGCGAGATACAAAGATGAGTCACTACAAGCATAGCTCCCCTTCCTGTATAATACAACTAGGTAAATACAATCTCCTCTAAGCATCCATTCTTTTATGTCTATTTCTCATTACATTTTTTAACACCTCACAGCATTTACTTGCTTCTCTCATTCTATATTCTGCCTCCACCTCCACTCCTCTCTTTCCCACCACAGTTGTCCCCAAATATAATAATAATTATCATTGCATAAACACGGCAAAGGAAACATGGACTGGAAGTGAAGAGTTTATTCCTGACATTTCATCTATTGACTTTGAGAAGTCAATAGACGAAATGTCAGGAATAAACGCTTCACTCCCAGTTCATGTTTCCTTTGCCGTGTTTATGCAACTTGTTCACATGGATTTTCAATAATTATCATTATTATCTCAAGTTTCACTGACAAGAAACCTTTCACCCCACAGTGTATGGTGGCAGTACTTGGGTGCTCCCATTGTATCTGTAAAGAAACTTTGGACTGTTATCTTTTTGGGGCAATTTTTGTCATGAGTTTCTACTTGTAGTAGTAGGAGAGCAGCTGCTGGTTGCCAGCTCTCCTAATACAAAAAGGTGGAGAAATGCAATTTAAGTTGGTAGACTTTGGGCTTGGTCCAGACTGAATGTCAGCTCTTTCAGTAGTGGGTCCAAAAATCCGTGATCATGGAAAACGGATGGAATTCATAGAATAAAGGCTCTAAAACAGAACCGAGTCCCAGAAACAGATTCTACACATTCTCAGCTTTCGCCCAATTTTTTTCCTGTCCAAATTGGTCAATTTCTTATGATTTTAGCAGAGATTAAAATGCCTCCATTTCTCATGTTTCCAGGGTTTGATGTGTCACCAAGAATATTTACTTTGCTAAACTCTAGGTGGCAGCACAAAAAGTCCCCTACATATTTTATTTCACTATAATTAGTGCAAATGAGTATCAAAAATTAAATTTACTCATAAAACAGCTAATTTTTTTATGTGAAGGTAATTATTTAATTTCTAGCATGTAAAACTTTTCAGCTGCAAGTGTTTGTGTAGTTCATGTTTTATCCATTAGATGGCCCTATAGTTAGGGTGGGAAAGAGAGGCCAGATCTGAACATGACAGCCCCAAAGAGAGTCAAAAGTTCTCTCTTTGCACTTACAGTTACTGCAAAAGAAAGAGCAAGACAATTCCCTAAAGATAAAGATGGGGATATTTTATTTTGTAGATTTTGCAATTAAAGTTTAGATTATGTAAGGGTGGACACAATAAAAGATCACCTGAAAATTAGATACTTCGTAAAATACAGAAGAAAGATGCATGCAAAAACAGATTCATATTTTGTTATTGAATCAGATTATGGTTTTTATGCCAGTTAAAACAAATGTACATATATAAGCTAATAACCACATATTTTGAGCCCTGCTAGTTGTTATTAATTAATCAAAACAATAATACGCAAATTCTAATTCATTATAATTTCAATTACTTGTTATAAGATGGCTAAAATTCCCAGTTTAGTTTTCTTTTAAGGTTTTGAGGACATTAATGTAACAGATTATCTGAAATGGAATTAGGTATTCGCTGAAACAGAATATGCTCTTTTTTTTAACAGAGAATTGGAGGCCCTACTTCAGGTATGGGTGAGTGTAAATAAGTTTTGAAGATGGGTGGCAGAAAGACAATTATTTCTACCATTTATTTTGTAGAACCACTTTTCAGGTACTCAGTACTGGTCCCACTGCATTGCTATGATAGGCATAAATAATGGAACATAAAACATAACATATAGATATTCTAGGCATTACAAAAATAACAAGTTATATCAACTTCTAATCAATATTAAATATGTTCACAAAGGCTCAGGCAAATATAAATCATCCCCAAAATAAATTTAAATGATTTGCTGTGCTAGACATCTTATTTGTGAAGCTTCTTTCTTATTGGAAGAAATCTAAGAGCATTGTAGACAATGTTTTCATGACTGGAATCCAATGTCAGACTCACATGCCTTGCATGCATAAACAAAGGTCTTAATTCTCCCAATATAGGGGGTTGGGGGTTTGGGGGGCAGGTCATAATATACATCTTGCCTTGACTCTTTGTGGGAGAAGATATAGAGAAGAGATCCTTAGTTCCTTTGCTCAGCCCCATTTAGTCACCTTGCATATAGGAACACAGTCACAGTATTCTTGTCCCCCAACCTCAGAGGGAGTTTTAAGAAGGGACAGTAGGATTTATAAGTAACTCACCATTGTTCTTTAAATGGAGCTGAGTCTCCAATCATAAAAGGATAAAGCTTGAATCTGGTCCATAGAGATGTCACTAAGGTTTAGGTATGATTAGTCTAATGACCGCTGGTCTAATAACAATTGGTCCAATTCATATTGGTCTAATAGCACCTCTTTCAATAGATACAATTAGTCTAATAGGAAGATTGGTCCAATACAAACTGGTCCAATTACTGATTTGCCTTTAAGTATAATTATTTTTACAATACAATAGTTCTATTGCCAAATTATTACATTACTGGGTCCTCCAAACAACAGTCCATTATGTCTTCATTTACATTTTGACAAAGTGGCATTCTTCAAAGGTTACTTTTACAACATCATAAGTCTATTTGCATAATAATACCATAGTTCTATCGCCACATTGACTTATTACTGGGTCCTCCTAACAGATGTTCATTATAGTGCATCGTTTACATTTTATATTTTGAAAGTAATGAAAAGATGTTTTGGAAGGAAATTAAGAGAGGAAGGGCAGGCATGACAGGCAGAGAAGAAAAGGTAAAAGGTACAAATGGAGAGATGATAATGGAAGAGACAGCAGTAAGAGGAAGATGGGCGGAGTTATATTAGGGAGTAGCTAAATGTGAAGGAGGATGGGGGAGGGAAAGGTAGTTGCAGTAGGAAGTGCTAAGAAAATGAAAGTGATGAATGAGGAAAATGGAGGAGAAATAAGGAAAGATGAGGTGAAAGCAGTAATTGAAATGATGAAAGCAGGTAAGACACCTGGATTTGATGGATTAAAGAAGATAGTGACAGAGTTTTGGGAAGATGTGCAATAGAAGGAAGTTGAAGATAAATGTGGATAAAAGTAAGGTGATGAGATGTACAAGAGGAGAGGATGGCAACAAATTGAAAGTGAGTATTAAGGGAGAGAGACTGGAGGAAGTAGATAGCTTTAGATACTTGGGGCAAATGTGTCAGGAAAGGGAGGAGTGGAAGTGGAGGTTGAATGTAGATTGAGAGAAGCAAGTAAATGCCTTGGTGATTAAAAAGTGTAGTGAAAAATACACATTTGGGGATGGATGCTAAAAGGAAATTGTATGAAGGGATGATTGTGCTGACAGCCCTGTATGGGGCAGAAACATGGAACATAAGGAAGAAAGAGTTTAAATGTGTTTGAGATGAAATGCCTGAGAAGTATGGTAGGGGTTACTAGGCTGGACAGAGTGAGAAACAAGGTGAGGAGGAGAGCAGGGGTGGAAAGGGAGTTGGGAGATAGGGTTGATGAAAGAGTATTGGGACAGTTTGGACACATGGAAAGAATGAGTGAGGAAAGATTAGAAAAAGAAGTGTGGAAGGCAGAGGTAGATGGAGTGGACATGAAGGGGCGACCAATGATGAGATGGATGGAGTGAAAGGGGTGTTGAGAGAAGACAGAAGATAGCGATGAGTGGAGAATGGTTGTGTATGGATGGTGCAGTGATGCATGGAAGGGAATGGGTGGGAGTACGAGAAAATTATATTTTGATACAGCCCGAAGAAATTTCTCCCTGTCTTCTTTTTTTTCTGCATGAGGAGACAGTGAAGGGCGGTCACCGATTGACCACTTCAGTATGATGACACCTATGTAGGCATCATGAGACACGAGTGGGTACATGAGGATGCCAGCATTGATGTCTTGATTATATATGTATTTTTTTGGATGGGGCATTCAAGGCTGTCTCTGTAGTCTTCATGCAACTGTACACAATGCACACTCCCATTGGACTACATCAGAGAAGTCACGTGTTGCATTTGGTGTATGTGCTAATGTCATTAGAAAAAAAAAAAAACTACATAAGAGAAGTCATGTGTTGCATTTGGTGTATGTGCTAATGTCATTAGAAAAAAAAAAAAAAAAAAATACATCCAATGTTTCCATGATCTTAATTATTCTGCGGAAAATGAAATTTACCTTTCTCTTGAGATGATAATCAATAACTTCAAAATTGGTGTTATAAATGCAATTAAATCAGAAATGCCTGGAATAGCTAACATATGTTGTTTATTTCATCTGGGACACAACATCTATAGAAAAATAATTTCTTCAGGTTTGAAAACCTTATATGGCACTGATGAAAACTTTCCTTTATACTCTTCAATACAAGTCAAATTCTCGTGGGCAGCATCAGCTTCTTTGTGTATGATGATTCGATGATGCATCACAATAATCACATTATAAAATATAAAGTTACAGCTGTATCACTCATTCTCTTTCACTCTGAATATTAATAACTAGAGAAAATATGATCAAGCCAGTTTACAGAATATGGGGGGTCACTCAGCTACAACTACATACATACATATACCAAAAGCTTTTTTCACCTTGCAAGGGAGGTAACCAAAAAACAAAGGCACAAAAACCACCCCCACCCATTCCATCCCCAACATAGTCCACTCCCCTCCACCCTCCTTACTATCTTGGCATTTCCTGGATGATGGGCCATCCCTGTATCTTGTTCACTGCTTTGGGTCAGAAGCAGTGTCACAAGACCCAGCACATCCACAGCAAGGCCGCTTCATTAAATCGGCAACCCCTTCTCTCCATCCCCTCATGCAGAAAAGGAGAAGATGGGGAGAAATCCCTTTGGGCTGCGTCAATTTATTTCTCATATATACTCCCTCACCCCCCATTCCCCACCCACTCACCCTCATGCATCACAGCATCATCCATACACAACCATTCTACATTCACCCCTATCCTATCCTCTCCTGTCCTTCCTCAACAAATATTCCCCTCTTTCCCAATGCCCCTTTTACCCCATCCATCCATCTCATCCTAAGTTGATCCCTCATATTCACTCCTTCCACACCTCTTTTATAAGTCTTTCTTCACTCCTTTCCCTGTGTCCAAACCATCCCATTACTCTTTCATCAACCCTATCTCCCAACTCCCTTTCCAACCCTGTTCTCCTCCTCACCTCCTCATTTCTCACTCTATCTAGCATAGTAACCCCTATCATACTTCTCGGGCACCTCATCTCAAACACATTCAAACTCCTCTCTTATGTTCCATGTTTCTGCCCCATACAGTCCACAATCACTCCTTCATACAATCTCCTCTTAGCATCCATTCCCAAATGCCTATTTCTCATTGCACTTTTTAATCCCCCAAGGCATTTACTCGCTTCTCTCAATCTCCACTCCTCCCCTTTCTGCCACATTCGTACCCAAGTATCTATAACAATCCTCTTACTCCATTCTCTCTCCCTTAATACTCACTTCCAGTCTGCTGCCACTTTCTCCCCTTGTACATCTCATACATTTACCCACATTTTATCTTCAACTTCCTTCTTTTGCACACCTTCTCAAACTCTGTCACTAACTTCCTCAATCCCTCCTCTGATCCTGCTACAAGCATAGTGTCATCAGCAAACAACAACTGGCATATCTCCCACTTTTCTCCATTTTCTTTAACCATCTCCAATCCCTGACCCACTACCCTTGTGTTTACCTCTTGCACCACCCCCATCCATGTATAAACTGAACAGCCAGGATGACATAACACATCCCTGACGAAGTCTCACCTCAAACCACTCACTCTCTCCATCTCTAATCCTAACACAAGCTCTACTACTCTTGTAAAAAAAAAAAAAAGCTATGACTACAAATTAAATATAATCATAACACCAAGGCTGGCATTCTTATATATCCACTCATGCCTCATAATGCCTAAGTAGGTATCATCGTATGGAATGGGTTAAAGATTCAACATATGGTAGCACCAGCCCTCATACCAGCCAGTGAAATGGAAGCTGCATAGCTAAATCTGAAGCACACAATTCCAGATGAAGGCATTCCTGTTATCTATTATTTAAACAAAAATTATGTTTGGGGAAAAATTTGGAGAATATTATGTGGTCAATAAATGTAATCTCCCCCTCTTTTTCCACATTCATTACGGTCAGTACATGACAGGATAGAAGTTAGTATACCAAGGACTCAAAATAAAGTAGAAGTATGGCATTGATATCACTAGGTTCTGCACATGTCAGAATTTTCAAACTTGATGAACTGCAAAAGGAGCAAAAGAATGTGGAAGAACAGCTTGAATGCCACGTTCAGGGAGAGCCTAGCAATAAACAAAAGAAAAATGACGTTGAACATGAAGAGAGGATCTTAACCATGTTTAATGAGAAAGACAATAATGATATTTTAGATTATCTACAAGCACTGGCTCACAATTTAAAATTTTGAGTCCAAAGTAGAAAATGTTTTACATTTTTGTTTAATCTTTTAATTTTTCTAAGGTATTTTCAATATATAGATAGATAAAGCCATATCACTATATATGTACTTCATTGTAAGAAAATAAAATGTTTTCTTTAGTTTTATTTTTTTTTGCCATTCCTTTATATTTGTTGGGTTTGACCAATCAACATTAGACTGGTTATCTTTAGACCAACTGGTCTATTGGACAAGTCAGGTTTAGACTAGATGTCTTTAGACTAATTGGTCTATTATACCAATTAGTATTGGACCAGTTGTCATTAATCCAATTGATGTTGGACCAATCATCTGGGGCCAGTCACTAAAGTCTATAGATTACTGACTGTATAAAACTTATACAGTTACATCCCCACACAGGATGTAATCAAACAAGTCAAGTAGAAAATACAACAAACCTCTGCAATCATAATCCTTTTGTATAATTATTCATAATATACATATATTCACACAACCTTGCATTTTATTGCATATTTCTCAATTACATAACCCAATATTGAATAAATATGCAATTCTCTTTGACATTTTCATATTTTGTAAGCTGCAGTCAAATAAAACTATTCTCATGCAGGATTACAGCTAAGTATACATTCAACCAACATTTCTCTATATGCAACCATACACAAGAACCTTCCTCCAGTACTCATTACTTTTTCTTAACCCCTTGAGTACCGGATGTGTGTTTTGTGACATCTGTGTGTCACGGCTGAGTGCACCCGCCAGGAACCGAGCATGCTCCCCATGACACGCATGTGTCACGGTTATAAGCTGTGTGTATTGAGGGCTCTCAAGGCCTCGGTTTCTGGGTTATTTCTACCCACGTGGTGGCAAGTGTCTGTGTTTACAAACATAAGGCTCCAGCCATTCGTGGGACGGTTTGAAACATTTGTTTACGTAAGGTTGACGGGTCGGTAACGAAGGGGTTAATACGCCAAATGCTACACAGCATTGTGGACAGTGTAAAAAAGTAGTGCACATATATGATTACATGAAATCACTATGTCCTATAATAGAAATATAAAAAGGTATCAGATCCTTAACTACTGTTATTCTAGTATGTAAGGTTCTCTGTTAGGTGTTATTTTCATCCAGGCTAATGAAGGGTGTCTCTGGTTGGACTCGAGGCTTTAGAAAGGTCTCCCACATTCTTCGAACCACAACAAACATGATGGGCAGCAAGAGCACCAGTGAAATACTAGCCATGATGTAGGCAGTCAGCATCAAAGGATTCACAGAGGACGGAACATAGGCGCACTTCTTTATATCTAATATGAAAGGAAGAAAATTCACTCATACAAGTTTGTGATACACAAGTTCATAATTCAATTGGATAGTAATCCTACAAATATTTGTTCTGATTAATACTTGAAAAGTAGGCTCTGGACTGAGAGAGATTTAAGGTACAGTAATCAATACCTCACACAAAACCCACCCCACAGCTGACTAACACCTGAACTATCTGCAATCACATTTTGAGAGCAAACTAATGTTGAAAGACTTACTTACTACTCTGTGGGTGAAAAAGGTATCATAAAAAAAAAATAATAATAAAATAAATAAATAATAAAATAAATGTGCAAGAGCCAGAGGGCACTTGCTGTAGCCAGAGCCAAAGCCACCCCTTTAATCAAATTAGCTCAAAACAATACAAAATTTGTCATTTTTCTATCCATCTTACCCGAAACATTGAAGAGACCCTGAATATCCACAGTTGGACCACAAGTTGATGGCGAGAATCCAACTAAACCTCTCTTCCGGTCCAGCTGAACACAAAGCCCTTCCAGTACAACAGCTCCTACAAAATATCTTTATTATTCAAAAGTCTACATTCAAAGGAGGATTTTTTTTTTTAAATAGTCAAAGAACTGAAATATTTTATAATATAGCCAGGGTCTAAAGTTTGCATGCATTTGTTGTTGTCAATGCATAATACTGGGTAACATTAGTTTTGTTTCTAAACGTCTTTAGTGTTTCTAAGGTTGCTTTTTCTCCTGAATTTAGAAATACCATTGAAAATTGCATAGCATCGATATTTCAGAAGATAATTGAGGTTTTATATAAAAAACAATGCTAAATTACGACGGTACACTATATTTAGCATATTCACATTGTCTATAAGTAGTAGCTGATCTTTTGTTTTTGTATTCCATTTTCCCCTTGTATTTCCCAATACTCCATCTGGATATTGGGTGAATGTTATTGTGGGGTTAAAAGCTGCTCAGTAGCATGCAGCTGATACTTTAGGGTCTATATGGGGTGCCCCTATGGACCAGAGCCACACATCATTTTGTCAGTGACAGAGGAAATCTCTATTCATGCAGAAATGATGCTACTTTATTATAATGCAACTGTCCCTCCATTATGCTGTCCCCCAACTCTTCATACTGTCCTGTGCCACTTCTTTGAGTATTCATTTCCTTTTTTGCCAAACTCTGTGGTAGGGGAGAAAAATACTGCCACCATGTGTCCTCACTTGAGTTGTAAAAGGCGAAAAAACAAAAAAAAAAAACAGTGAACAACTTGGGAACTGAATTCATTACAAAGTCAAAAGAGGAGAGAGATCTGGGAGTGATGATAA
The DNA here is from genome assembly GCF_046742065.1 of Oratosquilla oratoria. NCBI lineage: Eukaryota > Metazoa > Arthropoda > Malacostraca > Stomatopoda > Squillidae > Oratosquilla > Oratosquilla oratoria. Next base: position 22,405,311 of record NC_134783.1, on the reverse strand, counting down.
AAGACAACCTGTTACCCTACTTACATATCATTAAGAACAAGAGACATAGTCTTTTGTAAAATATTAAATTGGTTTTTCACTACAATCAATCAATTCATTGCCCCCAGTTCAATCTTGCAACAGCCACCAAACCAGTCCCTGTCACTAAACGAAGATGTGTTGGTGTCTGGGTATGGCACAGGTGGGGCAGTGGAAGATAAGGTGTTCTGTGTCCTCCATGTGATGGTTGTGTCTGGGACAGTTTGTTTATGTAGTCAGGTCTATTCTATACTGGTACTATCTTAGTGCTAAATGGTGACTTGAATGCAGTCATGCTAGTGCATGAGCAAGGTGGCTCCTAAAGAGGGTTACTCAGTCATGCAAGCTCCTGCCAAACTGTATTGCCTCTTGTCCCACTACAGAGCAACCAGTTGGCCTGTACTACCAACCTTGTAGGTTGTGACTAAAAACTTTTAGAGTTCACCTTCTGCTGCCACAATCACACATTATCATAGGAGGTCTTTTGAGTGTTAAGTAGGAGAATGAAGTTATTGTTAAATAATAGGAGAGAAGTTTAAGAGATGAAGACTACGTGGGAAGGAGAGTGATGGAGATGGAGGTACAGGGGAGATGCAGGCGAGGGAGACCCAAGGTGCATTGGAAGGACAGACTGAGAGAGGACCTTAAGGAGAAACACCTGGAGGAGGAGCAGGTGATGGACCAAAACAAGTGGAAACGACTAGCGAGGAACGGTGACCCCATATGAAAATGGGAAACGTCAACAGGAAAATAAGAAGAAGAATAGGAGAGAAGTTTAACTGTAACTGAATATTGTCAGTTTCAATGACTGCCCCATTCTTGGCAACTCCCAGTTGGGAATGGGTTCCAGGATGTGGTGAGGCAGTAGTTGATCTTCCTCTTCCATATGTCTTGTCTCCAAATCTCACCTCAAAATCCTGTTATCCTCTTTTTAGTAGGGAGATGAGGTGAAAAGAGTTGCAGAATCTCAAAACAGGATTCATTACAGGCACATGATACCTTGGGAAGCTAACTTTCACTTCCTCAGAAGGAAGGAATACTAGTAAAAGTTAAATAGTAGCTCAGCATTCCTTTATGAATGGTGGTGATCTTCAAATATAAAAGAATACTACATGATTCTGATCCATAGAGATGCCACTTGTCCTAAAAATACTGAATGCATAGAACTATACAGTCAATAACCCAGTACAAGGTACTTTAAAAGATAATTCAATGTCATCATCATATCTATAACAGTAGTAATGTTTACATACCTAGGACTGTCTCTTCCTCTGATTTGTCTAGACCCATTTGCCAACACTCAAATGAGTCATTGGAAGGGTTTGCTTTCATCACAGGGCGGAGGTAGGAGTGTGGAGTCAGTGTGATGGAGAAGCCTGTTGAATTGTTATGGGCAAAGTGAAGAGTGATATTTGGAAACACATGCCATGCCTGAAAAGAAATAATGGAAAACAGGTCAATAACTCCCAACATAGACTGACCACATTAAAATAAGGGTGAGAGCTTCCTCTGTGTCTTTCAATTTTCTTATTCCACAGTGCTATGCATATGGGTCCTAAGGAGGTAAAATACAGATATCTGGGCAGGAGAACTAAATTGAAGTCCATCAAATCTCCAGTCAAGTTCTCTAAGCTTCCAACTGCAATTTGCCCCCTTACCATATGCATATTAAGATAGTGACTACAGGCCTATAAGCTTGACTTCAATCATAGGAAAAATGATGGAAACTATCATCAGATGCTATCGAACATTATTTAGAAAGTAACTGTTTAATAAATGATAGCCAGCATGGATTCAGATGGAAACGTTCTTGCGTGACTAACTTACTCGAATTTTACAACACAGTAATCTCGAATTATGACAAAAGAAAAAATATAGATTTAATATATCTAGACTTTGCAAAAGCTTTTGATACTGTCCCCCCATGAAAGACTACTTACTAAATTAACTTTACATGGAATAAGTGGTAGCCTATTAAGATGGACTAGTAATTGGTTGAATGATCGAAAACAGAGAGTTGTTTTAAATGGAAAAACTTCTAGATGGAAAAATGTTATAAGTGGAGTTCCTCAGGGTTCCATTCTTGGGCTACTTCTATTCATAGTATATATAAATGATATAGACCACGGATTAAAATTTATTGTTTCCAAATTTGCTGATGATAAAAAACTGTGTGGAATGGGAAATGATCACTTAAACCAATTAGATATTCAAGAAGATTTAGATAAATTACAGAAATGTTCTGAAAAGTGGCTAATGACATTTACCACAAGTAAATGCAAGGTAATTCACATAGGCAAAAATAACAGTAAGTATAATTACAAGATATTTGGAAATTCGTTAACAAAAGTGGATAGTGAAAAGGATCTCGGCATAATTATCAGTAACAATCTCAAATCATCTAAGCAGTGTATTTCAGACTCTGAGAGAGCAAATAATATTCTAGGATGGATTGTGTGATCTTTTAGGAACTTTTTGCCCTTCATTATGGTTCCCAAGCATATGGCAGACTATTCTGATGGCAGTGCATCAAAGAAAAGGAAAGCAATCAATGTAGATTGTGCTTACTTAGGCTGGTTCTGACCTGCATTGAAAATTGATTTATGAGATTGTGTAGGAATGGAACTCTGTCATAATTCAAAGATCCACTGAAATGTGAATCATCCAGCATCAAAAGCTGAACACCATCATACATTCAGTAAATGCCATGTGTGAACAAATAATATTTTCTTCCAAACTGTTAATTCCTCCCTGATTTTACCAACAAGTAACTGTTATAAACTGAACATACTTCACTGTCCTTGTACCAGCATATGATATCGCCACCAATCCAAGACTGTGGTGTCTGAGGTAGATCCAAATCCTGTGTCTGGCTCCTCATTAGGTCAAGAACTGCACCTAACACCTGTACAAAATATCCAACAGAAAACATTCATCTGTAACAAAGCACCTTTCAAATAAGTCTTAAAATTATGATATTCTGATTAGAATATTGCACCAAGGGGCCCCCTATGGACCAGAGCCACACATCATTTTGTTTGTGGTAGAGGAAATCTTTATTCATAGAGAAATGATACTTTATTATACTGCGACTGTCCCTCCATTATGCTGTCCCCCAACTCTTATTACTGTCCTGTGGTGGGAAAAAAGAACACTGGCATCAGGTCTTTCCACTTAAGTCATAAAAGGCAACAAAAACGGGGATGGGGATAGGACTATGCATCATTCACCCTAAAAAAAAAAAAAAAAAAAAAAAAAAAAAAAAAAAAAAATTATGTGGGTCTAGGGGTCGAAGCCCTTCGAAGCTCCTTGATTTTAGCATTTTCCAAGCATTTTTGAAGCCATTCTGAAGTAGATATGAACTAATTTTGAAACACCATGATCACAATAAATCCTATCCCCTGTGAATACCATTGCATGTCCACTTTATCTTAATCATTGATGGAAGATACCATTGTTCTACAGAAGGGTGACTGCATTACAGTAATAACATGACTGATTGAATGGAGCTTAACGAAAAAGCAAATAAATAGAACAAGTTGAGTCTAGAAAAATGATGGAGTAATGGAAAAAATAGGTATGTATAGAAGATGAATGAATGTGCAATCCAATTTTTCCAGCCACCAATGACTTTACCCACCGATGACTTAACCTAGACATTTCAGCCATTCATTCCACATTTGCCAATTACACATTATAATTGGCAACTGCTTCATAATGGTCACATCATCCAATGCAAGGAATCCTATCCACATGCATGGGAAAAATGGTGGAAAATTCTAACATATCATCCACTGGGATAATACAGTAGGTTAGATTTGGTTAGGTTAGGTTTGATTTGGTTAGGTTAGGTATTTGAAAACAACCACTGTAAGTTATATTCAATATCCATCCTCTCCATGGTCTCTTCACTTACTGCTGTGTAATGCCCAACTTCACTAAGGAGTCACCTAGTGCATAAGTAATTGCACTTTGCATACTAGTGCGAATTAAATTTCAATTCTTTTTTCAACTTCCTTTCATTTCTCCACAAAATAAATGTTATATTTATATTCAGCACTAAAATCTCTAATACTGGCAAAAATTTGGTGAAAAAATTCTGCATGCCGTAAAATGGAAAAGATCCAAATGCGGAACCATCTACATGTAGTCCCACTCCAGCCACGGACGGATGATAAGACTCTATACCCTCCCCTGAAAATTTTCTCCTTGAATTTATGTCGATCTCAAAAACAGTCCTCAGAGCAAAAAATCCATGGAAAATCACGGATCCACTGAAGATTATCACCCTTGTTATTACCATCTGGAGGTGTAGCCCTGAGGTGCTGTCACTCACTGGACTGGGCCCAAAATCTCTATCAACTTCAACCATATTTCCTCCACCTTTTCACACAAAGAAAGCCAATGACTGGCAACTACTCCCATCCTTCTACCACTATGAATTGATGGCACAGAAACAGTTCCACTCCAATATTAATCTCAAGGAAATTATACAAGAATAAACTTACTTTTTCTGGAAGCCTTAAATCTGATGTTCCTGAATCCAAGATAGTTTTTTTGGTATTAAACTCATTACATGGAATCTCCACTTGATTTTGCCCAACAAACATTTTAACAATGAGCACTTCATAAAACCAGGCATGGTGAATGGGTGAGGTAAATTTTGGATCCAGGTTACAGTCTCCAGCAAACTCTCCTGCAAAGTAAAATTAATTCATGTTTACTTAAATACATTAAAAAACCTAAATAGCTCTATATTAGCTTTTTTTGCAAACATCTTAATACATCTCAACAACTTTCATAAATCTCAAAAAAATTTACGAATAAAAAATCAGAATATTATTCTAATTTCCTCAGTAAAACAGGTCTGGCACCAAATTTATGTACACACTATGTGAAACAAGTCAATCAATCAATCTGTTGCCCAAGATCTTGCTTGAAGAGGACCCACAGCTCCCAGGTAACTGACAATGGTCACTGGATTAACTCACAAGTAAATTACAGGGGAATTATTGTATTGCCTGGGCAATGTGAGAGTAGAGCAGTGTAGGATGAGGTGTTCTGTACTCTCTGTATGATGAATGGATCTGGGGCAATCTGATTCTGTGGCCAGTGCTATTTCATGTTGATACCATTTCAATGTCCCAGGGCAGTGGACAAGGTGCAGGGATGACCCGTCATCCAGGAGGTGCTAAGATGAGAGGGAGGGTGGAGGGGTGTGGAGTGTATTTAGGGATGGAATGGGTGGGAGTGATTTTATGCCTTTTCCTTTTTGGCTACCTCCCTTGTAAGGGGGAAAAAGCCTTGGTATATGTATGTATGTATGTACCATTTCAATGCTATGCGGCATCCTGAATAAAGCCAATATGGTTTTTGCTTGGTGTGGGAGGGACTTCTTGGTTGGGATGATTAATCATTCAACAAACTCATCACCCCAAGCCTCTCTTGCAGAAGACCCATGGCCTCCAGGAAACTGGCAACAGCTTCTGGTCAGGAACATAAATAAACTAAGGGAACAGGTACGGAAGTAGCCAAGTCAAGCCACACACCCACTCTCACCCATTCCACTCCCATCCACCAGCCTTATTTTCCTCTTACCTTAGCTCCTCGTGGATCTATTGTGTTTATGTTTTATATTTATTAAAACAGCATATGTTGTGTTATGTTATTTATGTTTTTTGTCCAGTGCACACCAAACTGGTAATAAAATGGTATTGTTTTGAGGATTCTGTGGGTGGAGGCAACATTTCTGATGTTTTTGTTACCGATCCCTTGCAAATGGCAAGGACTGAGTGTGTACAGTCACATTCATGGAAGACGTGACTTGTAAACAAAAGTAACAAAATACGGCGGCATGGATAGAAAATGTACTAAAATATAAATCCTGTGTATTCACAAATCAATATATTGTCATGTTGCCCTTACTCTTACTTGTCTTCTTAGAAGGACCAGGACAGGCTTTAGGGGTGATATGATGCCCGGTGAGAGCTCATTGGTGGCTGCCAACATGTGTAGGACAGTTGCTTTGTGGTGGCCATTTTGCCAGCAAATTTAATTAATAAGTATATTTTCCTCTCTTAGGGTGATTATTCTAGCCCTTTCCTCCTTGCTTGTATTTTTTGCACCCATATCAAGTGCTTGGGTAAAGTAATGAGTGGGAAGATCAGCTGAATATAAAAATAAATAGCCCCATGAAAAAAAGTAAGTACAAGAATTACTCCTTGCATGACTGCCTGAGGCACACTGAGCTGAGAAAAAGGTAGCAACAGGTGGCATGAGCTCTGCTCAAATGCCAGAAGTCACTAGACAACTGATACAGATGATTTCTGGGGGGTTTTGACCATGAGAGTTGCAACCAATATCCATCTTAACTTATCTTGCCCCTTGGAAACCTTTCAACACAGTAGCTATTGACCTTCTTGAGTTACCACTCAACCCCCAGCAGAAACCATTACCTCTTTGTGTAGACCATTTTTCCCGATTCTGCATTCTTTCACCCTTACCAGACGAGACAACACAACACATTGCACAAATGATTGTTGACAAACTCACATGCACCTACACTACACCCAAAACATTCATTTCAGACAAAAGAACAGAGTTCAACAACAATATTCTCACAAACATTTGTAAACACTTTAAAATCATGAAATGCAACACTACTCCTCATCACCCTAATTCTAACGGTTCAGTGAGAGACAGAACCACAAAATCCTAAATGTTCTCTGACATCTTGTCTCTGACATACATTCTTTTTGGGATGAATATGTACCAATGACCCAAGCTTGCATTAACAGTGCCATAAACAGGGTCAGTATCAATCACCATATCTTGTTCTCTTTGGCTCAGACAAAAAGCTCCCATATGATCTCCTTATGTCAGACTTACCCCCATTTGCAATTTTGACGATTATGTCAAAGTAAAAGTACAAAATTTCAACACTATCTTCAAGAGAATTCACAATACCCTTACTTGTGTATACCCTCAACCACACACCCACATTGAAACTTTCTCCTAAGTTCACAGGACCCTTTTGCATTTTTGGCCTAGTACATACATACATACATACATATACCAAAGGCTTTTTTCCCCTTACACGGGGGGGTAGCCAAAAAGAAAAAGGCTTAGAAATCACTCCCACCCATTTCATTTCCCATATATTCCACTCCCCTCCACCCTCCTATCTTGGCACCTCCTGGATGACGGGTCATCCCTGCATTCTGTCCACTGCCCTGGGTCAGAAGCAGTGTCACAAGAAACAGCACATCCACAGCAAGGCCGCTTCATAAATTCGGCGACCCCCCCTCTCCGTCCCCTCATGCAGAAAAGGAAAGATGGGGAGAAATCCCTTCGGGCTGCGTCAATTTTTTTCTCAGTTTACTTTCCAAAATTTAGAAAGAAAGTAAATTGGGCTAGTACCAAACAATAAAGTCAAAGCACTTAGTTTGCAGAATTTAACAGAGACAGTCCTACACAAAGATAATATCAAAGTAGTACCTCGAGGCCTAGACCTCCAGCATATCCCATCTCCATCTCTAACAACCACTCCATCACAAGATTCCATCTCCATCTCCTCTCCACCAACTCCACCTACTCACATTACCTCCAAAAGTATGAATCACAACCTTCCACATTAGTGCTAGAAATAGTGTTAACAGTTAACTTTGTGTCAAACCAGAGACTATACTGTGAGACTCAGTCATGGCATAATTTGTGAACATCAACTCTGGCTATAGGGGCATCATGTGGCATGTTTCCCTGATGTTGATCCTATTCAGCATTGTCTCCACAAGAGACAACCCTCAATGGAGGAGATGAAGGGGACGCCCTTAGGATCCATGGTTGGGACAAGTGGATCAAATCTATTGAGAGTTATTTGGAGTGGGAAGGACGGTTGCATGGAAGCTTGCTTGGAGAGACCATGAGTACTGGTGCCACCATGTATTTACCTAGGTGTATCTTACAGGAAGGGGAGCTATGCTCATGGTGTCCCATCTTTGTATCTCGCAGTGTCTAGCTTAATCTTAAATTCGTGTATAGTTTTTGCACACTATCGTTTCATTAAGTTTGTTCCAGATATCCACCACTCTGTGTGGAAAACTTTTTTTCTTTTTTTTAGGTTTCTTGTCATGTCCCCTTGTATTTCTCTTATCCCAATTTGGTAAATCCTCTCTATCAAGGACTTCTATGACTTTCTTGACTCTGTAAATGGTCAGCAGGTCACCTCTTTCTTTTCTTTGTTCCAAAGTCAGTAATTTCAATTTAGCTAGTCTTTCTTTATATGACAGGTTTGAAAGTGTTGGGGCCATTTTTGTGGTTGCTCTCTGGATTCGTTCAATTTTCTTTATATTCTTTTTGGTACTGAGTGACCATAGTGTCGCAGCATACTTTAGTCTAGGCCTTATTAGTGTGACTAGTATTTTTTTAACTATTTCTTCGTCTAAATAGGTAAAAGGCACCTTTATTGATATCAGCAAGTTGTAAGATTCTCAGACAATTTTGTTTATTTGTTTATCAGGGGACATGTCAGTTGAGATAATTATTCCCAGGTCTTTTTTAGATCTCACTTTCTTTACTTACTTTGTTCCAATTTTATATTGTCTTGATATTCTTTTTTTTACTTTTTCTGATTTTATTTTTTCTGAACTCCACTATGCTACATTTCTTTATATTGAAGTCTACTTCCCATTTTTGGCTCCATGTCCAAACATTGTTTAGGTTTCTCTGTAGTGATTCCCAATCCATTTCAGTATCTTTCCTCAGCAATCTAGCATCATCTGCAAAGAAGCTCATGTAACAATCCACATCTTCATCCAAGTCATTCACATAAATAGCAAACGTTATTGGCATATGCTTCCAGTTGATGATGATGATGAATGGTTTCTTGTGTGTGTGTGGGGGGGCGGAGTTCTCCTGCAAGAAAAGGAGACAACAGACTGCTTGACTGAACAATAACAACTCCAACCCCAAGTTTTCCTTTGTTTATGTGGAAATGATAAAAGGCTAAGTTCTAGGAGTGCTTCAAGTAAGGTAGCAGTAAGAGATAGTATAAAAAAAAAAGTGGCATAGCATTCTTCTCAGAGTGGGTTTTAACCTGAAAAACACAATATAATACTGCATGACTCCTGTCTGTAGGGATGTCACTAGTCACTATGATGATGACTGTATGTAATTTATGCAGTGAATACCCCAGTACTTGTAAAAGTATACTATAAAATGAAATGTCACTGTAAATATTACTTTTCATTCCCTGTACTAAGTGATGTGCAAAAAATTATTAGCTTTAAAAAATAATAACTATTTCAAATAACTATTCCTACCAACAAAGAGACTGCCTGTGTGGTTCAGATTGCTGCTTTGTGCCTCTGTTCCACACAACTGTAGAGTCAAAGAGTTGTTGATCCCTCTCTCTTTGGTCAACCTGTCAAACCAAGGAACCACTTTCCCATGTGGTTGTGCTAAGGCTGCATAGCTTAAACCTAGAATACCCTTAGAAAGAGAAAAAAATAATCATTAAGCCCATAGATAAGCATTTGGGATGTGATGAAATATAGACACAATACATATATATCAAAGGGGCTTTTTCCCCCTTATAAGAGGGATGGTCAGGTAGAAACATATACCCATTCCACACCCATCCAAATCCAAAGCCAATCATTACCCCTCCAGTCTCAGTACTTCATGAATGGGTCATTCCTCTCTCCTGCCACATTGCTTGGGTCAAAAGTAATGCGGAGATACACAGTGCTTAGACAACAGGGCCCAATACAGTGAGACCTCTCATTAATGGACATTGATTAGCCGTGTTTGCGGTGTTTTCGCTGTGTTTTCGGTGTTTTTGGTGCTGTTGTTTAGTGCGTGCAATCACTATGTCACCCAAAAACCACTCCAAATCAACGGATTATTCACATTGCTGGACACCGTTACCCCCCTTTTAGTCCGTTAATGAGAGGTAGTACTGTAGTACGATTTGGTTTAGTCTCACCATATCAATACATGGTGACCCCAATCCTTATTACCTACAAAAACTTACTTGGCAGACAAGAAGAGCATCCCTTCATCTATTCACAAACTCTCTCCCTTCACCCCTATCATTTACCCTCGTCTTTGCTCAAGAGATATTACTAATGCATCCAAGGCACCCTTTGCCCCATCCATCCATATAATTCTTGTTCTTTCTCTTATGTTCTCTCCAGTAATTTCTGTTTTCCACACTCTTTTTGCTAGAATTTCCTCATTCATTCTTACATACATACATACATATACCAAGGCTTTTTCCCCCTTACTAGGGAGCACTCCTTGGTCTACCCTAGCCTACAGCTCTTTCCACCCTCATTCCCTGGCTCAAAATAACAATTACATACTGTACATACATTTACCAAAGGCTTTCTTCCCCCTTACATGGGAGGTAGCTGAAAAACAAAGGGATAGAAACCACTCCCACCCATTCCATCCCCTACATACTCCACTCCCCTCTACCCTCTTCCCTTCCCCTTATCTTGGCACCTCCTGGATGACGGGTCATCCCTGTATCTTGTCCACTGCCCTGGGTCAGAAGCAGTGTTGCAGAAAAGGAGAAGACGGGGAGAAATCCCTTCAGGCTGCATCAGTTTATTTTTCACACATACTCCCTCACCTACCATCCTCCACCCACTCCCCCTCATGCATCACAGCATCATCCATACTCAATCATTCTCCATTCACCCCTATCTTCTTTCTTCTCCTGTCCTTCCTCAACAGACATTCCTCTCTTTCCCAATGCTCCTTTTACCCCATCATCCATCTCATCCTAGGTTGCCCCCTCATTTTCACTCCTTCCACCTCTGCCTTCCACACCTCTTTTACTAATCTTTCTTCACTCATTCTTTCCATGTGTCCAAACCATCCTCTGTTACTAGAATGTTTATAAAACTTATGATAAAGGCAGGTCTTTCTTAAAATAAATATTTTCTCTTTCCTCTTATTTCATATATCAGTACACATACAAGAAAATGTAATTTACATACAGAATACTATAATCACAACATAAATGGCAACACACTAAAACAATGTTTATCTGTGATCACTAACCTGCCAATGTGAATTATTGATATAAAAGTTTTCTGACTCAGTGATTAAAGACAAGTCAGTAAGAATAGGTTTTGTGCCTTTGATTGTTGGAAAACTAACAATGTCTTGACCTAGGTATCCAGACCACTGTCCCTGAAATACAGAAATAAATGATTATCTCTCATTGATAATACTCAACAAATTACAAATCATAACTTCACTGATATCTGTTATCTTTCAGAACTTTATATTTGTTTTTAATTTCCTGAATTTCTTTCTTATCCTTTACCTTTGAAAGGCTTACTTTCCTGTTGAAGACAAGACTATTTCTCTCCATTCTGAAATTCAATCTATGTAACTCACCATTCTATGGTCACTACATATATTTACAACAAGTTGTGCCTATGACAGTGTATATGGTAGGAACTTTGAATTTAAGGGAGACAGAAGACAGGAGGAGTTTAAGATGATTGTTAGGGGTTATGAGAATGGACAGAGTGAAAAATGAGGAGGTGAAGCAAGGTGGAAAAGTAGCTGGCAGATAGGGTTGATCAAAGAATACTGGGATGGTCTGGGAATATGAAAAGAATGGGTGAACAGACTAGCAAAAAGTGTGGAGGACAGAGGTGGATAGAGTGAATTTGAGGGGAAGAATGAGAATGGGAAGGATGGAATGGGTGAAGGGACCCTTGGGTAAAGGGGGAATGTAAAGCAGGTAGGGAGAGGTCAAGAGATCGGTGTGAGTAGAGAGTGGTTGTAAACTGATGTGGTCCAAATTATTTTTTTCTTGTCTACTCTGTATTTTCATGAGTGGATGGGGGGGGGGGAGGCACCATCTACTGAAGCAATGAGAGGTAAACCAGCTTCAGATATTGGACCCTGCTGTGGTGCTTTGTCTTGCTGCACTGTTTCTAACCCAGGGAATGGGCAGGAGACAGGGATGACAATTCATCCACAAGGAGTTAAGATAATAGAGAAAACAAAAGGGTGTTGGATGGGTGTGGAATGAAAGTGGATGGTACAAGACTTGGATGGCCACCTCCCTTATAAGGAAGAAAGGGTCTTTTGGTATATGTAACTTTGCTAATGCTATCAAAATAAACACCAGTATGATGTCTTGCTTGTTACAGATTTTTCAAGTACATAGTTGTTATAAACATGAGAGAAACTAAATAAGAAGAACTGGGGGAATGGGGGACTTTATTGTCCAGCATTTCTCCAATGTTTATTCTCATCCTCATGATGTCTTTAATTGTCCCACTGGTGTGGCCAATATTTGTTTATGGAATTTTTAGAAGCAGGACCTTTTGCTGATATCATTCCTGAGCATGTGACCTAGCTGTGCTACATGGATGATATCCTATTCATTACACCCAGGTGATTCAACCTTCATTGCTTCCAAACTGCACTGAAAAAGGTAGAGCCCGCCATTCAGTTCCCCCTAGAAGAAATTAATGATTCCCTTCCTTTCTTAGACACACACATCTCAAAACATGGTAATCAGCTGAAATTTAAAGTACATAGAAAACCCACTAACAAAAATAATTTCATTCATTTTTAGTCCCACCATGGTATCAGGACAAAGAAAGGAGTAGTAATAGGCTTCTTCCTTAGGGCACTCAGAATATGCAGTGAAGAATACTTAAAAGAAGTGTGCTGGTATATCTAGGAGACTTTTTTAATATTAAAATTTCCAGATTTCCTTGTAGAAAAATGCAGAAAACAGGCCATTAAGATTCTGAAAGGCTGTAGGCAGCAGGGCAGGACAGCCAAATGTCTCGTGTTACCTACGAGCAATGTTGTCACCAACCTGACTCATATGTTGAAAACCACTGATTTGGAGGTAGTGCACCAGACCAGTAGGACAATTAAAGACATCATAAGGACGAGAATAAACAACAGCAAAATGCTGGACAATAAAGCCAGTGTTTATCAGATTCCATGTTCAAGATGTGAAAAATTCTATGTTGGGGAAACATCACGTGATCTGCGTTTGAGTCAACATTCGGCTCAAAATCATAATTTTTATTTTCTTGCATTTTGGATAACAAGTGCTCCCCCTCCCATTCAATACAAACCAGACCTCTTGTTTTCCTTGCACTATTGAGAACTTTTGTCTTATTTGGCAGCCTTTCGAGCTCTAGTTTAAAGGTGTTGAGAGCTCAGAAACTTGAAAGTGGGTATTTACCTAGTTGTATTTTACGGAAAGGGGAGCTATGCTCATGGTGTCCTGCCTTTGTATCTCACAGTATCTAGTTTACTCTTAAATTCATGAATGGTTTTTGCACACACTATTTTTTCATCCAGCTTGTTCAACATGTCCACCACTCTGTGTGGAAAACTATTCTTCTTCAGCTCTCTTCTATAACTATGTTTTTTTATTTTCTTTCTACAAGCATCCGGACCTGGCTTCGCCAGGTGTGCTTGGCCTACGGCGTACCTCGCTTCGCTCGCGAAGGAGTCTTCAAAATCTCTTAAAGGAGCCTTCAGTTTCCAAAAGGAGTCGTCAAAGTCTCTCTCTTTCTCTCTCTCTCTCCTTCTCTTTTTCGTTAGGTCAATCATAAAGGCAACAAAATTTCGGAAGGTGGTCATAAAAACGCCAGGAAATTTTCAAAACTGATAAACTTTGTCGTTGGACAAAGATTCTTCACAAAAACACCTACAGCTCACGGTCGACGGTTGTAACCCTTTTGGCCGTATTCTGAAATTAGTGGCGCGATTAATTTTTTTTTATTAAGAGATGCCCTCTTGTGTTTCTCTTGTCCCAATTTAACAAGTCCTCTCTATTGAGTATTTCTGTGCCCTTCATGATTCTACAGACGGTCAGTAGGTCACCTCTCTCTCTTCTTTGCTCCAAAGTCGGTAACTCCAATTTAGCCAGTCTCTCCTCATATGACAAGTTTGAAAGTGCTGAAGCCATTTTTGTGGTTGCTCTCTGGATTCTTTCAATTTTCTTTATATTCTTTTTGATATTGGGTGACCACAATGTCGCTACATAATCTAGTCTAGGCCTTATCAGTGTGACTAATATTTTTTAATAATTTCTTTGTCCAAATAGGTAAATGCCACTTTTATTGATCTTAGTAAGTTATAGGATCTTAGCTAGTTATAGTGTATTTACCTTGTTGTATTATACAGGAATGGAGCTACGAGTATGCTTGTGGTGACCCGTCTTTTGTATCTTTCAGCATCAAGTTTTTTCTTAAAATCTTGAATTGTGTTTGCACACACTGTTTCTTTATCTAAATTATTCCAGATATCCAGCACTCTGTGTGGGAAGCTATTTTTTTTCAGATCTCTTCTGTAGTTATCCTTTTCGAGTTTCTTTTCGTGTCCTCTTGTTTTTCCATTATCCCATTTTAGTAAATCAATCCTATCAAGGATTTCCATTCTTTTCATGATTCTATAGTCTTTAGATCTCCTCTTTCTCTTCTCTGCTCCAGTGTTGGTAATTCCAATTTGGATAATCTTTGTTCTTATGTTAATTTATAAAGAGTTGGTGCCAACTTTATCATTGCTCTCTGTATTCTTTCGAATTTCTTCATATTCTTTTTAGTACTGGGTGTCTATAGTGTTGCTAAATATTCCAGTTTTGGTGTGTGGGTGCGTGTGTTTACCTAGTTGTATCTTATGGGAAGGGGAGTTATGCTCATGGTGTATTTACCTAGTTGTAGTTTATGGGAAGGGGAGCTAAGCTCGTGGTGTCCCGTCTTCATATCTCATTTTATCTAAACGGTTTTTAAATTCATGTATTGTTTTTGCACACACCACTTTCTCATCTAACTTGTTCCAAATGTCTATTACTCTGTGAGGAAACCTGTTCTTTTTCAGATCTCTTCTATACCTGTCTTTCTTGATTTTCTTTCCGTGTCCTCTTGTATTTCTATCATCCCATTTTATTAGATCTTCTCTATCAATAGTTTCTATGCCTTTCATGATTCTATAAATAGTTATCAAATATCCTTTCTCTCTTCTTTGCTCTAATGTCTGTAGCTCAAGTTTTGCTAGTCTCTCTTCATATGTTTTAAGAGTGTTAGTGCCAATTTTGTAATTGCTCTTTGTATTCTTTCAACTTTTGTTATACTTTTTTTGTACTTGGTGACCACATCGTTGCTGCATATTCCAATCTTGGTCTTATCAAAGTGATTAGTATTTTCTTCACCATTTCTTCAACCAGGTATGTAAATGCCACTTTGATTGTTCTTATTAAATTATAAGTTTCTCCAAAAATCTTGTTCATATGTTTCTCAGGTGACATATTATTCATAATAATGACTCCCAGGTCCTTCTCATTTTCTACTTTTTTTATTCCTTCTCCCAATTTATATGATCCTATTATCCTTTTTTTGCTTTTTCCAAATTCCATTATACTACACTTCTTAGTATTGAACTCCATCTCCCACTTCCTACTCCATTCCCATACTTTATTGAGATCACTCTGTAGTGATTCACAATCTTCTTCAGTGTTCACTTTTTTTTTAACAGTTTTACATCATCTGCAAAGAAGCTCATATAACTTTCAATTTCATCATCCATATCATTAATATATATATAGCAAACATTATTGGGGCCAGAACTGTTCCTTGTGGAACACCACTTATTACTTCATCCCAATTTGAGTGTTTATCTCTTATCACTACTCTCATTTTTCTTTCTTGCAAAAAGTCTTCCATCCATTTAAGCAGTTTGCCCTGTATTCCTCCTTCAGTTTCTAATTTCTTAAGCAACTTCTTATGTGGTACTTTGTCAAAAGCTTTTTTTAGGTCTAGAAATGCACAATCAGCCCATCCATCTCTTTCTTGTATTACATCTATTAGCCTTGAATAGAAATATCGCTTGTTTGCGAAAACGTCATCATAACTCAAAAAACTAAATTTTTGAGTTATCTATACAGACATATTCATCTTCAAACACGGATTTTTTTTGGTAACAGTGTCATATCTGTAGCTCAAAAATTGACCGCTAGGGAGTGCTAAATGTCCCAACGACATAACCTTACATGTTCCAACTTGTTCCAACAAATATTTTAGACTTAGTAAAGATTATGATTGTTTCAACTTCTATAAACTTTAGAGGCATATTTGATGCTCCAAAAAATGTTCCACCTATGGTGTTTGAGGGCTTTTTATAATATTGAGAGCGTTTTGAAACTTTAAAATGCCTCTCCTGAAAAATTCGATATTTTGAGTTATGATGACGTTTTCGCAAATAAGCGATATGTTAAATTGGAGACGCATGATTGTCCTTGTCTGAATCCAAATTGCCTTGGATTTAGCACATTGTTTTTTCCAAATACTTTACCCATCTACTTTTGATAATTCTTTCACAAATTTTTGCTATTGTACTTGTTAGAGAGACTGGTCTATAGTTGGTGGGGTCTTCTTTATTTCCCCCTTTATATAGAGGAACTATATTTGCTTTTTTCCAATCTTTTGGAACTTTTCCTTCTTTCAAGGAACTGTTTATTATGCTATGTATTTTGTCTGCCAGTTCATTCTTGCATTCTTTCAAAATCCAGTTTGCTATTTCATCTGGTCCATGCGATTTTCTGACATCAAGATTACCCAAGTGTTTCATTATTTCATTCTTTGTTACTTCTATTTCTTTCATAGGAGATACTTTCTCTTCCCATTCGATCTCTCCAGGTTGTATATTCTCCCTTGTAAACACTGATTTAAAATGCTTGTTTATAATTTCTGTCATTTCTATTTCCTCTGTGTATTCAACTCTTCCTTGTCTTAATTTCTCTAATTCTTGTTTGTTTTTCAGTTTGTTTACAAATCTGTAGAACAGTTTTGGTTGATCTTTACATTTTTCCTATAACATCTTTTTCATATTTTCTCTTTTCCTCTCTGCACACTTGTACATATTCATTTCTATAACAAGTATATATTTTCCATTTTTCAGGTCTTTTGTCTTTCTTCTATTTGGTCCAAGCTTTATCTCTTTTGTCTTTTAACTTCCTACAACTTTTGTTGTACCAGCACTTTACATATTCTTTTTCTTGCTTTTGTCTTGGGACATACTTTTCCACTCCTTTTTTTTTTTTTTTTTATAAATTTTTGTCAAATTATTCCTCTTCTCTTCCACTGTTGTTTCCTCTTTGTATATTCTTTCCCAGTTTTCTTTTTGAAAGAATTCTCTTATTTTATCAAAATTTGTTTTTTCATACATCATTCTTCCTTTTCTATATTGTTCATTTCTTTTCATGAATTTTTCCTCATTTAGTTCCAGTTCAATCAATATGTGGTCACTTTTACTTATTGGTGTCTTATATTCAATCTTTTCTACTATTTCAGGTTCTGATGTGATTATTAGGTCTAGCCTCAATGGTTCTTCTTCATTTCTATACCTAGTGTTCTCTTGAATCCATTGTGTCATTGTATGGTCAATAATCATCTCAAGTAGAACATTTCCCCATGAGTCGTCTCCACCCTTTACTGTCATCTCTTCCCAGCACACTTCTTTGCAATTAAAGTCGCCCATCATAACTATTCTTCCTCCATCTTCCATTATCTTATTTAATGTTATCCCTGTGTCTTCTAACATACTTTTATTTTCACTCTCTTCCCACGAGGCTGTTTTTGGAGGCACATAATTTAGTACAAACTTTCTGCTCTTCTTATCTCTGTCTTCTACTTCGATCATAATCATCTCTACTGTATTCTTTCCATATGTGACACTCCTCACATTTATATCCTTCTTAGTCAGGAACATAACTCCACCCCCTTGTTTTGTCTCTCTGTTTCTAATCCAATAATTATATGCATCATGTCCTACACTGTTGGGTGGTAGTGGACCTTTTAATTTTGTCTCTACAATTCCCATTATGTCCAGTTCTTTTTCCTTCAGATAATCATTCAGTTCATTCAATCCTGTTATTAATCCATATATATTTGTGTAAGACACTCTTAATTTTCTGTTATTTCCATTGTATTTTCTGTTTCCCTTTTGTTTTTCTCTGGTATGGCCCATTTCCTCACTTTTATATTCACTACTCTCCAATAGAATTCCTCTTTTTCTGACTCTGTTCTGTTCTCGTTTTTTTTCTTAGCTTCTTGTCTTTTCATTTTTTCCTCCTCTCTTTCCTCTTTATTCATTTCTCTTTTTATAAATACCTTTTTATACTGTTCACTGTTTGCTAGTTTCCCTGTTTTTGCTAAGATATTCTCTGTTGTCGTTTGTGACCTGAATTTAACCTTAATTGGTCTGGACTTATCTGTACTATATTTGTCAAGCCTATACATTTCTTCAATTTGTTTCACAATTTCAGGTTTATCTGCCTGAACTAATTCTAGTAAACTGCTTACTTTTTCTTTTTCCTCTTTGATTCTTGTGGTTCTATTTAGATTATACTTCTCTTCCATTCCTAATATAATTATACATTTCTTTTTATCTGCTAAGTCTCTTACTATATTCTCCTTCTGTCTCATCACTTTAATAACTGTGTCTTCAATTTGTTCTTTAATCTGTTGTTTTACTATATCATTAAATGCAATTTTGCTCCTCTCTTGGATTTTTTCCAATCCTGTGGTTTTTTTGCTATGGACTCTTTATTCTCTTTATTATTATTCTTTAATTCCTCATTCTCATCTTTTACTTCTTTTAACTGTTTTTTTAATACTTCTATTTCTTTAGTTAGTTTTTGGTTCACCTTCTCTAATTCTTCCAGTTTTTCAACTCTCTGCGTGATCTTCGTGAGTTCACCGAACCTATCCTCCCAATGTTTGACAATTTTCTCAAGTTTTTCTTCTAGGCTTACTAATTGGGGAGGGTTGGCATCCCCCCCCCCCAAATTAAATCCTTGGAAATTGTTATCTTCACTTTCCATTGCGCTGCTCTTATCTATATTTCTAATTTTACATTATTGTTAGTCCCTTCATCGTCACTAAATTGATCTGGCCTGCGTTTGTTTATATGGCATCTGCCTGCCTGGACCAAGTCCTCTCCTTCCTCATTTCCTTCCATTTCCCTCAGTAATCCCTCCCCTTCTCCTTTTTCATCACCTTCCCACTACACCACTAGCTTTCCCCTTCCCTGTAAATACAATAAGGTACTTCCTTCACATTGAGATCCTCGAAAATTTCACTTTTTCTTTGGAGCTCTAATCTTCGCCGTCAATTCGATGAATGTGTATTTACCTAGTTGTATTTTACAGGAAGGGGAGCTATCCTCGTGGTGTCCCATCTTCATATCTCATTTTATCTAAACGGTTTTTAAATTCATGTATTGTTTTTGCACACACCACTTTCTCATCTAACTTGTTCCAAATATGTATTACTCTGTGAGGAAACCTGTTCTTTTTCAGATCTCTTCTATACCTGTCTTTCTTGATTTTCTTTCCGTGTCCTCTTGTATTTCTATCATTCTATTTTATCAGATCCTCTCTATCAATAGTTTCTATGCCTTTCATGATTCTGTAAATAGTTATCAAATATCCTTTCTCTCTTCTTTGCTCTAATGTCTGTAGCTCAAGTTTTGCTAGTCTCTCTTCATATGATAGTTTTGAGAGAGTTGGTGCCAATTTTGTAATTGCTCTTTGTATTCAAATTTTGTTATACAGTACATTTTTTTGTACTTGACCACATCGTTGCTGCATATTCCAATCTTGGTCTTATCAAAGTGATAAGTATTTTCTTCACCATTTCTTCATCCAGATATGTAAATTCTACTTTGTTCTTATTAAATTATACGTTTCTCCAAAAATCTTGTTTATATGTTTCTCAAGTGACATATTATTCATAATAATGACTCCCAGGTCCTTCTCATTTTCTACTTTTTTTATTCCTTCTTCTCCCAGTTTATATGATCCTATTATTCTTTATTTGCTTTTTCCAAATTCCATTATACTACACTTCTTAGTATTGAACTCCATCTCCCACTTCCTACTCCATTCCCATACTTTATTGAGATCACTCTGTAGTGATTCACAATCTTCTTCAGTGTTCACTTTTTTAACAGTTTTGCATCATCTGCAAAGAAGCTCATATAACTTTCAATTTCATCATCCATATCATTAATATATATAGCAAACATTATTGGGGCCAGAACTGTTCCTTGTGGAACACCACTTATTACTTCATCCCAATTTGAGTGTTTGTCTCTTATCACTCCTCTCATTTTTCTTTCTTGCAAAAAGTCTTCCATCCATTTAAGCAGTTTGCCCTGTATTCCTCCTTCAGTTTCTAATTTCTTAAGCAACTTCTTATGTGGTACTTTGTCAAAAGCTTTTTTTAGGTCTAGAAATGCACAATCAGCCCATCTATCTCTTTCTTGTATTATATCTATTAGCCTCGAATAGAAATATATTAAATTGGTGACACATGATCATCCTTGTCTGAATCCAAATTGCCTTGGATTTAGCACATTGTTTTTTTCCAAATACTTCACCCATCTACTTTTGATAATTCTTTCACAAATTTTTGCTATTGTACTTGTTAGAGAGACTGGTCTATAGTTGGTGGGGTCTTCTTTATTTCCCCCTTCATATATAGGTACTATATTTGCTTTTTTCCAATCTTTTGGAACTTTTCCTTCTTTCAAGGAACTGTTTATTATGCTATGTATTTTGTCTGCCAGTTCATTCTTGCATTCTTTCAAAATCCAGTTTGCTATTTCATCTGGTCCATGCGATTTTCTGACATCAAGATTACCCAAGTGTTTCATTATTTCATTCTTTGTTACTTCTATTTCTTTCATAGGAGGTACTTTCTCTTCCCATTCGATCTCTCCAGGTTGTATATTCTCCCTTGTAAACACTGATTTAAAATGCTTGTTTATAATTTCTGTCATTTCTATTTCCTCTGTGTATTCAACTCTTCCTTGTCTTAATTTCTCTAATTCTTGTTTGTTTTTCAGTTTGTTGTTTACAAATCTGTAGAATAGTTTTGGTTGATCTTTACATTTTTCTATGACATCTTTTTCATATTTTCTCTTTTCCTCTCTGCACACTTGTACATATTCATTTCTATAACAAGTATATATTTTCCATTTTCAGGTCTTTTGTCTTTCTTCTATTTGGTCCAAGCTTTATCTCTTTTGTCTTTTAACTCCCTACAACTTTTGTTGTACCAGCACTTTACATATTCTTTTTCTTGCTTTTGTCTTGGGACATACTTTTCCACTCTTTTTTTTTTTTTTTTTTTTTTTTTATAAATTTTTGTCAAAATATTCCATTTCTCTTCCACTGTTGTTTCCTCTTTGTATTTTCTTTCCCAGTTTTCTTTTTGAAAGAATTCTCTTATCTTATCAAAATTTGTTTTTTCATACATCATTCTTCCTTTTCTATATTGTTCATTTTTCATGAATTTTTCCTCATTTAGTTCCAGTTCAATCAATATGTGGTCACTTTTACTTATTGGTGTCTTATATTCAATCTTTTCTACTATTTCAGGTTCTGATGTGATTATTAGGTCTAGCCTCAATGGTTCTTCTTCATTTCTATACCTAGTGTTCTCTTGAATCCATTGTGACATTGTATGGTCAATAATCATGTCGAGTAGAACATTTCCCCATGAGTCGTCTCCACCCTTTACGGTCATCTCTTCCCAGCACACTTCTTTGCAATTAAAGTCGCCCATCATAACTATTCTTCCTCCATCTTCCATTATCTTATTTAATGTTATCCCTGTGTCTTCTAACATACTTTTATTTTCACTCTCTTCCCACGAGGCTGTTTTTGGAGGCACATAATTTAGTACAAACTTTCTGCTCTTCTTATCTCTGTCTTCTACTTCGATCATAATCATCTCTACTGTATTCTTTCCATATGTGACACTCCTCACGTTTATATCCTTCTTAGTCAGGAACATAACTCCACCCCCTTGTTTTGTCTCTCTGTTTCTAATCCATTAATCATATGCATCATGTCCTACACTGTTGGGTGGTAGTGGACCTTTTAATTTTGTCTCTACAATTCCCATTATGTCCAGTTCTTTTTCCTTCAGATAATCATTCAGTTCATTCAATCCTGTTATTAATCCATCTATATTTGTGTAAGACACTCTTAATTTTCTGCTACTTCCATTGTATTTTCTGTTTCCCTTTTGTTTTTCTCTGGTATGGCCCATTTCCTCACTTTCATATTCACTACTCTCCAATAGAATTTCTCTTTTTCTGACTCTGTTCTGTTCTCGTTTTTTTCTTAGCTTCTTGTCTTTTCATTTTTTCCTCCTCTCTTTCCTCTTTATTAATTTCTCTTTTTATAAATACTTTTTTATACTGTTCACTGTTTGCTAGTTTCCCTGTTTTTGCTAAGATATTCTCTGTCATTTGTGACCTGAATTTAATCTTAATTGGTCTGGTCTTATCTGTACTATATTTGCCAAGCCTATACATTTCTTCAATTTGTTTCACGATTTCAGGTTCATCTTCCTGAACTAATTCTAGTAAACTGCTTACTTTTTCTTTTTCCTCTTTGATTCTTGTGGTTCTATTTAGATTATACTTCTCTTCCATTCCTAATATAATTATACATTTCTTTTTATCTGCTAAGTCTCTTACTATATTCTCCTTCTGTCTCATCACTTTAATGACTGTGTCTTCAGTTTGCTCTTTCATCAGTTGTTTTACTATGTCATTAAATGCAATTTTGCTGTTCTCTTGGATTTTTTTCCAACCCTGTGCTTCATTTGCTATGGACTCTTTATTCTCTTTGTTATTCTTCTTTAATTCCTCATTCTCATGTTTTACTTCTTTTAACTGTCTTTTTAATACTTCTATTTCTTTAATTAGTTTTTGGTTTACCTTCTCTAATTCTTCCAATTTTTCAACTCTCTGCATGATCTTCGTGAGTTCACCGAACCTATCCTCCCAATGTTTGACAATTTTCTCAAGTTTTTCTTCTAGGCTTGCTAATCTTGGAGGGATGTGTTGGTGTGGAGGAGAATTGTATTTTGTTGTTTTATTTATTGTATTATCTATATTATGCTATTATGTATTTATATTATGTAATACAATGTGTTTTGTTTATGTAAGATACCGCAGATGCGATGTGCGCCTTTTTTTTTTGCGCAAATTGGAGTGCGTGGCGTCAGTATCTAAGCAGCCTTGTAAGCAGGCGCACGCAATTGTGATTGTATAAGTTTGTGTGTATCTAAATATAATATTCCACTTTTAATTTTTTGCACACTCATTAGCCACCCCAATACATTAAATGGTGGCAGCGGTGGGATTCGAACCCATGCCTCTGAAGAGACTGGCAGTGGTGTGGGCTATAAAGCACTTCCGTGATATCATTTTTGGATATCCTATTACAGTCTACACGGACCACACTGCTGTCACTCAGCTTTTTAAGGGAAAGAATCTGTCAGGCCGCCTAGCCAGATGGTTCCTCACGATCAAGGAATTCAATCCAACCCTAAAGCATATCCCCGGGTGTGCGAACCATGTTGCTGATGCACTTTCACGGAATATCCCTGTTGCTGCTGTTACCGTGATTCATAACTTTTCCCTGCAGGATCTGGCCAAAGCTCAGCGTGAAGACCCTGTTTGGTCTGCTGTCATTTATGCTTTGGAGTCTGGTGATGATTCCACCTTACCAGCTTTACCAGTACCTCTGTACCAATTTTCCCTGCAGGACGAGGTTCTCATTCATAATGTGGAAGTGTTTGAGCAGGATGTGGCACAGCTAGTGATCCCTGAGTCTTTAGTTCCCATTGTTTTGTCCCTTGCTCATGATGCCCCTCAGGCTGGTCACCCACTTTTAATTTTTTGTGCACTCATTAGCCACCCCAATACAGGGTTGGCTTCCCCCCCCCTCATTAAATCCTTGGAAATTATTATCTACACTTTCCATTGTGCTGCTCTTATCTATATTCATAATCTTTACATTTTTGCTAATCCCTTCTTTGTCACTGAAATTATCTGGACCTTTTTTGTTGTTTACATGGCGTTTGCCTGCCTGGACCAAGTCCTCCCCCTCCTCATTTCCTTCCATTTCCCTCAGTAATCTCTTCCCTTCTCCTTTTTCATCACCTTCCCACTACACCACGAGCTTTCCCCTTCCCTATAAATACAACAAAGGTACTTGTCGTTGTGATCCTCAAAATTCTTGGATAACTCCGGAGTCCGAACTTCACTGTCACCTCGACCGACGTGTGTGTGTGTGTGTGCATGGGGGTGGGAGAGAGAAAAAGAGAGAAATAGGGAGGGAAGAAGAGAGAGATAGAGAAAGGGGAAAAAGGGAGAGGGAAAGAGAGAGAGGGAGAGCAAGAGAAAGTGAGGGAGAGGAAGAGAGAGAGGGAGAGGAAGAGAAAGTGAGGGAGAGGAAGAGAGAGAGGAAGAGGGAGAGAGAGGAGAGAGGGGGAGAGAGGGAGAGGAGAGAGGGAGAGGAGAGAGGGAGAGGAAGAGAGAAGGAGAGAGAAGGGGAGAGAGGGAGAGAGACTCTTACCTGTGCATAAATAACTTTGACCTTCTTCTTTCTATTGACAAAGGTGGTAGAGTTGTCAACAATGAAGAATGATTCAATATAATCATGGGCAGCAGCTGCAATAGCCAAATTACTGCTGCCTGTATCCACTAGCACCTTGAACTAGAAAAAGAAATAAATATTAATAAGAACAGAGTACTTTATCCCTTCCCACATCTAGTATCTTTAACTGAGAATCAAATTTGCATAAAGCACACCAATTCTCTTTTATTTCCTATAAAAACAATATGGATACATAAGAAACTCGTAATAAAAGACTCACAGTAATAGTATTTTGTCAGCAATAACTAGCATTTCTATCCTTTCAGACAATATTCCACCAAAAAGCTAGTCATGGAGGTGGTAAAAAAGATATTTAAGGACAGCATAAAACAGATGTCACAAGTTAGAAGTGTTCCCCATTCTTTTTTGAGTAGAGATTAGTTTCCAGTCACATAAGAATGCTGAATGATTTGGTCCATAGGGATGTCACAGGTCCCTGAAGATTAACTGCAAAACACAGTCACTACCTTATAAGGTATAATTAACCAATCACTCTATATCTCTCTTGCAGAAGGTCCGCAGCTCCTAAGTAACCGGTAACAGCCACCAGACTGTCTCACAAGTCAATCAGGGAAGAAGAAATATTGTGGTGTCTGGGTATGGCAAGTGGGCTAGGTAGGGAATTTGCTGTCCAGAGTAGATTTTCGACTTTAATTTCCACACTATCCCACCCCAACCCAACCACTGACACTAGCCAATCTCTTGATCTTTGAGTAAAACATCTACATTCATTTTCAATTGTTTTATTGAGAATAAAAGTCTAAAAAATTAAATATTAGAAAAAAGAGAAATAATAAACCAACAAAACTGACAATTCAAGTTTTCATTGAAAAATAAATAACAAAATAAAATAAATAGCTGTCATGACAGTCTCATCAAATGACAACAATTATAATTTTTACTTTTTCCTTTGCCAATTCTTCAAACATTTCATCATAGTCCAATTCTTCTGTCAGCTGGTGCTCAATGGATAAAATGATCAAATTTCTTATATAAAGGATGCATTGTAGATTTCAAGTAGTTTTTTTTTTGTGAGTTTCAACTTTGAAAGACTTCTTTCTGTGTAGCAACAAGCACAACAACAGTCAAAAAAATCCTGAGTATGACAATACTGGGGACTGAACTCTCTGGCTTGAACTTTTGAATTAATAATAAAAATTGAGATGCCCCTTGTTTCCACAACTCACTGATTTTTCTATTCCAACAGCAAAAGGAAAATGCTTCAGCTTTTTTTTCAGTCAGATACTGTTTTGCCAATATCACCCACAAAATGATCCAGTTGGCTTCTTCTTTCAAAAGATTCATTGGCGTCAGGAAGCTGTATTGTTCAGTAAGGTGGTGAAGCTGCTGGAAACTCAAAGATATTTCTTGGATGACTATCCACAGATGAAAAAAAAAAAATTCTCTTTTCATCTCAGCTACACACTACAAGTAAGCATTTTTTGTGGTTTCATTTTCATAATTCTATTATTATTAATATTATTATTTTGGGATTGGAGACAAAGAAAATGGAAAAAAGTGGGAGTTCAGCCAGTTGTTGTTTGCTGACGACAATGTAGTAGTGGCAGGATCAGAGGGGGCAGGACAGAGTTTGGAAAGGTGTGCTAGAGGAGAAAGTTAAAGAAGTATTAAATGAGAGAGGCTGGAGGAAGTGGATTGCTTTAGATACTTGGGGTCACATGTGGCAGGAAAGGGAGGAGTGGAAGTGGAGGTGAATTGTAGATTGAGAGATGCAAGTGAATGACTTGGGGGATTCAAAATTGTAATGAGAAATAGACATTTGGGAATCAATATTAAAAGAAGATTGTATGAAGGAGTGATTGTAATGACAGCATTGTATGGGGCAGAAACATGAGACATAAGAGAGGAAGAGAGGAGGATGTATTTACCTAGTTTTCACCTAGTTGTATCTTACAGGAAGGGGAGCTATGCTCATGGTGTCCCATCTTTGTATCTTGCAGTATCTAAATTGTTCCAGTTTGTTCCATATATTCACCACTCTGTGAGGAAAGTTGTTCTTTTTCAGATCTCTTCTATAACTGTCCTTTTTGAGTTTCTTTCCATGTCCTCTTGTATTTTCTGTATCCCAATTTAGTAAGTCTTCTCTATCAAGGACTTCCATACGTATCATGATTCTATAGATGGTCAACAAGTCTCTTCTTTCTCTTCTTTGTTCTAGAGTCGGTAACTCTAGTTTTGACAACAGTCTCTCTTCATATGACAGTTCTGAAAGTATGGGGGGCATCTTCGTAGTTGCTCTTTGGATTCTTTTAATTTTCCTTATATTCTTTTTGGTACTGGGTGACCATAGTGTTGCTGTGTACTCTAGTCTTGGTCTTATCAGTGTGACTAGCAATTTCTTCACCATTCCATTGTCCAAGTAAGTAAATACCACTTTTACTGACCTCAGCAAGTTGTAGGTTTCTCTGACAATTTTGTTTATTTGTGTATCAACGGACTTGTCCTTTGTGATGATTACTGCCAGGTCTTTTTCAAATCCCACTTTCTCTACATCCTTTTCGCCAATTCTATAGTCCTGATATCCTGTTTTTACTTTTTCCAAAATTCCATTATACTATATTTCATGATGTTGAAGTCCACTTCCCACTTCTGATTCCGTTCCCAAATTTTGTTCAGATCTCCTTCAGTGACTCACAGTCTATTTCAGTGCTCACTTTTCTCAACAATTTTGCATCATCAGCAAAGAGGGGAGTGTCCTCTCCCAATCATAAAATGATGCGGTTAGATTATTAGGTGGATTAGGATAGATTATTAAGTGTATAGTGATATTTCCAAGGTGGTCGGTGGGTTATAGATGTAATACCCACATGTTCTACTCGAGCCATCAAGTGCATTACATCATTACCCTCTACACTACTACACAACCATTATATTTTGTGAATTGTTCATAATAATACAGAGTAACAATTTTGATTAAATTTGAACAGTTTAAATCAGTATGTAATTGGATAGGAAACTCAAAGGAAGAGGGACAAACATTCTTGTACAGTGGGAAAACATTATATACCTACCCCCACGCCTATGATTCCTATAAGTGTAATTACATATTATTCATATCATATTCCTTTTGTATGGAGTATAGCTTAATGAAGGAATATACAGTATGTTAAAGTGTGGATAAGAATCAAAATAATAATGTCTCATACATACATATACCAAGGCTTTCTCCCCTTTACAAGGGAGGTAGCCAAAAAGAAAAAGGCATAAATTCATTCCCACCCATTCCATCCCTAAATACACTCCACTCCCCTCCACCCTCCCTCTTATCTTAGCACCTCCTGGATGATGGGTCATCCCTGCACCTTGTCCACTGCCCTGGATCAGAGGCAGTGTCGCAAGACACAGCGCATCCACAGCAAGTTCGCTTCATTAAATCGGCGACCCCCCCTCTCTGTCCCCCCATGCATAAAAGGAGAAGACGGGGAGAAAATCCCTTCGGGCTGCATCAAATTTTGCTCACACATACTACCTCACCCCCCATCCCCACACCCATTTCACCTCATGCATCACAACATCATCCATATACAGCCATTCTCCATTCACCCGTCTTTTGTCCTCTCCCGTCCTTCCTCAACAACCCTCTTCCCCAAAGCCCGTTTCACCCTATCCATCCATCTCATCCTATCCACCCCCTCATGTTTACTCCCTCCGCATCTGCCTTCCATACCTCTTTTACTAGTCTTTCTTCACTCATTCTTTCCATGTGTCCAAACCATCCTAATACTCTTTCATCAACCCTATCTCCCAACTCCCTTTCCACCCCTGTTCTCCTCCTCACCTCCTCATTTCTCACTCTATCTAGCCTAGTAACCCCCATCATACTTCTCAGACACCTCATCTCAAACACATTCAAACTCCTTCTCTCTTCCTCTATTATGTTCCATGTTTCTGCCCCATACAGTGCTGTTGGCACAATCACTCCTTCATACAGTCTCCTCTTAGCATCCATTCCCAAATGTCTATTCCTCATTACACTCTTTAATCCACCAAGGCATTTACTTGCTTCTCTCAATCTACATTCTACCTCCACCTCCACTCCACCTTTTCCTGCCACATTTGCACCCAAGTATCTAAAACTATCCACTTCCTCCAGTCGCTCTCCCTTAATGCTCACTTCCAGTCTGCTGCCACTTTCACCCCTTGTACATCTCATCACCTTACTTTTACCCATATTTATCTTCAGCTTTCTTCTTTCACACACACTCCCAAACTCTGTTACCAACTTCCTCGATCCCTCCTCCGATCCTGCCACAAGCGCAGTGTCATCCGCAAACAACAGCTGGCTCACCTCCCACTTTTCTCCATCTTCTTTAACCATCTCCAATCCCTGACCCACTACCCTTGCATTTACCTCTCGCACCACCCCATCCATGTACAAGTTGAACAGCCAGGGCAACATAATGCATCCCTGACAAAGTCCCACCTTTACCTCGAACCATTCACTCTCTCCATTTCTAATCCTGACACATGCTCTACTACTCTCGTAAAAACTCTTGACAGCTCCTGGAAGCTTTCCTCCTATCCTGTATATCTGCAAAACCTCCCACAGTGCCTTCCTGTCTACCCTGTCATAGGCCTTTTCCAGATCCATAAAAGCCCAAAAAACATTTTCCCTTTCCTATAGCTTTCTCACATATCTGTCTTACCACAAAAATCTGATCTACACAACCTCTACCCGTCCTAAATCCACACTGTTCCTCACCAATTACTCCCTCTGTTCCTCTCCTAATCCTCTCAATCAAGATCCTCCCAGAAGCATTCCCAACTACACTTAACAAGCTAATCCCTCTGAAACTACTACACTCACACTTGTCCCCTTTTCCCTTGTAAAGTGGAACTATACAGGCACTCCTCCAGTCCTCAGGCACTCTACCCTCTCTCCAACAAACATTAAATAACCTCACCAGCCAGTCCATCACTGTACCTCCTTTTTTTTAGACATCTCATAGATAAATAAAACAATTTGATGTAAATTTGAAATTTTCTTTGATTCCCTCTAACCTTGATCTCACAAATATAAGGGTAATACAAAAATGGCCTGAGGGGGGTGAGTGAAATAAAACTGTGTGTTGGTCACGAGCTACCATGTGTTCTAATATATGTATATTTAGCTTTGTGATTGGGATGGTGCCAGCAAAACACAATACGAGTAACTATCTTGTGATTACTAATCAAATAATCCAACTTAACATAGGGATTTCCCAATCAACATTGTATGGATATATTTGAGTGTCATCCTCATCTGTGGTGCTTGGGATTGGACACAATTTTATGAAGGCGTACTATACATCTTGCCCATCCATTCATTGATAATCAAATGCAGTTGCCTAATTTAATCACTACACATATGGCATTACAGTATAAAGATGCATGACCTCTGCAATATACACAAAAGTAGATGAGGTTATGTTCAAGTGATGTGTTCTGATACTCCAGTAAATCAAAATATTCTACAATTTGGCATTTTCCTCTACAATTGTATTGACTCAGTGAGGTAATACTGTGCATATTTTTTTCCTCTTCCAATGAATTTATAATCCTAAGCTTGACATTAATACATCTTGCTAAAAAAAATTACAATAACCCATATCTTTATGGGTATTACTTTGTTACTTGCAACAGTTAGTTATATATCCATCCTTTTGTTCCTCTACCTTTTGAGGTGGTGTACCAATCTCCACATCAATATCGTATCCCTGTCCCAGAATGCCTCCTAGGTTCCATGCAGGGCCAGGATCAGGTGAAGGCTTGATGGGTGGATGACCCAATACAGTGCTGGTTATAGGCACTAAGAACAAAACTACACATGCACCAAAGGAGAGATTGATGCGAGTAAACCAAAGATATCTTGACTTGGTCCACTCCATCTTCTGCTTTGTGTCTGCAAAAGAGAAGAAAGACTGTCAAATGCTGGAGATCTCAACCATGACAATACGGTGACATATGAGATTTTGTTGTTGCTGTAGTACACAGGAAAGTAACTATGCTTATAGTGCACCACCTCTTTGTCTCCATCTACCACACTGAGCTTTAAACAGGTTTATGGTTTTAGCAGAGGCTATTTCATCTTTTAAGCTGCTCCAGGAGTTGAAACATCTGTTTGGAAGACTTTCTTGGCATCTTTCATGTATGTAGTCTTCAGTTTGTTCCTATGACTTAATGACGCCTTCCTGTCCCAAATCAATTTTTCTACCCTTTATTCTTACGGTGGTCCTACAAAACGGGCAGCAAAGAGAATCATACCTTTACCTGTTCATTTTCAAAACCCATCAACTCCCTCTCCTCCAGCTGGATGTACAGCCCTTGAAGTGTAGACAATTACTCTCAGGACTGGGCCCAAGATCTCTATCATCTTTAACTGTATTTCTTTCATCTTCTCAACTATGGAGAGATGACAACTGGCAATTGCTCCCCTCCCCTTACTACTTTCAGCCAGTGACACTGAAATTGTCCCACATTAATACAATACAGACAACAGTCCAAATTTTGTTTCTGGAGAGATCTATAGGACTGCTGCCAACCACAGTGGGTCTGCATATATTCAGCCAGTGAAACTCAGGGCAACCAAGGCAACAATTGTTAAAATGATCTACATAGCTATGAATGGTTGCTGCTCTTTGTATTTTCATAATCTTATCTATAAAGTGGCACCTCAAAACTTGCTAAATGCCCTAGAGGTTAAACAAATTGGAATAAAAATTATTTTATTTTTAATTTCATTTATTCATTTTTTCTACTCATTTGTTTATCTATTATTATCATTATTATTCACTCCTGAGATCATCCCAACTACACCCCCAAACTCAAATTTGCTCCTCCTTCTCCACTTAGCTTCACTCAATGCCAACACACCCATTTTTCTTCTCACAAACATACTACCTATCTCTTCCCTTTTACTCTCATCTGTACCATATCCACGCACATTAAAAGACCCAAACCTTAGGGTACTGGTTGGAAAACTCCTCCCAGACCCTCTTATGGCTTTACTTGTGAAGAGAGGATGAGGGAGAGAAGGGGTGGCTTTACTAGTAAGTGAAGAGATAGGTAAGTGTGTGGTGGAGTCGAAGGAGGTTTCTTCAAGGTTAATGTGGATGGTGAAACTGGGAAGGGAAATGTGCATATGGGCCTGGTAGTGAGAAGAGTGTAGAGGAAAGGGAGGCTTTTTGGATAGATCTAAATGAATGCATAGAGGGTTTAGGGAGAAATGTCAATGTGGTGGTATTGGGAGACCTAATGCAAGGGTAGGAAATGAACCAATAGATGGAGTGGTTGGGAAGTGTGGAGTTCCAAGAAAAAATTGTAGTGGAGAGTTGATGGAGATGTGTCTTGAAAGAGGGTTGATGATAGCAAATACAATGTCTAGAAAGAAAGTCAAGCATAAGTACACATGGGAGAGGGTGGTGGATGGAAGGGTGGACTATATAGTGGTAGTCAGGAGAATTGTAGGAAGAGTTAAGGATGTACATGTTCTAAGGGGAGAGAGTGGGAGAATATCAGATAATTTTTTGGTAAAAGGCAAGTTGAGAGTGGAGGATAGATGGAGAAAGAGGAAAAAACAGAAGGTAGGGAGGTGCTTAAAGTGAAATGCTTAAATGAGAAAGAAAAGGAGGAGTACAAGAAGAAACTGAGGAGTGGGAGGGAGTGAAGGATAGAGTAGAACTAAGAGTGGAGTAAGAATGGGGATGTTTCAAGGAGGGAGTCACAAGGTGTGCAAAGATGGTGTGTGGAACAAGGAGGATTGGAGGAAATAGAAGGAAGGGTAGTGGGTGGTGGGATGAGGAAGCAAAGAAAATTGTAGAAGAGACGAAATGAGCATTCACAGATTGGTTACAAAATAGGATGAGAGAATCATATGAACGGTACAAAGAAAAGAGAAGTAAAGCACAAAATACAGGAGGCAAA
This sequence comes from Oratosquilla oratoria, assembly GCF_046742065.1. Taxonomy (NCBI): domain Eukaryota; kingdom Metazoa; phylum Arthropoda; class Malacostraca; order Stomatopoda; family Squillidae; genus Oratosquilla; species Oratosquilla oratoria. The sequence continues at coordinate 22,372,850 of NC_134783.1, read as the reverse complement.
GAGGAGAGCAGATGTGAAATGGGGTAAAATTATGACAAATTTACTAAAGTAATAAAAAGATGTTTTGGAAAGAAATTATAAGAGGAAGGAGGCGAATCAAGTAGAGAAGAAAATGTAAAAGGTCCAGATGGAGAGATGATAATGAAAAAGACAGCAGTAAGAGGATGATTGGTAGAATATTTTAAGGAATTGCTAAATGTGAAGGAAGATAGGGAGGGAAAGGTAGCTGCAGTGGGAAGTGCTAAGAAAATAACAGTGATGAGTGAGGAAAATGGAGGAGAAATAAGGAAAGATGAACTGACAGCAGTTGTGAAGAAGATGAGAGCAGGTAAAGCACCTGGGTTGGACGAGCGTCATGCAGAATGTCTAAAAAAAATGAGGTACATTGATGATGGACCAGTTGGTGAGGTTATTCAATGTTTGTTTAAGAGAAGGTAGAGTGCTGGAGGACTGGAGGAGTGCCTATATAGTTCCACTTTACATGGGAAAAGGGGACAAGTGTGAATGTACTACTTTCAAAGGGATCAGTTTGTTAAGTGTAGTTGGGAAGACTTATGGAAGGGTTTTGATTGAGAGGATTAGGAGAGGAACAGAAGGAGTAATTGGTGAGGAACAGTGTGGGTTTAGGACAGGTAGGGGTTGCGTGGATCAGATTTTTGTGGTAAGACAGATATGTGAGAAAGCTTTAGGAAAAGGTAAGGTTTTTGATCCTTTATGGATTTGAAAAAGGCTTATGACAGGGTACACAGGAAGGCACTGTGGAAGGTATTGCAGATATGGGATAGAAGGAAAGTTTTTAAGAGCAGTCAAGAGTTTTTATGATAGTAGAGCTTGTGGGACTTCAACAAGGATGTGTTATGTCACCTTAGCTGTTCAATTTATACATGGATGGGGTGGTGCAAGAGGTAAATGCAAGTGTAATGAGTTGGGGATTGGAGATGGTTAAAGAAAATGGAGAAAAGTGGGAGATAAGCCAGTTACTGTTTGCTGACAACACTACATTTGTAGCACGATCAGAGGAGGGATTGAGGAAGTTAGTGACGGAGTTTGGGAAGGTGTGAAAAAGAAGGAAGTTGATGATAAATGTGGGTAAAAGTAAGGTGATGAGATGTACAAGGGGAGAAAGTGGCAGCAGACTGGAAGTGAGTATTAAGGGAGAGAGACTGGAGGAAATGGATAGTTTTAGATACTTTGGTGCAAATGTGGCGGGAAATGGAGGAGTGGAGGTGGAAGTAGAATGTAGCTTGTGAGAAGCAAGTAAATGCCTTGGGGGACTAAAAAATATAATGAGAAATAGACATTTGGGAATGGATGCTAAGAGGAGATTATATGAAGGAGTGATTATGCCAACAGCACTGTATGGAGCAGAAGCAATGCAGCAAGACAGTACATCCACAGCAAGTCTGCTTCACTTAATTGGCAACTGAATTCTCCCCTGAAACTACAGTGGGAAAAATCATAGGCAGCCAGTTCAGTGCCACATGTATAATTATACCAATCTTTAAGGAAGGCAGCAAGGCTTTGGCAAAAAACTATAAACCAGTGGTGCTAACAACACACATAAAGATAATTGAAAGACCAATATGAATCCAAAATTGTCAGCTACATGGAAGATATAGGAGCATTCAACAATGGACAGCTTGGCTTCAGAAAAGGAAGTTCCTGCTTTTCACAGCTGCTGACATACTGTGAGAAAGTACAACAGGAAATTCAAGACAGTGAAAACACATCATTTATCTCAACTTTGCCAGAACTTTTGATAAAATAGACCAAAGAATTCTCATTCACAAAATCAGAGCTCTCAAAATATGTGGCAAACTAGGACAATGGCTACATAGCTTCCTCTCCAACAGAGAACAACAAATAGTTGTACAGGGGGAACTGTCAGATACTAGCATTGTAATTAGTAGAATCTCTCAGGGCTTAGTGCTGGGTCTCCTGCTCTTCTTAATCATGATTGGGGACATAGATTAGAAACACTCAGCCATTACAACTTTCACAGATGACACTAGGATATCCATGAAAATCCGCTCACAACAAGATGTGCAGTTATTACAACAAGACTTGGATACGATCCTGAATTGGGCAGAGAAAAACAACATGGCCCTTATCAGGGAGAAGTTTAAGCTTATTCAGTATGGGAAATTAGACAACTTTACACATACATATACTAGGGGCTTTTTCCTCCTTACAAAGGAGGTAGCCAAAGTCAAAGGGATAAATTCATTTCCACCAATTTCATCCCCACATACTCCACTCCCATTCACCACCCCTCCCTCCCTCTTTTCTTAGCTCCTCCTGGATGATGGGTCATCCCTGTATCTCATCCACTGCCTTGAGTCAGAAGCAATGCAGAAAACTTTGCAATAGAGAAAACTTTACACACTCAACAAAATATATTTGTGGCCAGAAAGATATTGAGGCTAAGGAGGTTGTAAAAGACCCAGGGGTAAACATAAGTAAAGATGTCACTTTCTCACACACCACATCACAAAAATAATGTCAAAAGCATGGCAGCTATCAGACTGGATCCTATGGACTTTCCATACAAGAAGTGAAGAGTGCAAGCTAACTCTATGGAAATAATTAGTGCTACCCCATCTTGAATACTGCTGCCAACTCTGGTACATACATACATATACCAAGGCTTTTTCCCCCTTCCAAGGGAGGTAGCCAAAAAGGGAAAGGCATAAAAACACTCCCACCCATTTCATCCCCAAATACACTCCACACCCCTCCCACCCTTCCTCTCATCTGAGCACCTCCTGGATGACGGGTCATCCCTGCACCCCGCCCACCGCCCTGGGTCAGAAGCAGTGTCGCAAGACACAGTACATCCACAGCAACGCCGTTAATCGGCGACCCCCCCTCTACGTCCCCCTTTGCATATAAGGAGAGGACGGGGAGAAATCCCTTCGGGCTGCGTCAAAATTTACTCACACATACTACCCCGCCCATTCCTCCTCATGCAATCACAACATCATCCATATACAACCATTCTCCATTCACCTCTGTCTTCCGTCCTCTCCCTTCCTTCCTCAACAGACATTCCCCTCTTCCCCAAAGCCCCCTTCACCCCATCCATCCACCTCATCCTAGGACGTCCCCTCATGTTCACTCCTTCCACATCTGCCTTCCATACCTCTTTTACTAGTCTTTCTTCACTCATTCTTTCCATGTGTCCAAACCATCCTAATATTCTTTCATCAACCCTCTCTCCCAAATCCTTTTTCACCCCTGTTCTCCTCCTCACCTCCTCATTTCTCACTCTATCTAGCCTAGTAACCCCCGCCATACTTCTCAGACACCTCATCTCAAACACATTCAAACTCCTTCTCTCTTCTTCTCTTATGTTCCACGTTTCTGCCCCATACAGTGCTGTTGGCACAATCACTCCTTCATACAGTCTCCTCTTCGCATCTATTCCCAAATGTCTATTTCTCATTACACTCTTTAAACCACCAAGGCATTTACTTGCTTCTCTCAATCTACATTCTACCTCCACCTTCACTCCACCTTTTCCTGCTACACTTGCACCCAAGTATCTAAAACTATCCACTTCCTCCAGTCGCTCTCCCTTAATGTTCACTTCCAGTCTACTGCCACTTTCACCCCTTGTACATCTCATCACCTTATTTTTACCCACATTTATCTTTAGCTTTCTTCTATCACATACTCTCCCAAACTCTGCCACCAGCTTCCTCAATCCCTCCTCTGACCCTGCCACAAGCGCAGTGTCGTCCGCAAACAACAGCTGGCTCACCTCCCACTTTTCTCCATTTTCTTTAACCATCTCCAATCCCTGACTCACTACCCTAGCATTCACCTCTCGCACCACCCCATCCATGTATAAGTTGAACAGCCAGGGCGACATAACGCATCCTTGACGAAGTCCCACCTTTACTTCAAACCACTCACTCTCTCCATTTCTAATCCTAACACATGCTCTACTACTCACATAAAAACTCTTGACAGCTCCCAAAAGCTTTCCTCTTATCCCATAAATCTGCATAACCTCCCACAGTGCCTTTCTGTCTACCCTATCATAAGCCTTTTCCAGATCCATAAAAGCCAAAAAAACATCCTTCCCCTTTCCTATAGCTTTCTCACATATATGTCTTACCACAAAGATCTGATCTACACAACCTCTACCAGTCCTAAAACCACACTGTTCCTCACCAATTACTCCTTCTGTTCCTCTCCTAATCCTCTCAATTAAGATTCTCCCATAAGCCTTCCCTACTATACTCAACAGGCTAATCCCTCTGAAATTACTACATTCACACTTGTCCCCTTTTCCCTTGTAAAGAGGAACTATACAGGCACTACTCCAGTCCTCCGGTACTCTACCCTCTCTCCAGCAAACATTGAATAATCTTGCCAACCAGTCCACCATCACTGAACCTCCCTTTTTCAGACATTCTGCATGACATCCATCCAGACCAGGTGCCTTACCTGCTTTCATCATCTTTACAACTGCCTTCACCTCATCCTTCCTTATTTCTCCTCCATTCTCCTCACTCATCACTCTCATTTTCTTCGTATTTCCCACTGCAGCTATCTTTCCTTCCCTATCCTCCTTCACATTCAGCAACTCCCTAAAATATTCTGCCCATCTTCCCCTCACTGCCATCTCTTCCATTATCAACTCTCCATCTGTACCTTTTACCTTTTCTTCCCTACTTGATTCGCCTCCTCTTCCTCTCTTAATTTCTTTCCAAAACATCTTTTTATTACTTTCAAAATTTTCTGTCATACTCCTACCCCATTTCACATCTGCTCTCCTCTTTGCCTCCTTTACCTTTTGCTTTACTTCTCTTTTCTTTTCTTTGTACGTCTCATATGACTCCCCTGTCCTCTTTTGTAACCAATCTGTGAATGCTCGCTTCTTCTCTTCTACAACCTTCTTTGTTTCCTCATCCCACCATTCACTACCCTTTCTTCTATTTCCCCCTGTCCTTCTTGTTCCACACACCATCCTTGCACACTTTAAGACTCCCTCCTTGAACCATCCCCATTCCTCCTCCACACCCATCTCTGCTCTATCCTTTACTCCCTCCCACTCCTCCTTCAGCTTCTTTTCGTACTCCTTCTCCTTTTCCTTTTCATTCAAGGAGTTCACTCTAAGAACCTCCCTACCTTTTGTCCCTTTCCTCCTTCTCCATCTATCCTCCACTCTCAACTTACCTTCCACCAAAAAATGATCTGATATTCCCCCACCCTCTCCCCTTAGCACATGTACATCCTTAACTCTTCCTATCATAATCCTATTTACCACTACATAATCCATTAAAGGTCTATCTACCACCCTTCTCTCCACCACCCTCTCCCATGTGTACTTATGCTTGACTTTCTTCCGAAACACTGTATTTGCTATCATCAACTCTCTTTCTAGACACATTTCCACCATCAACTCTCCACTACGATTCTTTCCTGGAACTCCACACTTCCCAACCACTCCATCGATTGGACCATTTCCCACTCTAGCATTAAGGTCTCCCAGTACTATTACATTGACATTTCTTCCTAAACCCTCTATGCACTCACTTAAATCTATCCAAAAGGCCTCCCTTTCTTCCATGCTCTTCTCACTGCCCGGCCCATATGCACTTACAAAGACCCACATCTCCTTTCCCAGTTTCACCTTCATCCACATTATCCTTGAGGAAACCTCTTTCCACTCCACTACCCCTTTACCTATCTCCTCACTTACTAGAATAGCCACCCCTTCCCTCCCTCGCCCTCTCTTCACTCCTGATAACCTCCCACTTACACTCCCAAACATACACTCACCCTTCCCTTTCAACTTAGTTTCACTCAAAGCCAACACATCCAACTTTCTTCTCACAAACATACTACCTATCTCTTCCCTTTTACTCTCATCTGTACCACATCCACGCACATTAAAAGACCCAAACCTTAGGGTGCTGGCCCGAGGCCCGCCAGCACCCCTTATGCCTTTTCTTTTCGATTTAGGAAGTTGCCCCTTGGGGCTACAGGGAGAAGGATGCCTAGTCCCTCTCCCCGTCCCTTTCTTCTCGCCTCTTACGATCCAAGTGGGAAAACTTGGTGGCAGTATTCTTTTCCCCCACCAACTCTGGTATCCCCCCAAAAATATTCAGAAACAACAGAGCTGGAATGCCTACAGCAATCCCTCACAAGCAAGATCCAAGGTATACAACACCTTAGCCATTGAGAGTCTTGTAAAACTACATCCATACTCCCTCCAAGAGCACAGAGAAAGGTACATCATTATCTATACTTAAAAGATTTTAGAAAACAGGGTCTCTAATGTTAACATCACAGAAAAGACCCACCCAAGAAGACAAAGGCTGTTATCCCAAGACCACCCTGGGAACATCTACAAAAATTAGGACCTTGACACACCACAATTTCACTTACAATAGAACACAACTCTTCAACTACATCCCAGCAAAATTCAGGAACATGAGTGGTATATCGCTCAACACCTTCAAACTCTGGTATTACTAAGGAAGTGCACATCTACAAAAAATACCAATACAAAATTAAATATTAATTTGGTAAATATTAATACATCAACATAATAGCTATTTTTCTTGGCAGAAAAAAAAAAAAAAAAATTGCTTAAAGCAATACACTACTGAAAAGAGCTGTGATGTCAGCTTCAAGATGCCATGTTTATGTCATCTCTCCAGTCCTGAACAATTGATGTTACTAAGGAAGTGCACACTTAAACGATATATCAATATAAAATCAAATATTAATTTGGTAATTTAAAGTACATGAACATAATACCTGTTTTTCTTGGTGGAAATCAATAACAAAAAAACATTGCTAAACTGATACACTACTGAACTGAGCTGTGACTCGAGCTTCAAAATGCCATGTTTGCGTCATCTGTCCAGTTCCATATGATCATATCATTCCCTGACTATGACAACCCTGATGACCTCTAGGTATGCTAAATGCATACCCCCATAGGAGGTTAGGTTAGACTAGACTAATTTATTAGACTTCCCTTAGTTTGTCTTCCACAATAAACAAAAACAAACATGGTATCTTGAAGTTTGCCAATGTGCAAGTTGTTGCTATTGCATCGCTTTTAACAACTTTTTTTGTTATTGACTTCTGCCAATAAACACATATATTACATTGATGTATCATAATTTACAAAATATAAAATTTTCTACCACTATATTGTTTAGATGTGCACATCTTTAGATTTGCCATACAATCACATCATTCCATGATTACGATGACCCTGATAACCTTTAGGGATGCTAAATGCATACCCCATAGGAGGTTAGGTTTAGATAGGTTAGACTAGACCAATTTATTTGTCTTCCATTTGTTTGTTTTCCACAACTAACAAAAACAAAGTAAATTTTTAGAAGTGCATAACTATGCAATATACCAACAGAAAATTAGATATTGATTTTGTAAATTATAATACATGAATGTAATATACATTATTCTTGGCAGAAATCAACAACAGAAAAAGTTGTTAAAAGCTATACACAAACAAATGTAGCCACTTCCACTGCTTGAGATACCATCTTTGTTACGGTAGATGCGTAGGTTGAAGAAATTAAAGTATGATAAATTTGTCTATTCTAACCTATCTAACCTAACCTGCATTTAGTAATGCAATACCTACAATTCTTGAGGCCATCAGGGTTGTCACTGTCTTTGATCTCCAAACCTATCAAAACAAATATGGCCTCTAAAGAAGTTGACACAACTTCGATTGTACATAGCTTTTAGCAATGTTTTCTATTATTGATTTCTGCCAAGAAAAATATTTATTATATTGATGTATTATAATTTACAAAATTAATATTTAATTTTCTATTGCTATATCCTATAGATGTGCACTTCTAAAAAAAAAAAAATACCAAAAACAATCATGGCATTTTAAAGCTTACTGATGTCTGAGTTGTCGCTATAGTATCACTTTTAGCAAATTTTTGGTTACTGATTTCTGCCAATAAAAACTTATTACATTGATACATTATTATTTACAAAATTAATATCTAATTCTCTATTGCTATATCATATCGGTTTAGCACTTCTTTACATTTAAATTGACCTAAACACCACTTGGCCCTACCATAGGAGCCTTTAAGGACAAACTCGATCAGTGTTTTTAACCCATTCTACTCCGATGACAAGATGTCTTGTCATTTGGTCAAATAAAACAAAAAATCATAAAACACCAAAATGTTTGATCAAACACCAGAAAAATATGACGTCAGTCCTCGCTTCGCTGCGAGCGAAGCGAGGATTGACGTCATATTTTTCTGGTGTTTGATCAAACATTTTGGTGTTTTATGATTTTTTGTTTTATTTGACCAAATGACAAGACATCTTGTCATCGGAGTTGAATGGGTTAAAAAGTAAGTAAGTGAATGAAAGGAGACATTGATGATGAAACTGCGGAAATAGAAATTGGAAAATATTTATTAATCCATATCTTATGATTGGAGTTGAGATGGGAGCACTATAAGAAGAAAATCTTAACCTCCCATGTAATTGAAATATGTAAACTTGGATGTATGGTTGGCCAAGATTCCAGAGACCAGACCAACCACCCATACCTGGATACCCAAGGTACAACATCCAACAGCCTACTACACTGGACCATAGAGGGAAGAGAGCTGGCTGGCCTTTTTGAAGATCCATCTCGATAACTGATGAAACGAATCTCAAGGTATTCAAGGTATAAGCCTAAGGTGTTACATTTGTAATTGGGCATATGTATGAGCAACGTGTTTAATTTAGCTATAGACATAAGAAACACCCAGTAAATCGTAGTCTAGATAGAACTATGTCATACAACCGGAAATACAAAATCCGTGCACTCACAATTGCATTTAGAAATAAAATGCAGACGTCGGTATACTAATGAAGAGTAAAGACCATCTTAAAATGCTGTTGATTCAAGTTGATGCCGATTGTATATATTTTTCGTTTAAGTTAACGTTTGAAATAAGTAAAACACAAAATATATTATCTCTAATATGTAAACAAATTCTAAAACAAATTCATTCATTGTGTGCAGACATCCTTGTCTTCTTGTTATAGTTCAATAGATTATACACAGTTAAGTTATACAAAAATAATACGACAGTTTTTATCTCCATCATTCTGACAAACAGCTGATATTGTAAACAACCAGTGTCTCACGGTTCGATTGTTGTTTAGTGAATGGGAATGTTATTTAATCAGTGCTGTTGCATCTTATACTAAAATCTAAATAAAAGCATTAGAGAAAATGTCTTTCTCTTTTGCTGGAGCAAGAGTTGTTGGGTGTCGGTTTATATTATCACCTCATACTTTATATCTTTCATCATCGTTAAGATGTCGCAGGTAAATATGATTATGATATATGTGACTATATTCATACTAATTGCAAATACATATTATTACTGACATCCAAAACAGCTTGGTTACATATGATGAATAACATATAGTGTAATGCCATATGATATGAGTTTTTAGAGAGAGATTCGGAATCACGAGAAAACTGTTCCTACTACATTGAAACGATATTGTTATGTAACCACCCATGCCAGGCGTATGGGAGCTTGTTAATTGTGAGGATTAAAAGGGAATAGAGGGAGTAATTGGGGAGAACTGTGCGGGTTTAGGAAAGGAGGAGGGTAATTGATGTCTTTTGTTTTGTGTATTTTGAGGTGTATGAGAGTTAACAAAAGTATTTAAGATGTGTTTTGGATCTATGGGATAGGGGAGTCTGTTAAGGGTAGTAGCAATGTTAACATTAGTGGAGCTAGTGTAGGGATAGGGAATAGAAAGAGTGAAAGGCTTGAGATTATGGTAATGGTGTGTCAAGGTTGTATAATGTCACCATGGATGTTCAACATGGACTGGTGATGTGAGAAGCAAATCATTAACTTCTCACATCACCAGTCCATGTTGAACATCCATGGTGACATTATACAACCTTGGCATACCATTACCATAATCTCAAGCCTTTCACTCTTTCTATTCCCTATCCCTACACTAGCTCTACTAATGTTAACATTATAATGTTAAATGTTAATGTTAAATGCAAGGGTGATAGGCATGGGTTTGGTCTTTGGAGCTAGAAGGAGGTGGGAGGTGATCCAATTATTTTTTGTGGATCACACTGTACTTGTAGTTGAGCTAAAGGTGGGACTGAAATATTGGGAGAATTTGGGAGGGTATGTGAGAGAAGAAAGTTGAAAGTAAATGTGGGAGAGAGGTGGCAGTAAGTTGGAGGTGAGTTTAAAAGGAGAGAGGCTGGAGAAAGTAGAGAGTTTTAAGTAGGGTTGTATGAAACTAGGAATGGAGTAAGAGTTGAGATAAATTATAAGGTAAAGGAAACAAGTAAATTTTTTGGGGAAAGAAAAGTATCATAAGGTATCTATGAATAATAAAGAGAAGATATTAAAAAAAGGTGATTTTGCCCATGACCCTGTATGGAGCAGAGACTTAGAATTTAAAGGTGGCAGAAGGGAAAACCTGTAATATATATGTGATGAAAAGCTCAAGATATATGGTAGGGGGTTATAAGGATGTACAGAGTGAGAAACGAGGTGAGACATAGAGCAGGAGTAAAAAGAGGACTTACATATTAGGTTGAGAAAAAGTACTGGCATAATTTGGGCAAAGGTAAAGAATGAGAATAGAAAGACAAGTAAAAAGTTTGTAGAAGGTGGAGATAGATGGAGTAAACTTGAAGGGAAGACTGGGAATGAGGGGTATCAACAGGATAAAAGGATTATTGGGTACAAGAGGAATGTCTGTTGAACACAGAAAGAGGCAAAAGATAAGTGTGTGTGGAGAGTGGTTGCGAATGGATGAAAACCTGACATGGCCCAAATGGATTTCTTGTTGTCTGCTCTGTAATTTTTTTAGTTCATGAGGTGGAAGGGCCATGGTGTAATGAAATGGTGAGGGTAAACCAGTCTCAGATGGTAGGCCCTGCTATGGCACAGTGCCGTACAACAGTGTCCTCTGACTCAAACACTGAACAGGAGAAAGGGATGACCCTTCATTCATAAGGAGCTAGGATAGTAAGGACAATAAATAGGGTTTGGATGGGTGTGGTACTGGTGAAGGGTTGGCATATACTTTGACTAGGCCATCCCACTTATAAGTGGGAAAGTGCCTGTTAGTATACACTCAGCTTTTGATATATATATATTAGGAGCACAGAGAAAATCCAGTGACTTAGAATAAATTTGAGTCCCCCAACTATACAATCATGGTATATCACAGTCCTTGGTAAATCTGATGTTAAGTCACAATAAATATATTAAATTTATTATATTTATCAGACTGATGTCCCCCACCCCTTCTTTTGTCTGTTGAATTGAGGAATGGGTGTATGTATGTACAGAAATGATTTGGGACTTGAACACTCCTTCAGAGGTCAAACAGCTATGAATTAAAAAATCTTTGAACTCAAACACAAAAATGGTTATATCATATAGCACAGCATCTACACATATGGTTTGACTGAAAGATAGTATCCCAGATGATTAACCATTTTCAAGGAAGGAAATTGTAAGAAATAATTATATTAGTGTACTGTATATGTTGAAATTCAGACAAAACTTCAGCTTTGGAACTCGGACTTATAGACCTCAAGCAGCCTCTAGGAATTGATTAAATTTGTGTTCTGTGGGATGTGTACTTACTGTTGGAATTTTGTTGCCATTCTCATAATGTTTTGCAGTTTATGTTCATCATTTACAATTTTCCATTCTAGATCATATCATCTCTCAAATAGTATTAGTCTCATTTGGAATCATTTAATTTCTGAAGAGTTGGAATTTTTTATAGAAAGAGACCAAAGTTTGTTTTTATTTTGATTACTATTATTAAAAAAATAAATAAATTACTTGAGGATGGTCTGCTATTCTGTTGTTAGCTTTTTTTATGTCATTAGAGATTTAGCTCAATGAAATCTTATGCAAAATAGATATCTTTTGTATTCATTGAAAGCTAATAATTTACTTATGTAGACTTTTCTTTGTGAAATGTGAATTCTTTATGACCAACAGATTATGAATTTACATTTCAATTTGCTTTGCAGTGATGATGTGAATGGCTTTAGAATATATACACGGACAGGAGATAAAGGAACATCGAGTCTCTATACAGGTGAAAGACGGCCTAAGTCTGATACAGCATTTGAAGCTTTAGGGGCAACAGATGAGTTGTCTTCACATATTGGGTAAGTCATATTATGCAGGGGGTCCTCAAGTTACAATGGAGTTCTGTTCCTACACAGTTACCTTCCCTGGTGATTGCTTTCCTTTTCTTCAATGCACTGCCATCAGAAGAGTCTGCCCTATGCTTGGGAGTCATAATGAAGAGCAAATTTCCAGAAAAGTAACACAGACAAGAAAGCAAATGATTATTAGTAATCCAAAATAGTGCCTTCTTCCTCAGTATCTCGCCACTGCACTCACCAATGATTTCTTTGTATTATAGATTAGAAAAAAAAGAGGGAAATGTACAGGGACAAGCACTGCCAGCTTCATAACCACAAAATGGTGGAAGTCAAGACCATCATAAACTGAGGACTCCCAGTACACATTCTCATGCAATTTTTTATGCATTAATTGTTTATAAGATGATAGGAATTCTTAAATATAATTGGAAATGGCATCTTTAAAATCTAGGTTATATAAGTAGATCTTGATTAAGTTTTAGTATTGCTTAAATCATGTTGAAAAAAAAAACATGAATTAGAAAGGAATATGATTGAAGACTAATTTGTAGACCAAGAAGAAAGTTGTTCACTTTCAACTTTTACAACTCATTCTTTTTGTCACCCTCATTAAATCTCTCCTGTGCCATTTCTATGATTCCTTCTTATCAGTGTGATATTGTCCCCAAGGATGGAAGCACTGGTTATTGATGACAATATACAAAAAGTATACCAAAGGCTTTTTCCCCCTCACAAGGAAGGCAGCCAAAAAGCAAGGGCATAAAATCCACTCCCACCCATTCCATCCCCACATACTCCCCTCCCACTCCCCCCCTTCCGTCCCTCTTATCTTGGCGCATCATCCCTGCATCTCGCCCACTGCCCTGGGTCAGAAGCAGTGTCGCAAGACACATCACATCCACAGCAGGGCCACTTCATTAAATTGGCAACCCCCCCTCTCTATCCCCTCATGCAGAAAAAAACAAGATGAGGGAGAAATCCCTTCAGGCTGTGTCAAATTATTTTTCCACATTTACCCCACATCCCCCACCATCTTCTCTTGTCCTTCCTCAACAGACATTCTCCTCTCTCCCAATGCCCCTTTTACCCCATCCATCCATCTCATCCTTGGTCGGCCCCTCACATTCACTCCCCTCTGCCTTCCACACCTCTTTTACTAATATTTCTTCATTCATTCTTACCATGTGTCCAAACCATCCCAATACTCTTTCATCAATACCATCTCCCAACTCCCTTTCCACCCCATTCTCCTCCTCACCTCCTCGTTTCTCACTCTATCCAGCCTAGTAACCCATATCTTACTTCTCAAACACCTCATCTCAAACACATTCAAACTCCTCCTCTCTTCCTCTCTTATGTTCCATGTTTCTACCCCATACAGTGGCTACCTCCCTTGTAAGGGGGGAAAAGCCATTGATGTGTGTATGTATGTATTTACCTAATTGTAGTATACAGGAAAAGAGCAATGCTCATTGGGTTCTGTCTCCTATTCTCTAAGTTTCTAGACTCAAATTCATGTACGGCTCCAACTTAATCTATATCTTTGATTTCCAATTATCATATTTAGATTTTAACCTGTATATTGTTTGAGCTTGGGTTATATCACCTTCTAAGCTATTCCATATATACATCTATAGGGAAGAATTGCCAGTTGTCTGTCCCAATGTGAAAAAGTAGGAGTAAATTGTCAAAGAAAGTTATCTACAAATAGAAAATACAGACCTGTGAAATTCCCATGTGTCCATGAAATTGTATGTATTTAAGAAAAAAACTTTCTAGTATCACATGCCTTCCCATACTGTCACTAACTCCCTTAATCCCTCCTCTGACCCTGTCACAAGCACAGTGTCATCAGCAAACATCAACTGGCCCACCTTCCACTTTTCTCCATTTTCTTTAACCATCTCCAGTCCTCTGCCCAGTACCCTCATCTTTACCCAATGCACCACCCCATTCATGTACGCATTGAACAGCCATGGTGACATGACATGTCCCTGATGCAGCCCCACCTTTTCCTCAAACCACTCACTGTCTCCATTTTCCATTCCAGCACAGGTTCTAGTATTGTCATAAAAACTCTTGACTGCCCTTAACAGCTTTACTCCAATCCCATATATCTGGAAAACCTCCCACAGTCCTTCCTGTCTACCCAGTCATAAGCCTTTTCCAAATACATAAAGCCCCTAAAAACCTCCTTACCTTTTCCTAAAACTTTCTCACACATCTGCTATACCACAAAAATCTGATCCACACAACCCCTACCTTTCATAAACCCAAACTCTTCCTCATCAATTACTTCTCCTGTCCTCTCCTAATCCTCTCATTTAAAACCCTCCCATAAGCCTTCCAAACTACATTTATCAAACTGATTTCTCTGAATCTACTACACTCACATTTGTCCCCTTTTCCCTTGTAAAGCAAAACTATACTGGCATTCCTCCATTCCTCTGGCACATTACCCTCCTTTAGACATGTATTAAACAACCTCACCACACAGTCCACTATTATTGTACCTTCCTTCTTCAGATACTCCACATGACACCTATCTAGCCCAGGTGCCTTATTTGCTCACATAATTTTCAGAGCTACTTGTACCTCATCTTTGAATTTTGAAACTTTGAAAAGCTGAAAGTAAATGTGGGTAAAAACAAGGTGATGAGATGTATAAGTACAAGGATAGAGGATGGCAGTCTAAATAGAGAGAGGCTGGAGGAAGTGGATAGCTTTAGATATTTGGGGTCGCATGTGGCAGGAATGGGAGGAATGGAGTTGGAGGTAAATTGTAGATTGATAGAAGCAAGTAAATGCCTTGGGGGACAAAAATGTGTTATGAGAAATAGGCATCTAGGAATGGATGCAAAGAGGAGATTGTATGAAGAGGTGATTGTGCCAACAGCATTGTATGAGGCAGAAACGAAACTTGGAATTTAAGAGGGGCAGAGAGGAAAAGTTTACATCTCTGTATATCACCACATCTAATTTGCTCTTAAATTCTTGTATTGTTTTTGCACACACTGTTGTTTCGTCTAATATGTTCCATACATCCACCATTCTGTGGGGAAAGCTGTTCTTTTTCAGGTCTCTTCTATAACTATCCTTTTTGAGCTTCTTTCCATGTCCTCTTGTGTTTCTCTTATCCCAATTTAGTAAGTCTTCTCTATCAAGGACTTCTATACCTCTCATAATTCTGGAGATGGTCAACAAGTCACCTTTTTCTTGTCTTTGTTCCAGAGTCGGTAATTCTAGTTTTGGCAGTCTGTCTTCATATGACAGTTTGTGTAGTGTTAGGGCCATCTTTGTAGTTGCTCTCTAGATTCTCTAGGGGACAGAGAGGAAGGGTTGCCAATTATGGGAAGTGTCCTTGCTGTGGGTGTACTGTGTCTTGCTACATTGTTCTGACCCTGTGCAATGGCAGGATAGATGACCCATCATCCATGAGGATCTAAGATGAGAGGGGGGAAAGGGAGGTGGATGGGAGTAGAATGGATTGGAGTAGGTATGTGCTTTTGACTTGGCTACCTCCCTTATAAGGGGGGAAAAAGCTCTTGGTATATAGATAAATAGGCAGAAAAAAATCAGCACATGTATAGTCTTGTAACTGTTACTCATATTAATTCTTTGGTGTTCTGGATTGATATTCAATGCATGAGAACTTAATTCATTTGTGAAAACAACAGTCCTCCAAACCATGGGAGGGAGGACTACCCACTCCCATACCCACTCCCTGCTTGATTGCTTTACTTCCTTGCAACTTTCCTCTTTTTTTTTTCCCAGACCCCACACACATGCCTGAAATATAGGGGGATATTTAGTATTCATAGAGGATGGGGTCAGCTTACATACAGGACCATAATTATTATGACCATAGTAATGTAGAAGAAGATATACTGTATTGTGTTGTGGTTAAGGGATTGTTAGTGTGGGGGCATTGTAGTTTAAGGTGTTCTGTGACCTGTGTGGTAGTTGCATCTAGGGCAGTATGAATCTGTTGTCAAGCCTATTCTGTGTTGGTACTGTTTTAACACTGGAATGTGTTTTAAGCACAGGTGTGTCAGTATGGTCCTTTTTTTCCGTGAGGCTTATGTCTGGTTGTTCTCATTGGAATGTTGAGTTTGGTAGTCTTTCTTGAAGACTTGTTTACATACATACATACATATACCAAGGCTTTTTCCCCCTTCCAAGGGAGGTAGCCACAAAGGGAAAGGCATAAAAAACACTCCCACCCATTTCATCCCTAAATACACTCCACACCCCTCCCACCCTTCCTCTCATCTGAGCACCTCCTGGATGACGGGTCATCCCTGAACCCTGCCCACCGCCCTGGGTCAGAAGCAGTGTCGCAAGACACAGTACATCCACAGCAAGGCCGCTTCATTTAATCGGCGACCCCCCCTCTCCGTCCCCCTTTGCATATAAAGGGAGGACGGGGAGAAATCCCTTCGGGCTGCGTCAAAATTTACTCACACATACTACCCCCCCATCCTCCCGCCCATTCCTCCTCATGCAGTCACAATATCATCCATATACAACCATTTTCCACTCACCTCTGTCTTCCGTCCTCTCCCTTCCTTCCTCAACAGACATTCCCCTCTTCCCCAAAGCCCCCTTCACCCCATCCATCCACCTCATCCTAGGACGTCCCCTCATGTTCACTCCCTCCACATCTGCCTTCCATACCTCTTTTACTAGTCTTTCTTCACTCATTCTTTCCATGTGTCCAAACCATCCTAATATTCTTTCATCAACCCTCTCTCCCAAATCCTTTTTCACCCCTGTTCTCCTCCTCACCTCCTCATTTCTCACTCTATCTAGCCTAGTAACCCCCACCATACTTCTCAGACACCTCATCTCAAACACATTCAAACTCCTTCTCTCTTCTTCTCTTATGTTCCACGTTTCTGCCCCATACAGTGCTGTTGGCACAATCACTCCTTCATACAGTCTCCTCTTCGCATCCATTCCCAAATGTCTATTTCTCATTACACTCTTTAAACCACCAAGGCATTTACTCGCTTCTCTCAATCTACATTCTACCTCCACCTTCACTCCACCTTTTCCTGCTACACTTGCACCCAAGTATCTAAAACTATCCAATTCCTCCAGTCGCTCTCCCTTAATGTTCACTTCCAGTCTACTGCCACTTTCACCCCTTGTACATCTCATCACCTTACTTTTACCCACATTTATCTTTAGCTTTCTTCTATCACATACTCTCCCAAACTCTGCCACCAGCTTCCTCAATCCCTCCTCTGACCCTGCCACAAGCGCAGTGTCGTCCGCAAACAACAGCTGGCTCACCTCCCACTTTTCTCCATTTTCTTTAACCATCTCCAATCCCTGACTCACTACCCTAGCATTCACCTCTCGCACCACCCCATCCATGTATAAGTTGAACAGCCAGGGCGACATAACGCATCCTTGACGAAGTCCCACCTTTACTTCAAACCACTCACTCTCTCCATTTCCAATCCTAACACATGCTCTACTACTCACATAAAAACTCTTGACAGCTCCCAAAAGCTTTCCTCCTATCCCATAAATCTGCATAACCTCCCACAGTGCCTTTCTGTCTACCCTATCATAAGCCTTTTCCAGATCCATAAAAGCCCAAAAAACATCCTTCCCCTTTCCTATAGCTTTCTCACATATCTGTCTTACCACAAAGATCTGATCTACACAACCTCTACCCGTCCTAAATCCACACTGTTCCTCACCAATTACTCCTTCTGTTCCTCTCCTAATCCTCTCAATTAAGATTCTCCCATAAGCCTTCCCTACTACACTCAACAGGCTAATCCCTCTGAAATTACTACATTCACACTTGTCCCCTTTTCCCTTGTAAAGAGGAACTATACAGGCACTACTCCAGTCCTCCGGTACTCTACCCTCTCTCCAGCTTGCATGAGGAGAATGGAGGAGAAATAAGGAAGGATGAGGTGAAGGCAGTTGTAAAGATGATGAAAGCAGGTAAGGCACCTGGTCTGGATGGATGTCATGCAGAATGTCTGAAAAAGGGAGGTTCAGTGATGGTGGACTGGTTGGTGAGATTATTTAATGTTTGCTGGAGAGAGGGTAGGGTACCGGAAGACTTGTTTAGTTTATTAAAATAAACACCATGTGAGGATGGAGCCTTTATTTGTATGGCATTTCACTCATTACAGCTTTTTTAAATACAAGATCATGATACACATGACTGAGATTAAATAAAAGGATCAGGTCTGGGTGCAGGAAAGGTTAAGGAGAAGGTGGATCGCTTGTCTGGGTGCAGGACATTAATTCACTGCTGTTGAACCGTAACAGATAAAAAAGGGAGAAAAAGAAAATAAGATGGAAAGATAATTGTCCATGAAGGATGGTTGAAGACAATGAGGTGAAAAAGATGTGGAGGGAACTAGGGATAGCTTTTTAAATTTCTGTTGGCAATTGGAAGCAAAGGAATCAGGTTGGGTGAGATACTGAACATGCCTCTATTTTGTTCAATTGTATTGGATCCTTGGATGATAGCTGCTTTCATACATTTTCTTCAAATCTTATCAGGCTGGTGTACCAGTAGTTCTGCCTTTTCCCAGTCCATCAGGTGGTTGCTATTGTTTCTGTGTGCAACACATACAGTGGTGACGTCATGACATAGATTGTAAGGATGTTCTTGGATCCAGGTTTTCAGCTTGCATGATCTTTCCCCACAATAGGACTTGCCACATCCTGAGCACAGAAATGTCATACCAATAAAGACTCCATCCTTATTTCAATAGACTTATTGGGAACTGCCATTTTCATATGGCTTGTTTAGTTATTTGAGTGAGTACAGGAATACCTAGCTGTATGTCACCTTACTGTCTGATGCTTTGCAAATTTGACAATAAAAAAAAGTTGGGAAAAACTTCAAAAGTACAACATCTGCCCTGTAAGTATGACATGTGTGACTTGACTGGGTATGGCCTTCTTCACGTGCTTGCACAGTATCACCCCAGCTGAGCCGACACAACAATATCAGCCCCATTCAGCCCTGCTCAGCTGCTGTTAGACAGTATCACACACACTTGACAGAGGTGTGTTGGTGAGATTTGTCCCACAACATCAATACATTACCTACTGCACAGTTTGAACTTGGTAAATACTCACAACACCTAAGTCTACTGAAGGCAAACAACCACACAAGTTGCTGGACTTAGTCACCAAGCTGAAAATGATATGCAGGATAGAACAAGGAACATGTGCATCAGATATAGCTAGAGAAATGAGTTACATCAGTCTACTATTGCAACAGTGTGGCAGCTTAGAGTTGCTGTAAAACATTCAACACCCCACAAAGTTGGCTGTGTGTGTGTGTGTGAAGAGTATTTGGTTGTTTTCTTCAGAATTCATTGTGTAAAATTTTTGGACTAAATGTAGATTGGGGGTGGGTTTGTGGGTTAGTTTTAAATTCTTATGCCTAGGAAGATACTGTAAAATACTTCATACCCAAGTGGGGTGTTTGTGTGTGATTTTTTTTTTTTTTCAAAATTAATTGTGTAACATTTCAAGACTTAATGCAAATTGGGGGATAGATTGTGGGTTGGTTTTCACTGCTTTTAGTGTTTTTGAGCTGCATTGTGGCACTTCACACCCATTAAGGGTGTCTCTGTGTTTCTATGGTGTGTTTTACTGTTTTGGTAACTTTCTGTAACTTTTTTTGTATTTTTGGAAGGTTGAATAAGATAAGAGTAGTGAGGTGGTGGAAGGGCAGTGAGTGGTGGGATGAGGAAGCAAAGAAGGGTGTAGAAGAGAAGAAACAGGCATTCATAGATTGGCTACAAATTAGGACAAGGGAATTGTAAAGAGAAGGGAAGTTAAGCATAAGATAAAGGAAGCAAAGAGGAGAGCAGATGTAATATTGGGTAAGAGTATGCCAGAAAATTTTGAAAGTAATAAAAAGATGTTTTGGAGAGAAATTAAAAGAGGAAGAGGAGGCAAATCAAGTAGAGAAGAAAAGGTAAAAGGTGCAGATGGAGAGATGATAATGGAAGAGAAGGCAATAAGAGGAAGATGGGCAGAGTATTTTAGGGAGTTACTAAATGTGAAGGAGGATAGGGAGGGAAAGGTAGTTGCAGTGGGAAGCGCTAAGAAAATGAGAATGATGAGTGAGGAAAATGGAGGAGAAATAGGGAAAGATTAAGTGAAAGCAGCTGTTAAGATGATGAAAGCAGGTAAGGCACCTTGGTTGGATGGATGCCATGTAGAATGTCTGAAGAAAGGAGGTACAGTTATGGTGGACTGGCTGGTGAGGTTATTTAATGTTTGTTTAAGAGAGGGTGGAGTGTCAGAGGACTGGAGGAGTGCCTGTATAGTTCCGCTTTACAAGGGAAAGGGGAACAAGTGTGAGTGTAATAGTTACAGAGGGATCAGCTTGTTGAGTGTAGTTGGGAAGGCTTATGGGAGGGTCTTGATTGAGAGGATTAGGAGAGTAACAGAGGGAGTAATTGGTGAGGAACAGTGTGGGTTTAGGAGAGGTAGGGGTTGTGTAGATCAGATTTTTGTGGTAAGACAGATATGTGAGAAAGCTATAGGAAAAGGTAAGGATGTCTTTTGGAATTTTATGGATCTGGAAAAGGCATGGTAGACAGGAAGACACTATGGGAGGTACAGCAGATATATGGGATAGGAGGAAAGCTGTTAAGAGCAGTCAAGAGTTTTTATGAGAGTAGTAGAGCTTGCGTTAGGATTAGAAATAGAGAGAGTGAGTGGTTTGAGGTAATGGTGGGACTTTGTCAGGGATGTGTTATGTCGCCCTGGCTGTTCAATCTATACATGGATGGGGTGGTGCGAGAGGTGAATGCAAGGGTAGTGGGTCAGGGGATGAAGATGGTTAAAGAAAATGGAGAAAAGTGGGAAATAAGCCAGTTGTTGTTTGCTAACAACACTGCACTTGTAGCAGGATCAGAGGAGGGATTGAGGAAGTTAGTGACAGAGTTTGAGAAGGTGTGTAAAAGAAGGAAGCTGAAGATAAATGTGGGCAAAGGTAAGGTGATGAGATGTACAAAGGGAGAGAGTGACAGCAGGCTGAAAGTGAGCATTAAGGGTGAGAGACTGAAGGAAGTGGATAGTTTTAGATACTTGGGTGTGAATGTGGCAGGAAAGGGAGGAGTGGAGGTGGAGGTAGAATGTAGATTGAGAGAAGAGAGTAAATATCTTGGTGGATTGAAAAGTGTAATGAGAAATAAACATCTGGGAATGGATGCTAAGAGGAGGTTATATGAAGGAGTGATTGTGCCAACAGCACTGTACGGGGCAGAAACATGGAACATATGAGAGGAAGAAAGAAGGAGTTTGAATGTGTTTGAGATGAAATGTCTGAGAAGTATGATAGGGGTTACTAGGCTAGATAGAGTGAGAAATGAGGAGGTGAGGAGGAGAACAGGGCTGGAAAGGGAGCTGGGAGATGGGGTTGGTGAAAGAGTATTAGGATGGTTTGGACACATGGAAAGAATGAGTGAAGAGGTGTGGAAGGCAGAGGTGGAAGGAGTGAATGTGAGGAGGCATCCTAGGATGAGATTGATGAGTGGGGTGAAAGGGGGATTACAGAAGAGAGGAATGTCTGTTGAGGAAGGATGGGAGAGGACAGAAGATAGGGGTGAATGGAGAAGGGTTGTGTATGGATGATGCTGTGATGCATGAGGGGAGTGGGTGTGAGATGGGGGGTGAGGAAATATGTATGCGAAAAAATTTGACGCAGCCCGAAGGGATTTCTCCCTGTCTTCTCCTTTTCTGCATGAGGGGATGGAGAGGGGGGTTTGTCGATTTTATGAGGTGGCCTTGCTATGGATGTGCTGTCTTGCAACACTGCTTCTGACCCAGGGCAGTGGACAGGATGCAGGGATGACCCGTCATCCAGGAGGTGCCAATATAAGAGGGAGGGAGGAGGGTGGATGGGAGTGGAATATCCGAATATGTAGGGAATGGAATGGGTGGGAGCGGTTTCTATGCATTTTTCTTTTTGGCTACTCCTATGTAAGGGGGAAAAAAGCCTTTGGTATATGTATGTATGTATGAATGAATAAGATAAAAAACCTTAGAATTCTTTTAATCTTTCTTTTTTCTAAAGTGTAAAGAAATGTTAAAGTGTGATAGGGAATGACTGAAATTAAAGCAATAACCATTTGTTTGGGCCAGGGACACCCCAGAAAAAAATTAGGGGGACCTAGAATGCATCCTCCCCTGTACAATGTAAAATATGCCTTGCAATCTGACATTTCTTTAACTGACTGGTGTTATAGGCACACAACCCTATTGGAGATGTGGAGATGTTTTGTGTATTCACCTTGTTGTATTTTATGGGACAAGAGCTAATCTCATAGTGACCCGTTTTTGTATCTCTCCACATCCAGTTTATTCTTAAAATCTTGTATAGTTTTAGCACTCACTGTTTCCACGTTTAGTTTGTTCCAGACATCAATCACTCTTTGTGGGAAGCTATTCTTTTTCAAATCTCTTCTGTAGCTGTCCTTCTTTAGCTTCTTTTCGTGTCCTCTTGTTTCTCTTCTGTCCCATTTTAATGAGTCATCTCTATCAAGAACTTCCATCCCTTTCATAATTCTGTAAATAGTCAACAAATCACATATTTTTCTTTGTTTGTATGTCATATTTGAGAGTGTAGATGCCATTTTTGTTGCTGCTCTTTGAATTCTTTCTATTTTTTTTTTTTTTTTTTTTTTTTGCCAGGTGCCCATAGTGTCTTATCAGTGCAACCACTATTTTCTTTACCTGCTCTCTTAACCCCTTCAGTACAGGTCAAAATCTCGTGGGCAGCATTAGCTGCCAGATGTGCGATGTTGCGTCATAATACTTGCATTATAAAAAATAAAGTTACTGCTGTATTGCTCGTTCTCTTTCAACCATAGAAAATATGATGAAGCCAGTTTACAGAGTATGGGGGTCACGCAGGTACAACTACAATGTATATAATCAAGACGCTGACATCGGCATCCTTGCGTACCCACTTGCTCCTCATGACGCCTATGTAGGCATCATCGTATCAAAGGGGTTAATTTTCAGAGCTACTTTTACCTCATTTTTTCTTATTTCTCCTCCATTTTCCTCTCCCATCACAGTCATTTTCTTAGGTTCTCCCACTGCTACCACCAACCTCTCCCTGTCTTCCTCCACATTCAACAGCTTTCTAAAATACTCCACCCATCTTCCCTTTACTCCTCTTCCATTAAGATCTGTTCATCTGGGCCTTTTACCTTTTCTTCTCTACTTGACTTGCCTCCCTTTCCTCTCTTGATTTCCTTCTAAAACATCTTTTAAATGCTTTCAAAAAAATTTCATACTCCTCCATTTTACATCTGCTCTCCTTTTTTGCCTCCTTTATCTTTTGTTTTGCTTCTCTTCTTTTCTCTTTATACCTCTCACTTTTTTCTCTCATCTTCCTTTGCAACCAGTCCCTGAATGCTCGCTTCTCTTCTACTATCTTCTTCATTTCATTATCCCACCACTTGCTACCCTTCTCCATATTGATTTTTTTTTTTTTATTCATATCAATTGAGAAGTCAATTGATAAGAGTAAAAAACGAAAATGTATTTCCTTATTAGTTTGAATAGCTTTTAGGGACTCAGATGAAATTATTATTATTTATTTATTTATTTATTTATTTTTATTTATTATTATTATTATTATTATTATTATTATTATTATAATTATTATTATTATTATTATTTTTTTTTTTGTAGTAAGGCTTTAGATATAGGTTTATGAATAAGGTATGTTAAGATATAGATTATCAGATTTGAAATATATTGCATCCTCAGCAGCTGTAAATGGCTATTTTATCTTTCCAGTTTGGCCAAAGAATTTGCATCGGAAAAAAATCATGAATATGTGGAGCAGCTAGAGAGAATTCAATGTATACTTCAAGACATTGGAACCCTTGTAGCAACACCAAAAGCAAAGGTGAAATGTAAGGATATATTTAATGTTCTCTATGTTTTGTAGGACTTAGATTTGTTTCTTAATTTACTTTGTGTATTATGGTGTCATGTATATATGAATAAATTAAAGATAAATAGATGCTACAATTTCGAGAATAGTTGTTTTGCATACTTTCCTGGAAATAATATCTTGTCTACATGTCACCAGTTCTGTAGGTTTTAGGCATCAGCTAGACAGGAAATTTCATTCAGGAAGGGCAGAGGCAAGGAGTTCTGGAGCTCCCAGAGTCTCTCACAGTAACCTGATCACTGAAGGACATCTTGTACCATTATTTTTTCACTCAATAGAAACTAATAATGAGGACATGCAAGTGGTAGCCTGTGAGGTATATCTTCTCATCTGCACATCTTCAGAACCTGTCAATACCCTCACCTCCAGCTGGGGGTATAGCCCTGAGACAGGATGGTAATAGGTTTTCTGAATCAGCCCAGAATTTCTTTCCATCAATTTCAATTGTATTTCTTCCACCTTTTCACATAAGGGAAGCTGACAACCAGTGACTGCTACCCTCCTGATCTGATAATCTGAGGAGATAGAAATGATCCCACATTTATATCTATATATATACCAATAGGCTTTCCCCCTTATAAGGGAAGTAACCAGCCAAGGCATGCACCTACCCCCACCTATCCCACTCCTGCCTATCACCGGTTTCCCCATTTATCTTAGGTCCTTGTGATTTAAGGGTCATCCAAGTCCCCTGCCCACTGCCAAGGTCAGATGCAATTCGCCAAGACATAGTATATCCACAGTAGGGTCCACCACTTCATTTACATGGCAGCCTGTCTTTCTTGTTCCCCTGATGCAAAAATAGAGAACACAAATAGAAATCCCTTTGGACCATATAAATTTATTGTCCATTCACAACCATTCTCCACTCACATCTATCTCTTGCCTTCTCCCTTACCTATTCAACAGACATTCCCCTTATATTCAAAGCCCCCTTCACTCCATCTATATCATTCCTGGTGTACCCCTCATATTCACTCCATTCACCTGTGCCCTCCACATTCTTTTAGCTAGTTTTTCCTCATTTTCTCCATATGCCCAATCCATCACAGTATTCATTCATCTACTTTATCTGTCAGTTTCCTTTCTACCCCGACTCTCCTCCTCATTTCTCACTATCCATCTTGGTAACACCTACCATACTTCTCAAAAACTTCATCTCAAACACATTTAAATTTTTCCTGTCTACCTCCCCTATATTCCAAGTCTCTGTCCCATACAGTGTTGTGGGCACAATCACCCCTTCATACAGTCTTATTTATGTATCCATCCTCAGGTACCTATTTCTCATGAAACTTTTCATTCCTCTAAGACATTTACTTGCTTCCCTCACTCTATAGTTTACCTCCACCTCCATTCCCCCATTAATGTTATCCACTTCCTCCAACCACTTTCCTGTATGACTTACCTCCAACTTACTGTCACCCTCACCTCCTGTATATCTCATCATCTTGCTTTTACCCACATTAACTTTCAACTTCCTTCTATTGCATACCTACCCAAACTCCATCACTAGCTGCCTTAGACCCTCCTCTGATCCAGCCACAAGTGCAAATTCATGATCAAAGAACAATTGGCTCACTTCCAACTTCCTTTAGCCTCTCTAACTATCTCTAACCTTCTGTCCATCACCATCCTGTACATCCCCATCCATATACACATTGAACAGCCATGGCAACATAACACACCCCTGGCAGAGCTCAACCTTCATTTCAGACCACTCACTCTCGCCATTCCCAACCTTACTCATGTAAAAAAGAATTGACTACCCCTAACAGCTTTTCCCATATCCCATATATCTGCAGTACCTCCCACAGTGGCTTCCTGCCCTACAATAAAAGGTCTCTAAATCCTTAAAGGCAAAAAACTTCTCACAAACCTGCCTTACCACAAAAATTTGATATATGCACCCTCTACCTACCCTAAGCTCACACTGCTCTTCACCAATTCCCTCTGTTCCTCTCCTAATCCTCATAGTTAACACCCTCCCATATGCCTTTCCAACTACTCTCAACAAACTGATTCCTCTAAAACTACTATATTAACATTTGTCCCCTTTTCTATATGCACTCTCCTCCAGTCCTCTTGCATGTTCCCCTCCCTTAGGCACACATTAAACAACCTCATGCGAATCCACTATAATTGTTCCTCCCATTGTCATACACTCTGCATGACACCCATCCAATCCAGGTGCCTTACCAGGTTTCATAATTTTCAATGTTTCTTGTATTCATCTTTACCTATACCCTTGTCATTTTCTTTTCTCATCACTGTCATTTACTTAGCTCCTCCTATTGCCTTAATTGATCCCTCCCCAACCTCCTCCACATTCAACAACTCTCTGAAATACTCTACCCATCTTCCCCTTACTGCTTTCTCCATTGACATCTGTCCATCAGCACCTTGTAACTGTTACTTTCTTTTTGACTCACCCCCTTCCCTCACTCTCTTCATTTCCCTGTGAAACATATTTTTATTATTTTGAAAAAATTCCTGTCATACTCCTATTCCATTTTACATCTCTCCTTTTTGCCTCCCTCACCTTATGTTTTCCTTCTCTTTTCTTCTTGTAACTTGTGTGCTTCCCTGGTCCTATCATGCAACCAATCAATATATGCTTGCTTTTTTTATTCTACTATATCCTTCACATCATTCCACTATCTTTCTGTCTATTCTTTCCCATCCTTCTTATCCCACATACCATCTTTGAATACTTTGTCACTTCCCTCTTAAGATATACCCACCCATCTTCTGTTCCTACTTCCTTTATCTCCCTCATCACCTCCCATACTTCTCAGCCTTTCCTGCTATTCCTTCTCATTTTCCTTCTTGTTGAATTTGTTAACTTTCTGTGCCTATCCACCTCCTACCATTCTCTTCTTCTACTTTTCCTCCACTCTCAAATTTCCTTCTGTCAAAAGTAATCTGACACTCCCTCACTCTCTCCCCTGAAAATATGAATATTCAGAACTCTTCATATCCTTCCTTTTGATACTAGTGCATAGTTCATTAATGCCCTGTCAACCTTCATTCCATCCACCACCATTTCCCATGTTTATTTATGCTTGGTTTTCTTCTTAAACACAGTGTTTGCTATCATCAACTCCTTTATAGAACACATCTCTAACACCATCTCTCCTCTAAAAGTCTTATCTGGCACCCCAAAATTCCCTACTACTCCATCTAATGGCTCACCCCTACTCTAGCATTGATATCCCCCTGCACCATGCATTTATTTTTCTCCCAAAAGCATTGAGCACTCACTTAAATCTGTTCAAAAAAGCCTCCCTTTCTTCTTCATTTTTCTCACTACTAGGTCCATATGCACTCACAAAAACCCACATCTCTCATCCCAGTTTCACCATGCAAATAACCTTGAAGATTTTGTTGTTAATCTCAGTATTTAGTGCTTGTAAGGGGAAGAAAGCCTTTGGTATATGTATGTATGTATGTATTTGGTCTGCTCTGTTCTGAGGGATAGGTGTGGGAGTATTGTGTTTAAGTATTTACCTAGTTGTCTTCTACAGGGAGGGGAGCTATGCTTGTGGTGTCCCATCTTTGTGTCTCACAACATTTAGTTTGTTCTTAAATTCATGTATGGTGTTTGCACTCACTATTGTTTCATCCAATTTGTATTTACCTAGTTGTATTATACGGGAAGGGAGCTATGCTTGTGGTGACCCGTCTTTGTATCTTTCAGCATCAAGTTTTTTTCTTAAAA
Source organism: Oratosquilla oratoria (assembly GCF_046742065.1). Taxonomy (NCBI): domain Eukaryota; kingdom Metazoa; phylum Arthropoda; class Malacostraca; order Stomatopoda; family Squillidae; genus Oratosquilla; species Oratosquilla oratoria. Next base: position 22,344,944 of record NC_134783.1, on the reverse strand, counting down.
TCTTGAATAGTGTTTGCACACACTGTTTCTTTGTCTAATTTGTTCTAAGTATCTGTCACTCTGTGTGGGAAGCTATTTTTTTTTTTTTTTCCCCCAGATCTCTTCTGTAATTATCTTTTTTGAGTTTCTTCTCATGTCCTCTTGTGTTTCCATTGTCCCATTTCAATAAATCATTCTTATCTAAGATTTCCATTACTTTCATAATTCTATAGATAGTTAGTAGGTCTCCTTTTTCCTTCTTTGTTCCAGAGTTGATAATTCTAATATGGACAGTCTTTGTTCATATGTCATTTTGGAAAGAGTTTGTGCCAGTTTTGTTGTTGCTCTTTGTATTCTTTCTATTTTTGTTTTTATTATTTTTGGTACTGGGTGTCCATAGTGTTGCTCCGTACTTGAGTTTTGGTCTTATTAGTGTAGTTAATTATTTTTTTTATCATTTCCTTGTCCAAATAGACAAGTGCCACTTTTATTGACCTCATTAAATTGTAGGGTTCTCCAGCTATTTTATTAATATGCTTATCCGGTGTCATGTCTTTGCTGATCAACACTCCAAGGTCTTTTTCCAAGTTTACTTTTTTGACCTCTTCTTCACCAATTTTATAATCTCTCGATATTCTGTTTTTACTTTTTCCAAATTCCATTGTACTACATTTCTTGATATTGAATTTCACTTCCCACTTTTGAGTCCATTTCCAGATCTTGTCCAAGTCTTGTTGTAATGAGTTGCAATCCTCCTCCGTTTTTACTTTCTTTAGTATTTTTGCGTCGCCTGCAAAGAAATTCATATAACACTCTACTCCTTCATTCATGTCATTTATGTATATGGCAAACATGATAGGGGCCAGTACTGATCCCTGTGGGACGCCACTTATCATTTCCTCCCAATTTGAGAATTTATCTCTAATTACTACTCTCATTTTCCTCCCAGTCAGGAAGTCTTTCATCCATTCCAATAATTTTCCTCTGATGCCACCTATTGACTATATTTTCCCTATTAGTTTCTTGTGTGGTACCTTATCAAATGCCTTTTGTAGGTCCAGAAAGGCACAGTCTGCCCAACCATCTCTCTTATATTATATCTATTAATCTTGAGTAGAAGCAGATGAAGTTTGTTGTACATGATATTCCTTGTCTGAATCCAAATTGATTTGGATTCAGTATAGTATTTTCTTCCAAATGTTCAACCCATTTATTTTTGATGACCTTTTTGCAAATTTTTGCTCCTGTGCTTGTCAGAGAGACCGGTCTGTAATATGATGGATCTTCCTTGTTTCCCCTCTTATAAATTGGTACAATGTTTGCATTCTTCCAGTCCTGTGGCACTTTTCCTTCTTAAAGTGAGAATTTAAGTATATTGTATATTTTATCTGTTAATTCCTCCATGCATTCTTTCAGTATCCAATTTGCAATTCCGTCAGGACCATGTGATTTTCTGACGTCAAGGGTTTTGATTTGGTCACTGATTTCTTTCTGTGTTACAATTATTTCTTTCATTGAGGGGGATATCTCTCTATTTCCTCACAGTCAGGTAAGTTTTCTATTGTGAATACTGATTTGAAGTGGTTGTTCATAATTTCAGCCATTTCCAGTTCTTCTGTATATTCGTATTTACCTTAGCACAGCATTTCTACTTCTTGTTTATTCTTTAGTTTGCCATTTACATACCTGTAAAATAGCTTGGGTTCTTCCTCGCATTTTTCTATTATTTTTTTTTGTAGTTTCTCTTTTCATCTCTGCATATTTTTACAGAATCATTTCTTAGTTTGATGTACATTAGCCATTTGCTTGTTTTCTTGTATTTTTTCAATTTCTCCCAAGTTTTATCTCTTTCATCCTTAGTCTCACTATATTTTTTGTTGTACCAGCTTTTTATGTATGTTCTTTCCATTTTTTGTTGTATGTATCTATTCACCCCCTCATTATAAATTCCTTTAATATATCCCACATCTCTTCTATCCCTGTTTCTTCATTTAGGAATTTTTCCCAGTTCGCATTGCGAAAGAGTTTTTTGAGTTTCGCAAAATTTGTTTTGTTGTACATTAGTCTTCCTATTCTATGTTTATCATTTCTGCTATAATCCATTTTCTCTTCCAACTCAAATTCTATTAGTACATGGTCACTCTTTCCCATCGGAGTTTTGTAATAAATTTTATCGACAATTTCAGGCTCTGTCGTAAGTATTAAATCCAGCCTTGATGGTTCTTCACTACCACTGTATCTGGTATTTTCCTTTATCCACTGAGTCATTGTGTATTCGATGGTCATGTTGAGCAGGATGTTGCCCCAGAGTTCCTCCCCACCCTTCACTGTCATTTCCTCCCAACATATTTCTTTGAAATTAAAGTCACCCATAATTACTATATTTCCTCTGTCCTCCAGTATATTAGTTAATTCTTATTTTGTATCTTCTAATATTTTGGAACGATCACTTTCTGTCCAGGACTGTGTTTTTGGGGGCACATACACCACTACAAATTTTCTACTCTTCATATATTTGCTTTCAACTTGTATCATAATTGATTCTACATTATTTTCTCCTTCAGTTATTTTTGTTACATTTAAATCTTTATTAGTCAAAATTAATACTCTGCCACCCTGTTTATCCTTTTTATTCTTTGTCCAACAACTGTATAAACCTTGTCCCTCAGTGTTGGGTGGTAGAGTACACTTTAATTTACTATTCCCATTATGTTTGGTTTTTCTAAGGCCAGATGATCATTTAATTCATTCATTCCTGAAGTTATTCCATCTATATTGGTATAAGTTATTTTTGATTTCCTTTCTTCTCATCTTTTTCTGTCTTGCTTTGTTTCCTTTTTTCTTATATACCATTTTCTCAGCTTCAGGTCTACCACTCTCAAAAAATAATGTTTTCAGTTTCATTCTTTTTTCGTTTTTTTCATTCGCTTTGTTTCTAAGTTCTATTTCTTTTTCTTTTTCTTCACTCATTTCTTTTTTATCCATATATTTTTGTATTGTTCACTATTTGCTAATTTCGTTGTTCTGGATAGTACTTCCTCTGCAATTGTTTGTGATCTAAGCTTTACTTTCAGTGGCCTGTATTGTTTTTCTTTAGAGTATCTCCCCATTCTATAGGTCTCCTCAATTTCCCTATCCAAACCTTGTCCTTCCGCTTGTAATTCTTTCAAAATTTCCTTTGCAATCTCTTTCTCCTTTTCCCTCTGATATCTAGGTACATCATGCTTCTCTTTAATGCCATAGATTACAATGCATCTTTTTTTATCCATTGTGTCCCCAAGTTGCCTTTCTCTTTAATTACTTGGATCGCCATCTGGGATATTGATTGCATGTTATTGTGGCAGAGTAGCATGCAGTTGATACTTTAGGGTCTATGGGGTACCCCTATGGACCAGAGCCACTTATCATTTTGTCTGTGTTAGAGGTAAACTCTGTTCATAGAGAAATGATGACACTTTTATACTATGACTGTCCCTCCATTATGCTGTCCCCCAACCCCTTGTTACTGTCTTGTACCATTTCTCTGAATATTCATTTCCTCTTTTCAACTACCCTGTGGTGGGGGAAGAGAATGCTACCACCAAGTCTTTCCACTTGAGTCATAAGAGGCAACAAAAAACGGGACGGGGGATGGGATTAGGAGTCCTACTACCTGTAGCCCCAAAGGGGACATTCCTAAAAAAAGTAAAGGCATAAGAGGGTCTGGGAGTTTTCCAACCAGTACCCCAAGAATTGGGTCTTTTAATGTGCATGGATGTGGTACAGATGAGAGTAAAAGGGAAGAGATAGGCAGTATATTTGTGAGAAGAAAGATGGATGTGCTGGCTTTGAGTAAAACTTAAATGAAAGGGAAGGGTGAGTATGAGTTTGGGAGTGTAGCTGGGAGGTACTCAGGAGAGTGAAGAGGGGACGAGGGAGAGAAGGGGTGGCTATACTAGTAAGTGAAGAGATAAGTAAGTGTGTAGTGGAGTGGAAAGGAGGATTCATCTTGGTTGATGTGGATGAAGGTGAAGCTGGGAAAGGAGATGTGGGTTTTTGTAAGTGTGTATGGGCCTGGTAGTGAGAAGAGTGTAGAGGCTTTTTGGGTAGATATAAATGAGTGCAAAGAGGGATTAGGGAGAAATGTCAATGTAGTTGTAGTGAAAGACCGTAATGCTAGGGTAGGAAATGAACCAATAGACGGAGTGATTGTGAAGTATGGAGTTACAGGTAAAAATCATAGTGGAGAATTGATGGTGGAAATGTGTCTTGAAAGAGAGTTGATGATAGCAAATACAGTGTTTCAGAAGAAGTCAAGCATAAGTACACATGGGAGAGGGTGGTGGATGGAAAGGTGGCAGATAGAATGTTAATGGACTCTATAGTGGTGACCAGGAGTATGGTAGGAAGAGTTAAGGATGTACATGTTCTAAGGGGAGAGAGTGGGGAAATATCAGATAATTTTCTGGTGGAAGGTAAATTGAGAGTGGAGAATAGGTGGAGAAAGAGGAAAAGGGCAGAAGGTAGGGAGGTACTTAGAGTGAACTGCTTAAATGAGAATGAAAAGGAGGAGTATAAGAAGCTGAGAGAGGAGTGGTAGGGAGTGAAGGATAGAGTAGAACAAGGAGTGGAGGAGGAATGGGGATGGTTCAAGGAGGGAGTCATAAGAGGGCAAAGATGGTGTGTAGAACAAGGAGGGTGGGAGGAAATAGAAGGAAGGGTAGTGAGTGGTGGGATGAGGAAGCAAAGAAATGTGTAGAAGAGAAGAAACAGGCATTCATAGATTGGCTACAGATTAGGAAGAGGGAATCTTATGAGAGGTACAAAGTAAAGAGAAGGGAAGTTGAGCATAAGATAAAGGAAGCAAAGAGGGGAGCAGATGTGAAATGGGGTAAGAGTATGACAGAAAATTTTGAAAGTAATAAAAAGATGTTTTGGAAAGAAATTAAAAGAGGAAGAGGAGGTGAATCAAGTAGAGAAGAAAAGGTAAAAGGTGCAGATAGAGAGATGATAATGGAAGAGAAGGCAGTGAGAGGAAGGTGGGCAGAGTATTTTAGGGAGTTGCTAAATGTGAAGGAGGATAGGGAGGGGAAGGTAGTTGCAGTGGGAAGCACTAAGAAAATGAGAGTGATGAGTGAGGAAAATGGAGGAGAAATAGGGAAAGATGAAATGAAAGCAGCTGTTAAGATGATGAGAGCAGGTAAGGCACCTTGGTTGGATGGATGCCATGCAGAATGTCTGAAGAAAGGAGGTACAGTGATGGTGGACTGGCTGGTGAGGTTATTTAATGTTTGCTGGAGAGAGGGTAGAGTGCCGGAGGACTGGAGGAGTGCCTGTATAGTTCCACTTTACAAGGGAAAGGGGGACAAGTGTGAGTGTAGTAGTTTCAGAGGGATCAGCTTGTTGAGTGTAGTTGGGAAGGTTTATGAGAGGGTCTTGATTGAGAGGATTAGGGGAGGAAGAGAAGGAGTAATTGGTGAGGAACAGTGTGGTTTTAGGACAGGTAGAGGTTGTGTAGATCAGATTTTTGTGGTAAGATAGATATATGAGAAAGCTATATGAAAATGTAAGGATGTCTTTTGGGCTTTTATGGATCTAGAAAAGGTTTTTGACAGGGTAGACAGGAAGGCACTGTGGGAGGTACTGCAGATATATGGGATAGGAGTAGTCAAGAGTTTTTACAAGAGTAGTAGAGCTTGTGTTAGGATTAGAAATGGAGAGAGTGAATGGTTTGAGGTAAAGGTGGGATTTCATCAGGGATGTGTTATTTTGCCCTGGCTGTTCAATCTATACATGGATGGGTGGTGCGAGAGGTGAATGCAAGGGTAGTGGGTCAGGGGTTGAAGATGGTTAAAGAAAATGGAGAAAAGCGGGAAATAAGCCAGTTGTTGTTTGCTGACGACACTGTACTTGTAGCAGGATCAGAGGAGGGATTGAGGAAGTTAGTGACAGAGTTTGAGAAGGTGTGTGAAAGAAGGAAGCTGAAGATAAATGTGGGCAAAGGTAAGGTGATGAGATGTACAAGGGGAGAGAGTAACAGCAGGCTGGAAGTGAGCATTAAGGGTGAGAGACTAGAGGAAGTGGATAGTTTTAGATACTTGGGTGTGAATGTGGCAGGAAAGGGAGGAGTGGAGGTGGAGGTAGAATGTAGATTGAGAGAAGGGAGTAAATGTCTTGGTGGATTAAAAAGTGTAATGATAAATAGACATCTGGGAATAGATGCTAAGAGGAGGTTATATGAAGGAGTGATTGTGCCAACAGCACTGTACGGGGCAGAAACATGGAACATAAGAGAGGAAGAGAGGAGTTTGCATGTTCGAGATGAAATGTCTGAGAAGTATGATAGGGGTTACTAGGCTAGATAGAGTGAGAAATGAGGAGGTGAGGAGGAGAACAGGGCTGGAAAGGGAGCTGGGAGATAGGGTTGATGAAAGAGTATTAGGATTGTTTGGACACATGAAAGAATGAGTGAAGAAAAATTAGTAAAAGAAGTGTGGAAGGCAGAGGTAGAAGGAGTAAATATGAGGGGGCATCTTAGGATGAGATGGATGGATGGGGTGAAAGGGGCATTATAAAAGAGAGGAATGTCTTTTGAGGAAGGACGGGAGAGGACAGAAGATAGGGGTGAATGGAGAAGGGTTGTGTATGGATGATGCTATGATGCATGAGGGGGAGTGGGTGTGAGATGGGGGTGAGGAAGTATGTATGAGAAAAAAAAAAAAAAATTGATGCAGCCCGAAGGGATTTCTCCCTGTCTTCTCCTTTTCTGCTTGAGGGGACGGAGGAGGGGGGGTCGCCGAATTTATGAAGCAGCCTTGCTGTAGATGTGCTGTGTCTTGCAACACTGCTTCTGACCCAGGGCAGTGGACAGGATGCAGGGATGACTCGTCATCCAGGAGGTGCCAAGATAAGAGGGAGAGAGGAGGGCGGAGGGGAGTGGAATATGTAGGGAATGAATGGGTGGGAGTGGTTTCTATACCTTTTTCTTTTTGGCTACCCCCCCATCAGTCCAGTCATGTATGATGGTAGTGAAATTATGATTTTTTTTATGGGGGGATGTTCTAGTTTTGTTGTATGATGGCAATGTGTATGCTGTGTTGTTTAAGGAATTGTTTGAGTTTATGCATTTTTTGTTTGTGTTCATGCCAACAAAGGTTAGATAACTTTATGGATTGGGATGATAGGTGGTAATGGACATGGAACTGCCTTGTGTGGGCCTTATGGTCTCTTGCAGTCCCCCCTCATTCTTATGTTCTCATGTCCAAACCACCTCAGCTTTCTTTGATCTACCTTATCCTACAGTGCTCTTTTCCACTCCTGTTCTCTGCCTTACCTTTACATTTATCGCTATCCATTCTAGTAACACCTTTCGTACATCTCAAACACATCATATAAAAGACACTCAGACTTTTCCTGCCTACCTCATATATGTATCATGTCTGCTCCATACAGTGCCATGGATAAGATCACTCTCTTCGTAAAACCTTTTCTTTGTATTCATTCCCACATATCTGTTTCTTAACACACTTTTCATTCAACCAATATGTACTTGATTCCTTTACTAAGTAATTTAAGTCCACATCTCTGTTCACTACCTCATGCCACTCCAACTATGTAAAGCTCTTCATTTCCTTCAAGCATTTCATCTTTCACATTCACATTTTAATGTGTCACATCATTCCTTGTATGTCTCATCACTTTACCTTTGCCCATATTCACTCGTAACTTTTTTTCACACTCCACAAAACTTATCCACCAGTTGCTTCAGTCTCACCTTGGAATTACCCACAAATGAATTGTCATCTGTAAATAACAACTGGTTCATCTCCCTTGTTTCTTCACCCTCATCCACAAATTCCAGACCTCTTTCTATCATTTGTTTTAACTTCCTATACCACTCCATCCATATGCATGTTGAACAATCATGTTTACATCACACAACCCTGATGCAACCCCACACTCACCTCAAACCATTCATACTCTCTTTTTCCTGGTTAAATTTTGCCAGTTATATAAGAATTCTGGATGTTCAGATACTGGATATTCAGGATGCTACTGTATGTTGGTTTTCAAAAGTGATATATGTTAAAATATAATTTCAAACTATGGTGGTTAACTCAGACTGTCTCTACAATAAAAACACATAAAATACATTAAAATGTATATTGAATGAATGTACACATCATAAATATTAAATTGTATTATGATAAATACAGTAAAGTAGTTTAAAACAATGGAATATCAATAATAACATACTACTGAGTTTCTTACATTTTTGCCTTCAATTTGAATTTAAATGAGTAAACTTTTATGTATGTGGTATGCTGTTAACATTCTTTCATTAACATTTTTATTGTGATTTATATTTTTGGCCATGGCTGAAGAAATACCCAAGAGCTAGTGCTAAGCATAAGGTTATATCATTAGAAGATAAGCCGGAAATGATGAAATGCTGTGAGAGGTGAAAAGATTATAGCTATTGCCTGGTGTTTTGGAATGAGCCGTACAACTGTATCAGAACCAATTACCAACATAAGGTGGGGTATACCTGTAATTGAAAATCAAGAATGTAGATTAAGCACTGCTCCTTTCCTAGGTAAATAGCCAGGCTCGACATATGTCTATAGTTGCTCTCACATCAACCTAACTAATGTTTTGAAACTACTTTAATATGCCTAACAACAGGACATTTCTGTCTTATACAGGGCCTCCCTATGACAGAAAATGTAACTTTCACTTACCAGTGCTAAGCTTCCCTCACATTGCTACATATACCATAATATCCAATTTACATAGCACCCCTTAATAATCACTAACTCTGTCATCTACCTTTGGAACAACAATTGTACTATACCACATTCTCAGTGACTAAATCCCAGTACCTCTGTTGTCACTACACAACTTCTACCACTAAACACTCTCAACTTACTAGGCTAGTACATAAAATATATATAAAAAACTACAATGGTGGTGTGAGATTGTCCATATGGATAGAAGTGCCAGTAATTCAGTCCATAACAAACTTTGGGTAATGAAGGGGTTCCCTGTAGTTGTATGAAATTACATGGTGATGTTGCTCACCAGCTGACTGTGATAAATTACCTTTTATGTGCTAAGGGGGTAGGGAGGGGATCTTCCTCAATTTAGTAAATGTAAGTGGTGGTAGCCAGATACAGGTCTCTCATACTATATGATATATCATTACATAACCTTCCTTAGTATATGATAGTACAATATATGGTATCCCTTGCTATATGTACTGTAGTCTTCTTGTTTAGAGAGTTAGAACCAAGTATCCCACACTTTACAGTGCATCATTATACAATATTTCACTATGTGATCAGAAGATAACTCAGTTGTATAGCAAGGGAGACTTGTATGCACATATGGCTTTATGAACATGGTGTATTTTTTGTAAACCTGAAAAGATAGATATTGTTTCACTCTTGAAGAATACATGTGAATATGATAATTGAGACCTACATTTGACAGATGATGAAAAAAGAGAGGAAAGAATAAAATCACGATTGGGCTTCAATCCAAGACACATCACAGAACTAGAGGAATGGATTGACAGCTACAGTGTTCGTCTTCCTCCACTGACAAACTTCATCCTTCCTGTAAGTTCATATAAATTTCTAAACATTGTGTGTACAGTGCACTACAAATAAAAGGTTTACAGTGGTATTTGTAGGAAAATAAAACATGGGAACATGCCATTAAGACTGCCTAATTTAGTATATTGTTTGTTTCAAATGTACCATATTACCCACGCAAGCTAAATCTGCTGCAGAACACACACATAAAACATACTACACTTAACCCTCTGCTATTGTGCTTTCCCCTATCTTGTTTTACTGCTATTGTACATACATAAAAAGCTACACATATGTCTATATTGTGCACAAAATTACTGATATCGCACACCCATTATTCAAAAACTCTCAGGTTATGACGTCACATGATTGTTGAGTTTCTCTATATACTTTTATTGAGAAATAGTTCTTCATGTATTCCCCCAATTGTTGGTGTTGTTGCATGCTTTACATTAAGTTCGATGCTGTTCTCTTTATATTATAGCAATTTCAATGTGATTCCATTTTTTATTACTATCTGGCCAGTATTGAGGAAGTCAGTGACAGAGTTTGGGAAGATGTGCAAAAGAAGGAAGATGAAGATAGATGTGGGTAAAAGTAAGGTGATGAGATGTACAAGGGGAGAAAGTGGCAGCAAACTGGAAGTGAGTATTAAGGGAGAGAGACTGGAGGAAGTGGATAGTTTTAGGTACTTGGGTGTGAATGTGGTGGGAAAGGGAGGAGTGGAGGTGGAGGTAGAATGTAGATTGAGAGAAGCAAGTAAATGCCTTGGTGGATTAAAAAGTGTAATGAGAAATAGACATTTGGGAATGGATGCTAAGAGGAGATTGTATGAAGGAGTGATTGTGCCAACAGCACTGTACTGGGCAAATATGGAACATAAGACAGGAAGAGAGGAGGAGTTTGAGTGTTTGAGATGAGGTGACTGAGAAGTATGATAGGGGTTACTAGGCTGGATAGAGTGAGAAATGAGGTGAGGAGGAGAACAGGGGTGGAAAGGGAGTTGGGAGATAGGGTTGATGAAAGAGTATTGGGATGGTTTGGACACATGGAAAGAATGAGTGAAGAAAGACTAGTAAAAGAGGTGTGGAAAGCAAAGGTGGAAGGAGTGAACATAAGGGGGTGACCAAGGATGAGATTGATGGATGGGGTAAAAGGCTATTATAGATATCTGAGTGGTATGCTGCTAGTTTCTATTTTTGTTGCATTCTTTTTATGGTGTTTGTAAAATGTTTTGTGATGTGTGTGTGTGGAGGTAAGGGTATGGCATGAAATTGTTCTTGTCATTTTCATGTTTTGTTCGTCAGGTAGGTGTTTTTGGTGCATCCTGTTATTATTCACAGTGCTCATTGCTGTAATGTTTGAAAGTTGTTTGTGTTCGTCTTTTTGATTGTTGGGAACTATGCTGTGGAGGCATAGTCAAGGGTGGTTCTTCTGAATTGTTTGAAAATGGTTAATAAAGTTTCTGTTGTCCAAAGTCAATGATTGCAATGGTTTTAATTAGGTTAGTTTTGTTGTTGATTTTTGGTATTAGGTCTTTCATATGTGAGCTGAAAGTTATGTGAGTATGAAATGTTAGCCCAAGAATTTTAGGGTTCCGTCCAATAGAAGGATTTGGCCATTTAGTTTTACTACAGAACGGTGTTTTGAATTACAGTTGGTGTAAGTAATGGCATTGTTAATGTCTATGATGAAGCTTCCATTCTGTTATTGTTCAGCCATTGTTCTAATTTATTCAAGTAGGCTTGGGTGTTTTTACTGCTACTTTGTAGTTACTCTACATGGTTATTATTGTCAGGTCATCTGCATATGAGAGAACATTGGTTTAGTTCTGGTTCTCTAATTAGGAGATTACTCATGAAGAGATTGAACAGTAAAAGTGAAAGTATTGTACCTTGAGGGACTCAATTTTAGAGCCTTTTGTTCCTGAGACTTGGTTGTAAAGGGTTACTCTGCACTGTCTTTCTGCTACAGAGTTGGCTAACCACTTTTTGTCACTGTGATGAATGTCTGTTCCAATGATCTTTTTGGGTAACTTGTGTTTAGGGACCTTGTGAAAATAGTTATTTCTTATATATATATATATATATATATATACATATATATATATATATATATATATATATATATATATATATATATATATATATATATATATATATATATATATATATATATATATATATATATATACACACACACATGGATGAGGTGGTGCAGGAGGTAAATGTGAGGGTAATGGGCAGGGAATTGGAGATGGTTAAAGAAAATGGAGGAAAGTGGGAAGTGCATATGTTGTTGTTTACAGATGGCACTCCACTTGTGGCAGGGTCAAAGGTGGGATTAAGGGAGTTAGTAATGGAGTTTGGGAAGGTATGTTATAGGAGAAAGTATGATAAATTGGTGAGTAAGGGACAGAACCCAACAAGCATTGCTCTTTTCCTGTATACTACAATTAGGTAAATGCAATTGGAGAGTAGGAAACAGGACATAATAAGCATTGCTCTTTTCCTGAATACTACAATTAGGTAAATATAATAATTTTTGTAATTATATTTTTTGTTATTCTTATATATATTTTTTCTGTATTGCATTTTACTGTTAATTGATGTCTTTAGTGTATGGAACACCTGATTATACTTTAGCAAAAATTACAAAAAGAGCATGCTGGAATAATAGAGATTGATATTTTATTAGTTTGCTTCAAGATAATTATATATTTACTTAATAGTAGTGTACAGGAAAGGAACAATGCTCATTGGAAGTTGTTTTATGACCCGTTCATTACCACAACAGATAACAAGTGAGGAAACTTGGAAGTAAGTTTGCCACCAGGGTAGGCAAAAAATGAAATATGTGTTTTCAAGATTTAGTTGTTACCTTATATTTGGTAATACATGTTACTATATGGTTGACAGGGTGGAGGCAGAATTAGTGCTTCCCTTCATGTGGCAAGAACTGTGTGCCGAAGAACAGAGAGAGCCATCGTACCTTTGACAGCAGAACAGCTGATTGACAACCAAGTTCTAACATATGTAAACAGGTTTGTGATTGTATGTTAGTAATTGAGTTACAATCATATACATGTATAAAAACTACTTGTTGAGCATCCTTGATCTGAAATTATGAAATCTGAAAGGTTTTAGTGACAAAGGCTCCTCAAATGGAAATTCCAGTGATTCAAAATTAGACTGCAATTCACTCTATATGACCGGGAACAAATTGCGTAATCTTTACATGAAATAATAGGTGACCAAAGTAATTCTAAGGTAGAAGCACTTGAAGAGTGGAAACATTTGCCACTTCACTTGTGTACAGACTACAAAAATTTAATAAATCTTGGGCTTGTAACTTACTAAAATTGGTATCCTTTTTTCAACTATCTATATATCAAAAGGCTTCTTCCCCCTTATATGGGAAGTATCCAGCTAAGGCATACACTGGCCCCCTCCCATCCCACACCTATCTATCACCTATTTATTTCCCTCCTATCTTAACACCTTGTGGATGGAGATCCATCCTTGTCCCTCACCCACTGCCTGGATCAGAAGCAATGCAGCAGGACACATCACATTCACAGCAAAGCCCAACAGCCTAAGCTGATTTACTCCATCTCATATTGGAGTATAGACTGTATGGTGACCTGCAATAGTGATTGCATAGTAATATGCAGCTAATGCTTTAGGAACTGTTTTGGAGTGCCCATATTGACATTTGTCTTTGTTTGAGTAAAATCTCTACCCTATCTATCCATCTCATCCTTGGTTGACCCCTTGTGTTCACTCCATCCATTTCTGCCTACCACACTTCTTTTTATAAATTTTCTTCACTCATGCTTTCTGTGTGTCCAAACCATCTCTACTCTTTCATCAACCCTATCTTCCAACTCCTCTTCCACCCCCACTCTCCTCCTCAACTTCTTGTTTCTCACTCTATCCAGCCTAGTAACCCCTACCATAGTTCTCTGGCATATATAAAGTAAAAACTTTATATACAGTAGCCGCGAAAAGTTTGGGCGCAAAATTATAGGCGCCCCAACTTTCCCCTAAACTCAAAACATGCGAAAAATACAACTTTCCACCCAAACTTTTCGCTATTTTTCAATGCTAGCGTTTGTACCCGTATTTAGCCGAGACAATACACACTATTTGGCAACTCTGTTTAGGCGCACTCGATGTCACATGGAGTCAGTTTCTAAACATCTCTCATGGAGAGTAGTCTTTTTTTTGCGGTGGTCTCTGTTTTTGTGCCTTGATATCTCCGTAATGGGAAGTGGTAAAGAGCTGGAAAGAGACACAGTTGTTACAATCATAACCCTCTATAAGGAGGGTTATAAGTTTAAAGATATTGCTACTCGTGTGGGAATTGGAGTGCGTCAAGTGCAAAAGTGGACCAAGAAATTTCGAGACGAAGGAAGTGACATCATTCGTACTCCAAAGCATCGCTCTGGTCGGCCAAGGAAGATATCAAATCATACTTCTACGGTTCTAACTGCCTCCTAATAACCGTAGGAGGCAGTTAGAACCGTAGAAGTACGATTTGATATCTTCCTTGGCCGACCAGAGCGATGCTTTGGAGTACGAATGATGTCACTTCCTTCGTCTCGAAATTTCTTGGTCCACTTTTGCACTTGACACACTCCAATTCCCACACGAGTAGCAATATCTTTACACTTACAATTCTCCTTATAGAGGGTTATGATTGTAACAACTGTGTCTCTTTCCAGCTCTTTACCACTTCCCATTACGGAGATATCAAGGCACAAAAACAGAGACCACCGCAAAAAAAAAGACTACTCTCCGTGAGAGATGTTTAGAAACTGACTCCATGTGACATCGAGTGCGCCTAAACAGAGTTGCCAAATAGTGTGTATTGTCTCGGCTAAATACGGGTACAAACGCTAGCATTGAAAAATAGCGAAAAGTTTGGGTGGAAAGTTGTATTTTTCGCATGTTTTGAGTTTAGGGGAAAGTTGGGGCACCTATAATTTTGCGCCCAAACTTTTCGCGGCCTCTGTATGTGATATTGGCATTGAATTTTGTACTTGTGTGAAGCTAGATTTGGTGGTGGGGGAAAATATAATCATTACGAGCATAGCTCTCATCCTTTGAAATACAACTAGGTAAATACATTTAAACTCTTCCTCTGTTATGCTCCATGATTCTACCCCATACAGTGCTGTCGACACAATTACCCCTTCATACAATCTCCTCTTAGCATATATTCCCAAATGTCTGATTCTCTATACAATTTTTAATCCCTCAAGGCATTTACTTACTCCTCTCATTCTACATTCTACCTCCACCTCTACTTCTTCCTTTCCCACCACATGCACCCCCAAGTATCTAAAGCTATCTATTTTTTCCAGCCTCTCTCCCTTAATACTCACTTTCAGTTTGCTGCCTTGTACATCTCATCACTTTACTTTCACCCTCATTTCCACTTCCTTCTTTCGCACACCTTCCCAAACTCTGTCACTAACATCCTTACTCCCTCCTCAGATCCTGTTACAAGCACAGTGTCGTCAGCAAACAGCAACTGGCTTATCTCCCATTTTTCTCAATTTTCTTTAACCATCTCCAATCCCCTGCCTGTTACCCTTGCATTTACCTCCTGCATCATCCCATTCATGTACACATTGAACAGCCATGGTAACATGACACATCTGTGGTGAAGTCTCACCTTTACCTCAGACCACTTGCTCTCACCATTTCTAATTCTAATACAGGCTATACTACTCTCGTAAAATCTCTTGACTGCTCTCAACAGCTTTCCTCCTATCCCATATATCTGCAATACCTCCCACAGTGCCTTCCTATCTATGCTGTCATAAGCCTTTTCCAAATCCATAAAGGCCCAAAAAACATCCTTACCCTTTGCTAAAGCTGTCTCACATATCTGTCGTACTACAATAATCTGGTCCACGCAACCCCTACCTTTCCAAAACCCACATTGTTCCTCACCAATTACTCCCTCTATTCCTCTTCTAATCCTCTCAATCAAGACCCTCCCATAAGCCTTCCCAACTACACTCAACAAACTGATCCCGGCTTCCTGTATACCTGACCTCACTATACTTTGCACCTAGACAGCTGACCCTGTCATCGTCCTCCAGGCTGGCCTCGTATGTGACCAGTTTTCCTAAATATTTCCTAAAATTTTCAAATTTGGCTCTCCTGAAATTAGGTACTAGAATGTTATTCATACTATTCAGTTCTTTTCATACATACATACATATACCAAAGTCTTTTTCCCCCTTACATGGGGGGTAGCCAAAAAGAAAAAGGCATAGAAACCACTCCCACCCAATCCATTCCCTACATATTCCACTCCCCTCCACCCTCCTCCCTCCCCCTCATCCCAGCACCTCCTGGATGACGGGTCATCCCAGCTTCCTGTCCACTGCCCAGGGTCAGAAGCAGTGCTGCAAGACACAGCACATCCACAACAAGGCCCCCCTCTCTGTCCCCTCATGCAGAAAAATGCGGGGGGAAATCCCTTCAGGCCATGCCAAATTTCCTCTCATACACACCTCCTCACCTCGCATCCCCCCCCCCACACGCACCACAGCACCACCCACACACAACCCCTCTCCACTCACCCCCACCTTCCGTCCTCTCCCGTCCTTCCTCAACAAACACTCCTGTCTCCTGCAACGCCCCCCTCACCCCATCTATCCATCCTACCCCAGGATGCCCCCCCACACTCACCCCCTCCACCCCTGCCCTCCACACCTCTCCCACCAATCCTCCCTCACTCACTCCTTTCATGTGTCCAAACCATCTCAACACTCCCTCACCAAGCCTATCTCCCAGCTCCCCTCCACCCCTGCTTTCCTCCTCACCTCCTCATTTCTCACTCCATCCAGCCCAGCAACCCTCACCACACCTCTCAGACACCCCACCCCAAACACATTCAAACTCCTTCTCTCTTCCTCTTCCACGTTCCATGCCTCCGCCCCGCACAGTGCTGCCGGCACAACCACTCCCTCATACAACCTCCTCCCAGCATCCACTCCCAAATGTCTACCTCTCATCACACTTTTCAATCCACATAGGCATTCACTCGCCCCTTGCAACCAACATTCCACCTCCACCCTCACTCCTTCCCCTCCTGCCACATTCACACCCAAGCACCCAAAACCATCCACCTCCTCCAGCCTCTCACCCCCAATGCCCACCTCCAGTCTGCCGCCACCCTCTCCCCCTGCACACCTCATCACCTCACCCCTGCCCACATCCACCCTCAGCTCCCTTCTCCCACACACACCCCCAAACTCCGTCACCAACCTCCCCAATCCCTCCCCCGATCCTGCCATATTTCATAGTTCTTTTCATATGGTATTAAATCTTATTTCTTGATGATCACTAGAGCCTAAACTATCACCCACATGTACACTTTTTATTAGACCCTCATTTTTAGTTAAGAGTAAGTCCATAGTATCCTTTCCCCTCATAGGATCAGTAATCCTTTGTTTAGGAAGTTATCTTGTACCACATCTAAATAAAATTGAGTTTTCTGTTCTATTAAATTTTCCCAGTCAGTGTTTCTGTAGTTAAAATCCCCCATGATCACAAGATTTTTGCACTGGGATGCCCTGTGAAATTGTTGAATCAGGGGTTCAGTCTGTTCAGTGTTAAGATTAGGAGGTATGTATAGGACACTGGTAATAAGTTTCACCCTTTCCTTTCAACCTAGTTTCACTTAATGCCAACACATCTATCTTCTCACAAATATACTGCGTATCTGTTTCCTTTTACTCTCATCAGTACCACACCCACATACATTAAAAGACCCAAATCCTAGGGTTTTGGTCAGAAAACTAGGGCATTGGCTTCATGTTATTGTGCAATATTAATTGCACAGTAGCATGCAGCTGATGCTTTAGGGACTGTTTGGGGTTCCCGTATGGACCAAAACCACATCATTTTGTTTGTGTTAAAGAAAATCTGTACTACTAGAGGAATTATGTATCTAAATTGTACTGTTTTTTACCACTTTTTTGAGTATATATTTCCATTTTTTGCCTCCATCCTCTGTGGTAGGGGGAAGGAAGAATTCTCCCATCATGTTTCCCCTGCAGGTCGTAATATGTGGCTAAAGAGGGATGCTGGATAGGACTTAGTATCCTGCTCTCTGTAACCCTATTCTATGAGAATTCAAGGCATAAGAGGGTCTGCAAAGAGTTATTCTTTGTAATTATAAAAAAAAGATAAAATACTACCAATCTGTTTTGAATTTATCACTGTAGTGTACTCTTTTCTGACAAGAAACCTTTTCTTTTACAGGCTTAGTGATTATCTCTTCACAGTGGCAAGGTATGCAAGTGTTGTAGATGGAATGAAGGAAACCATATACATTCGGCCCAAACCCAAGTGGAAGAAGCCTATTGTCTCCCAAAATCAGCAGGTTTATTCATCAGAAAATTAGATATTCTTTTATTCCAGTGGAAATGTACAAAGATACAAGATGTATAGATATTTATGAATTTAAGATCTGGAGGTATCTGAAGCATAGAAAAAATACGAAGTTACGAAATAAGGTCCCATTTCAAAGTTCTAGTAGTTCTAGTAGCTGTAGTGTCTCTTGGTGGCATGTGGGTCCTTCATCCTCATAGTCACTGGTTTGAATTCTGCACTTATTTTTGTTTTCCATCAGTGACTGCTACATGTTGTAACAGTCTAAATACATAGGGCAAAGATGATGGCTTTGGTCAGAGTTATATGCTCCCTGGTATATGCCTCTCATCTACCTTGTATAATGAAATAGACCACATCAGAGAATTTTATTCTTGTTTGTGTGAAACAGATTTCTGAGTTATCTACCTATCTATCTATCTATAAATCAAAGGCTTTTTCCCCCTTACCAAGGAGGTAGCCAAAGTCAAAAAGCATATACCTACTTCTACCCATTTCTGAGTTACTGAGCATTTATGTTAGGGTTATGATAGAGGAGGTAGAATTGTAAGTATTGTAAGAGAGGAGGTACAAGTAGTGCCAAGGGAAATACCAGAATTGGATACCTAGGTAACTCATGGAATGTCAAACAAAGGGTGTGGAATAGTTGGTGAGGTTTAATGTGTATTTTAAGTGTCCCTCTTGATTGGAGGAGTATGAGTAGCTCCCTTATATAAGAAGAGAGATGAGTATAAATGTAGTGCTTTTAGAGGAATTAATATGTTGATGGAAGTGAACTTGAATGCATGTACTTACCTAATTGTAGTATACAGGAAAGGGGCAGCGCTCATTGGGTCCCATCTCCTATTCTCTGATTATTTTTTTTATCTCACTGAGCCTCAAATTCATGTACAGTTCTAACTTAATCTATATTCTTGATTTCCAATTATCATATTTATATTTCAACTCATGTATTGTTTGAGCTTGGGCTATATCATCTTCTAAGATATTCCACGTATATATGCATCTATATGGGAAACCATTTCTTCACATCCTTTAGACATGTGTTCTTTCTTAATTTGCTCCCATGACCTCTTAAAGTCCTCCGATCTATAATTAGGAGATATCTTCTGTCAATGTAGTGTATCCCTTTTAGAGAGGTGAATACTGTAATTTTATCACCTCTTTCTCTCCAATCTTTCATAGTTGGCAGACCCAATGCTTTTAGTCTTTCCTCTTATTGCCAGGCTGGGGACCAGTTTGGTTGCTTCCCTTTGTACTCTCTTGATGTTGTTTATATCCTTCATTCTGTGTGGGGACCATACTACTGACATATATTCCAGTCTTGGATGGATCAGGGTTTCTATGAGTTTTTTCATCATCTCTTCGTATAGTGAAATGCCACTTTAATCTTCTGAAGTAGTCTGTATGTCTCCCACAATATTGCTGATATGGCTGTCAGGTGACAATTTGTCTTTTATCAACAATCCCAAATCTTTCTCCTCTTTTGGTTTTGTAATGGATTTACTACCCAAGTAATAATTTAATGATGGTCTTGTGCCACTATTGCCCATTTCCAGTACTTTTTATGTTTTGGTAATGAACTTTATTTCCCATTCTTGGCTCCATGCAGAGATTGTATCTATATCTTTTTGCAATAACCTATCGTCCTCATTTTCCCTATCTTCTCATGATTGTTGACATGGACAAAAAATATTATTGGTGCAAGCACTGAACCTTGTGGAACTCCTCTTGTTACTGGTCTCCATCTTGACATCTTATCCTTTACTACTGTCCTCATGTAGCTTTCCTTCAAAAATGTTTTCATCCATTCTAGTAGTTTGCCTCTCAGTACTCCAACATCATCCCCAAAGTGCTGAGGTAGAGGGGCTGTTGAATGGTTTATAATTGTGTATTGGTGTGAGCGTGTGATTTGACTTGATCACTCTCCTTATAAGGGAAAGGTTCATTAATATCAAAATATATATACATATAAGAACATGCTTCAGATCAAGATCCAACTGGACTATACAAGCAATATGTTTGGTCTGAACAATTTTGAGATGTCTAGCTAAAAAATGAAAAGTTATTTGTAAATATGAAAATGCCTGGCCATTATGGCTACTTGTCTAAATAGTTATAATTCTTAGCCACTTTGTGCCAAGACATAGAATGTGAAAATAAAAATTAAAACTATAAAAAGATGCCTATATTATTTGTCATTTGCTTGTCTAAATTGTTTTTGAAACTATACAATGTGTTTGATGAGACCATATTCTCAGGTAATTCATTCTTCTGTTACTAAAGAAATGTTGCCTTATTTCAAGCCTTGCTCTAGATTTCTTAATTTTGTAGGTATGACCCCTTGTTCTGTTATTTTCTAATACAAAAAAATCTGCAGAGTTGAGATTATCTATCCCTTCAAGTATTGTAAAAACCTGGGTAAGATTACCACACAATTTCCTATACCTTAAAGGATATAGATTTAGTTCTTTCAATCTGTCTTCATAAGGTAAGTGAACAATACTAGGAATTAATTCAGTTGCTCTTCTTTGCACACATTTCAGTGAGTCTGTGTCTGCTTGATAATGAGGAGACTACACCTGGACACTTTATTCTAAGATAGGTCTTACCAATGCTGTACATTTCAATATTATTTCTTTAGTTTTATAATCAATGCTATATGACATAAACCCTAATATCTTATTTGCTTTCTTTACTGCATCATTGCATTGTTTAGATAGTTTTAAGTTTTTATCAGTTGTTACCCCCAAAGCTTTTTCATAGTTTGGAATGGGGATGTTTTAAGGAGGGAGTCACAAGGTGTGCAAAGATGGTGTGTAGAACAAGGAGGATGGGAGGAAATAGAAGGAAGGGTAGTGAGTGGTGGGATGAGGAAGCAAAGAAGGTTGTAGAAGAAAAGAAGCAAGCTTTCACAGATTGGTTACAAAATAGGATGAGAGAATCATATGAGAGGTATAAAGAAAAGAGAAGTAAAGCATAAGATAAAGGAGGCAAAGAGGAGAGCAGATGTGAAATGGGGTAAGAGTATGACAACATTTTGATTGTAATAAAAAATAATTTGGAAAGAAATTAAGAGAGTAAGAGGAGGCAACTCAAGTAGAGAAGAAAAGGTAAAAGGTGCAGATGGAGAGATGATAATGGAAGAGAAGGCAGTAAGAGGAAGATGGGCAGAGTAGTTTAGGGAGTTGCTCAATGTGAAGAAGGATAAGGAGGGAAAGGTAGTTGCAGAGGGAAGCAATAAGAAAATGACTGTGATGAGTGAGGAAAATGGAGGAGAAATAAGGAAAGATGAAGTGAAGGCAGTTGTTAAGATGATGAGAGCAGGTAAGACACTTGGGTTGTCATGCAGAATGTCTGAAAAAAGGAGGTACAGTGATGGTGGACTGGTTGGTGAGGTTATTTAATGTTTGTTTAAGAGAGGGTAGAGTGCTAGAGGACTGGAGGAGTGCCTCTATAGTTCTAATGTACAAGGGAAAAGCGTTTTGTCCCCCTGGCTGTTCAACTTATACATGGATGGGGTAGTGTGAGAGGTAAACGCAAGGGTAGTGGGTTAGGGATTGGAGATGGTTAAAGAAAATGGAGAAAAGTGGGAGGTGAGCCAGCTGTTGTTTGCGGACGACACTGCGGTTGTGGCAGGATCGGAGGAGGGATTGAGGAAGTTGGTGACAGAGTTTGGGAGAGTATGTGATAGAAGAAAGCTAAAGATAAATGTGGGTAAAAGTAAGGTGATGATATGTACAAGGGGTGAAAGTGGCAGTAGACTGGAAGTGAGCATTAAGGGAGAGCGACTGGAGGAAGTGGATAGTTTTAGATACTTGGGTGCAAGTGTGGCAGGAAAAGGTGGAGTGAAGGTGGAGGTAGAATGTAGATTGAGAGAAGCGAGTAAATGCCTTGGTGGATTAAAGAGTGTAATGAGGAATAGACATTTGGGAATGGATGCTAAGAGGAGACTGTATGAAGGAGTGATTGTGCTAACAGCACTGTATGGGGCGGAAACATGGAACATAAGAGAGGAAGAGAGAAGGAGTTTGAATGTGTTTGAGATGAGGTGTCTGAGAAGTATGATGGGGTTACTAGGCTAGATAGAGTGAGAAATGAGGAGGTGAGGAGGAGAACAGGGGTGGAAAGGGAGTTGGGAGATAGGGTTGATGAAAGAGTATTAGGATGGTTTGGACACATGGAAAGAATGAGTGAAGAAAGACTAGTAAAAGAGGTATGGAAGGCAGATGTGGAGGGAGTGAACATGAGGGGACGTCCTAGGATGAGGTGGATGGATGGGGTGAAGGGGGCTTTGGGGAAGAGGGGAATGTCTGTTGAGGAAGGACGGGAGAGGACAGAAGACAGGGGTGAATGGAGAATGATTGTATATGGATGATGATGTGATGCATGAGGTGGAATGGGCGGGTGGATGGGGGGTGAGGTAGTATGTGTGAGCAAAATTTGACGCAGCCCGAAGAGATTTCTCCCCGTCTTCTCCTTTTATGCAATGGGGGGACGGAGAGGGGGGGTCGCCAATTTAATGAAGCGGCCTTGCTGTGGATGTGCTGTGTCTTGCGACACTGCTTCTGACCCAGGGCAGTGGACAAGGTGCAGGGATGACCCGTCATCCGGGAGGTGCTAAGATGGGAGGGATGTGGAGTGTATTCAGGGATGGAATGGGTGGGAATGATTTTATGCCTTTTCCTTTTTAGCTACCTCCCTTGTAAGGGGGAAAAAGCCTTGGTATATGTATGTATGTACAAGGGAAAAGGGGACAAATGTGAGTATAGTAGTTTCAAAAGGATTAGTTTGTAGAGTGTAGTTCAGAAAGCTTATGGGAGGATCTTGATTGAGAGGATTAGGAGAGGAACAGAAGGAGTAATTGGTGAGGAACAGTGTGGGTTTAAGACAGGTAGGGGTTGCATAGATCAGATTTTTGTGGTAAGACAGATATGTGAGAAAGCTATAGGAAAAGGTAAGGATGTTTTTTGTGCCTTTATGGATTTGAAAAAGGCTTATGACAGGGTAGACAAGATTAAGGGCAGTCAAGAGCTTTTATGAAAGTAGTAGAGCTTGTGTTAGGATTAGAAATGGAGAGAGTGAGTGATTCGAGGTAAAGGTGGGACTTCGTTGGGGATGTGTTATGTCACCTTGGCTATTCAATTTATACATGGATGGGGTGGTGTGAGAGGTAAATGCAAGGGTAGTGGGTAGGGGATTGAAGATGTTTAAAGAAAATGGAGAAAAGTGGGAGATAAGCCAGTTGTTGTTTGCTGACGACACTGCATTTGTAGCAGGATCAGAGGAGGGATTGAGGAAGTCAGTGACAGAGTTTGGGAAGGTGTGCGAAAGAAGAAAGTTGAAGATAAATGTGAGTAAAAATAAGGTGATGAGATGTACAAGGAAAGAGGATGGCAGTAAATTGAAAATGAGTATTAAAGGAGAGAGACTGGAGGAAGTGGATAGCTTTAGATACTTGGGGGCGAATGTGGTGGGAAAGGGAGTGGAGGTGGAGGTAGAATGTAGATTGAGAGAAGTGAGTAAATGTCTTGATGGATTAAAAAGGGTAATGAGAAATTGACATTTGGGGATGAATGCTAAGAGGTGATTGTATGAATTGATTGTGCCTTCAGCACTGTATGGGACAGAAACATGGAACACAAGAGAGGAAGAAAGACTTTAGATGTATTTACCTGGTTGTATTATATAGGAAGGGAGCTATGCTTGTAGTGACCCATCTTGTATCTTTCAGCATTAATTTGTTCTTAAATTCTTGTATGGTTTTTGCATTTACTGTTGCCTCATCCAATTTGTTCCAGACATCCACCACTCTATGTGGGAAACTATTCTTTTTCATGATGATACATACATACATACATATACCAAAGGCTTTTTCCCCCTTACACAGGGGGTAGCCAAAAAGAAAAAGGCACAGAAATCACTCCCACCCATTTCATTTCCCATATATTCCACTCCCCTCCTCCTCCCATCTTGATGATGATATGGTTTAATATCACAACCAGATCTCTTCTATAACCATCCATTTTGAGTTTCTTTTCATGTCTTCTTTTTTCTTTTATCCTACTTTAATAAATCTTCTCTGTCAAGGGCTTCCATGCCTTTCATGATTCTGTAAATGGCCAGTAGATCTCCTCTTTCTCTTCTTTGTTCCAGGGTTGGTAGTTCCAGTTTGGACAATCACTGTTCCTATGTCAATTTTGAAAGTGTTGGTGCCATCTTTGTCATCCTCTTTGGATTCTTTCTAATTTCTTTACATTCTTTTTTGTGCTGGGTCTCCATAGTGTCACAGCATGCTCCAATCTTGGTCTTATCAGTGTGACTAATATTTTCTCTACCATTATCTCATCCACATAGTTAAAGGGTACCTTTATTGATCTTAGTGTTTGTTAATAATTACTCCTAGGTCCTTTTCCGAGCTAACTTTATTTTACTTCCTTTGTACCAATTTTATATTTGCCTGATACATTTTTACTTTTTCAAACTCCATTATACCACATTTCTTGATGTTGAAGTTCACTTTCCACTTTTGGCTCCATTCCCAGATTTTGTCCAGGTCTTACTGTAGTGATTCAGTCTTTTTCTGCACTTACTTTCTTTAGTAGTTTTGTGTCATCTGCAAAGAAGTTCATATAAAATTATACACCTTCATCCATGTCATTTATATACATGGCAAACATTATTGGAGCTAATACAGACCCTTGTGGGACTCCACTTATCATTTCTACCCAGGTTGAGTTTTTGTCTCTAAGTACCACTCTCATTTTTCTCCCGTTCAAGAAATCTTCCATCCACTTCAATAACTCTCCTTGTACACCTATTATTTCAAGTTTTCTTAGTAGCTTTTTGTATGGTACTTTATAAAATTAAGAGATAAAAAGGTTGTTAGGAATCACATTGGTCCACTATTATCTGCTGACGGTCAACTTGAATATTCAAATGAAGGAATGTGTAATATCTTAAACAATTATTTTAGCTCGGTATTCGTAAACGAAACACTTCAAAGTGAATTTCAAACTGAAACCTGTGAAAAGTCTGGGGTAAACTTACTACGGTAAATATAACAAAAGAAAAAATGAAAAGGTGTATAGACAAACTCAAAGTTAATAAAACACCAGGGCCTGACGGTTGGCATCCAAGAATCTTAAAGGAAATGAAAAATGAGATTGTTGTTCCATTAGAAATTATTTTCAAGAAATCCATCATATCCGGAGATGTCCCAAGAGAATGGAAGCTAGCTAACGTAGAAATTATTTTCAAGAAATCCATCATATCCGGAGATGTCCCAAGAGAATGGAAGCTAGCTAACGTTACTCCCATATTCAAAAAAGGTGACAAAAAGAAACCAAATAATTATAGGCCTATAAGTTTGACTTCAATCGTAGGAAAAATAATGGAAACTATCATCAGAGATGCTATCAAACATCATTTAGAAAGTAACCGTTTGATAAATGATAGCCAGCATGGTTTCAGACGGAAACGTTCTTGCGTGACTAACTTACTCGAATTCTACAACACAGTTATCTCGAATTATGACAAAAGAAACAATATAGATTTAATATATCTAGACTTTGCAAAAGTTTTTGATACCGTCCCACACGAAAGACTACTTACTAAACTAGCTTTGCATGGAATAAGTGGTAGCCTATTAGGTTGGACTAGTAATTGGTTGAATGGTCGAAAACAGAGAGTTGTTTTAAAAGGAAAAACTTCTGGATGGAAAAGTGTTGCAAGTGGAGTTCCTCAGGGTTCCGTTCTTGGGCCACTTCTATTCATAGTATATATAAATGATATAGACCATGGACTAAAATCTACTGTTTCCAAATTTGCTGATGATACAAAACTGTGCGGAGTGACAAATGATCACTCAAACCAATTAGATATTCAAGAAGATTTAGATAAATTACAGCAATGGTCTGAAAAGTGGCTAATGAAATTTAACACAAGTAAATGCAAGGTAATGCACATAGGTAAAAATAACAGTAAGTACGATTACAAGTTATTTGGAAATTCATTAACAAAAGTGGATAATGAAAAAGATCTCGGCATAATTATCAGTAACGACCTCAAATCATCCAAGCAATGTATTTCAGCCTCTGAGAAAGCAAATAAGATTCTGGGATTGATTGCACGATCTTTTGATTTCAAAAGTGCATCACTCATTAACAAGCTATATAAATCGTTAGTTCGTCCACATTTGGAATATGCTGTTTCCGTATGGTCACCGAATCTCAATAAAGACATTGACAGACTGGAAAAAGTACAAAGGCGAGCCACAAAACTGATTCCAAATGTCAAAAATAAATCATACGAAAATTGACTAAAACACATGAACCTGTTTTCCCTAAAAAAGCGTAGACTCAGAGGTGACTTGATACAGGTCTTTAAGATTTTAAAGGGAATTGACAATATCAAAAGTGACCAAATTTTCACATTGAATGAGAATCAGACAAGAAACAATGGTCTCAAACTGTCCAGAAATAGATTCAATTTGGAAGTAGGTAGAAACAACTTTGCCAATCGTGTAGTTAATGAATGGAATAAACTTCCTGCACAGGTAGTGCAATGTAGTTCAGTTCGAAGCTTTAAGAATCATTTAGATAAATACCTAAGTAAGATGCTGTAATGATTATAATTTGTCTTATATTATTTGTTTTTGTTTTGTTATTGTTTGTCTGTCTGATTTTCAATTATTATTAGTTATATGTCAATTTATTATTTACTATGTACCTGTTTGTTTATTATTTTAACTATACATATGTATTTATTTATGTATTTTATTTGTTATTTACATTATTATAGTTTTTATTTATTATTTTATTATTAATATGATTTTTTTTTCTTTTTTTTTTTTGCATCCGACCTAGATATGGATCAAAAGGTCTCCTGTCAGCATGCTCCGCCTTTGTAATCCTTTGTAAAATGCCTTTTGTAAATCTAGGAAAGCACAGTCAGCCCATCCATCCCCTTCTTGCATTATGTCTATTAGCCTCAAGTAAAAACAAATCAAGTTGGTGGCACATGATCTTTGTTTGAGATGAAATGTCTGAGAAGTATGATAGGGGTTACTAGGCTGGATAGAGTGAGAAACGAGGTGAAGAGGAGAGTGGGGATGGAAAAGGAGTTGAGAGATAGGGTTGATGAAAGAGTATTAGGATGGTTTGGACACATGAAAAGAATGATAGAAGAAAGTTTAGTAAAAGAAGTGTGGAAAGTGGAAAACAAAAGTGGATGAAGTGAACACAAGGGGGCAACCAAGGATGAGATGGATGGGTGGGGTGAAAGGGGCATTGTGAAAGAGGGGTATGTCTATTGAGGGAGAAGACAAAAGATAGGAGTGGAGAACGGTTATGTATGGCTGATACTGTGATGCATGGAAAGGAGTGGGTGAGGGATGGGAACAGATAATTTGACGCAGCCTGAATGGATTTCTCCTCGTCTTTTCTTTTTCTGCATGAGGGGATGGAGAAGGAGGGGTCGCCAATTAAATGAAGCAACCTTGCTGTGGATGTGCTGTGTCTTGCTGCATTGCTTCTTACCCAGGGCAGTGGGTGAGATGCAGGGATGACCCATCATCCAGGATGAGCCAAGAAAAGAGGGAAGGAAGGGTGGTAAATAGGAGTGGAGTATGTGGGGATGGAATAGGTCAGAGTGGAGTGACTGGCTACCTCACTGGTAAGGGGGAAAACACTTGGTATATGTATGAATGTATAATTAAATTTTCTATATGTCTATACATTAAGGGCTTCTTACCCCTTATAAGGGAGGGAGCCAGGTCAAGGGCACGCACCCACTCCACCACCCTTGTTTCACTCTCATCTAAGCTTCTCATGGATGAACATTCCACTCCCGTCTATCACCCTTGTTTCACTCTTATCTTAGCTCCTTATGGATGAAGAGCATCCCTGTTTCCTGCCCACTGCTCAGCATTCCCCATCACCTCATGCAAAAGATAGAGACAAGGAAAAATTAAGTTTTACTTGGTCTAAATGGTGATGATGATATGGTTTAACGTCACACACTCCTCCCCTATCAGGAGGCTAGGACGGTGCCCATCACAGAGGGCTTTGTAGTATGGAATTTAATGAACCATGCCCTTGGTTCAACTTCGCAAGTGGCAGGATTCGAACCGCCCTCACCTCAACCTTCGGTGCAAGTAATGACGCCCTATCCCGCTCAGCCAGCGAGCTTCCTTGGTGTAAATAGAAAGAAAAAATGTATTTCACAGAGTTAGCACTAGCCCTAAAATCCTTTTAGCCATTGTGGCTAATAGATGGAAAAGTATCTTAGCCACAGCAGACCTTGAGTAGCCACTGTGGCTAATATATTGCTTAACGTCTTAGCCACAAATTTCACAATCTTCATGCTAGAGGACTTTGAAACTGGAACTGTGGGGCTGTGCAATGCATGCAAATGCCATTTTTAGAGTTACTTTCCACCGATTCCTGCACATGCACAAGAATCTACTACAGCCCATGGGTATTAGCAGTGAATCAGCCAAATTTACCAGGCACCATTGATGACAAGACAAGTTTCTTCGCCAGCATGGTGATTTAGCGCCAATTTCAGATTACCACACTGATAAAAATCACCAATGACAATGTGATGAATGGGTATTGTGAACCTTGATTTCACATCTGTTACATAACTTTGTCAATGCAGTATATGCAAGCTGGTTAAACAAAGCAATTTTGTGAGGTAGTTTTTCATTGTATAAAAACAGGTGTTCCTTATTCGAGAAACCATATATAGGGTGTATAAAGCACACAACCAAATCAAACCTTTTTCAAATTTACTTTCCTTTGGCTTACAATATTTGTACACAAATGTATAATATATACAGAGTAACAAAGGATGATTATAAAGGAAATTAATTAAACTTTTTTTCCCCCAGAATTCCTATCAAAAAGGGACAAAGGATAGGTACCTGTAATGGTGGTCCAATCTTCAAAGCCTGTCAAAACCCTAACCTACATCTGAGGGGATTACACTTTAGTGGACCAGGCCCAAGATATCTGTTATCTTTAACTACATTTCCTTCACCTTTTCACAACTGGAGAACTGACAACTGGCAAAACCTTTCTTCCAACTACTAAAGCCCATGACACAGAAAATGACCCACACTAATACACACATACACACCCATTCCATCCCTAAATACACTCCATGCCCCTCCCTCCCACCCACACTAATACAACACAGAAAACAGATTATTTATCATCATCCCATTTTAACAATACTACCAATGACGGAGAGGTGGTTCTGCATGACGGAAAGTACAGCTTCTGCCCATTTTCAAATCCCATCTATCCCTTCAACTCCATCAAAAGGTGCAGCCCTAAGGTACTGTCTCCAAACTGGGCTGAGATCTCTATTAGCTTCAAATGTATCTCTTAAACTTTTCACACATAGAGAGCTGACAATTGGTGACTGCTTCCCTCCCACAGTGGTGGTGAGGAATCAGTTTATTTCCTTTTAACCTACTTTTGAATCTTGTTTCAAGATACTGCCTCCCTCTTCTTGAGATGGAGATAGGATGGGGAGGGTTGCAAGTCCTAGAAACAGGATTCATAGCAGGTGGAAAAAAAACAACAACTCAAAGTCACTGTGGGATTGCAGGTTTTCCATGTAATGAAACTTGAGATGACAGTTAATATTATTATCATTATAAGAATACTTTTCTTCCTCGGTCACTGTCTTCACTGTCTAAATCAATGGTTATGGTAGAAGGGAAATTCAGAAAGCTGCCTACATATCCTTCCAATGAATTGGCTCCTTATTCCAAGGCAAAAAGAGGATGGAGCCATTTTTCCTGCCTCTTTAAAATTATCCTTCCTGATCTACATTTGGATTTTTCCTTCTTCTATGCATTTAGGGGCTGATGAGTCTTCAGACTGGACACAAAATTTCTATCAACATCAACTATATTTATTACCCCTTTCACACTTGGAAAGCTGACAACCAGTGACTGGTCCCCTTCTGTTACTTTCAGCAGTGACATAGGTACAATCCCACACCAATATGATGCAAACAGTTTCTTCCCAAGGAGATCTGTGGAAGAGCCTGTTGGTTATCTACTAAATGAAGCTCCAGGCAACAATAATTATTACCCTCCATGCCATGGGAAAACATACCTTGCACATCAACCCAACTTTTTCCACCCCTCTGTCAAAATCAGTAATGGTACTTGCCAGTGGTGATTCTGCATGATCAACAAGAGACCCCACCCCATCTATCTTCAAAATCCATAACACCTTCTTCTTCATCTCCACCTGAAGGTGTAGCTCTGAGGGACTGGCACATAGTTTCTGGACTGAGACCAAGTTCTTTATCAATTTTAACTATTTTCCTACCTCCCTTGAAAGGGGGAAAAAGCCTTGGTATATGTATGTATGTAACTATTTTCCTGCTCACCTCACTTTCCCACATAAAGAGAGATGACATCTGGTAACTGCACTCCTCTTCCTCCTGACTCCACCTTAGTTCTCCTCTGAGCCCCTTCCTGTCACACCTCATTCCAACATTTATTTCCATTATACTCTTCACTATTTACAGTATTATTCTACATCATATCTTCCTTCCCTCATAACTTTTTAAGCACTCCTCCATCCTGGAACCAACAATACCTGCTTGAGGTGGTCCTGCATAGCAAATGTCAGAGATCATCTCTGTTATTCATCTTCAAATCTCATTAATGCCTTCATCTACATCTGGAGGTACAGCAGTCTCTGAACTGAGGACAAAATCTCCCTATCAACTATGGCTATCTTTCATCTACTTTATTACATAAGGATGCTGATGAGCAACTATATCCTTTTTTTTTCCTACCAGCTGGTGACACAGAGAGATCCACACTATCATTATAATTATTACCTTGAGTTTCAATGACCAGAAACCCACAGCCCCAAACTCACTGAAAACTTGCAACCCTACATTGTTTGGCAATGGTCCTCATGCCCGCCCACAGATCCCTCTGGAAAGAAACTTTGAAGTGCTCTCTGTATTGTATAAGCATGGGACAGTTTCTGTGTCACCTGCTTATTTTCGTAGGAAGGGAGCAGTCACTAAATGCCAGCTCTCCTTCTTTGAAAAGGTGGAAGAAATACAGTTTAAGTTGATAATGATAGTTCTTGGATTCAGTCTGGAGAACAAATGTCAACCTCTTCATGCTGGACCTCTGGGTGGAGTTCAGGTTATTGACAGGTTTTGAAGATGGGCAACAAGATAATTCTCTTTGACATCCAACTTGCAGGCCTCCATAAGCAGGTACCCATAATTGGTCCCTTCACACACACTAATTTAACACAAACAATAGTTCAAAGTTTCTTCCCAGAGATCTATGGGAAGGTTAAAGGACTTTGTGGCTACTGTGGGGCTACAAGTTGTCTGTTGAAACAAAGATAACAATTACAGTATTATCATAACTTCTCCATAGAACCAAAGATGGCTGCCTGGAAGAGGTGGCTCTGCGAGAGGGACATCAGAAAGAATAATGTCCTCAAAACACATCAACACCAGAACCTCCATCTGGAAATGCTACCATGAGTGGCTGACAGTTTCTGTATTGGGCCTTAGATGTCTTTCTATCTCCACCTCTGCACATAAGGAGAATTGACAACCAACAATTATGTTCTTACTACTTCTATTAGCCAGAAATGCAGAAACTCTCTCGTACTAATATAATGCAGGTGATGTTCTAGTATTTCTTCCCCAAAAAAATTCTAGGTGGGTCTAGGAATTGTTGCCAACTATTGTCCTTCACCTACTCCCCAAATGGTGTACTGACTTGATAAGATTTATGTACAATATTCTTCTTGGGGCTTGAGTAATATTCATGCAGACTGGAATCATACAGTTTTCTTTTAATATTGGTAACTAATCTCCACTCAAAAAAAAAAATAAAAAAAAAATGCTGATCATTTTTAATTTATATTATCCTTCTATTCTGCTATCCACCATCTCTCCATTACCACCTCTGTGACTACACCTTTTCAGTGCAATACTGTCTTGCACAGAACTGCTGGGTATTGCTGATAAAATATTAAATACTTCTTCATCCACTGACCACTTTCCAAACTTTTCCATGAACAATGGAAATTAAAAATACACAATGTAAAAATTATGAGTTTATATGTACCATGTTCAATCAACAACAAGATATGGGTGAGGCTGCAGGATGTGACTTAATGTGTCCTTAGGATAGGTCAGGTGAGTAGATGCTACCACAACTTGGCATGCCGGATTCACAGCTTTAACAGTCTCTCTTACAGCTTGGAGTTCCTTTGGAGTGATTCCTCCTACCACAAATACCATCATTACTGGGGCATCTCTGGGCACAGGCTTGCTGACATTAACAAAAAGGCTGTGAGGAAATAAAAATAAAAGTTGAAGTTAGTATATATACACACATGCATGCCAAAGGCTCAAGTACATAAAACCCATTCAACATACATCTCTGCCGTCAAAGGCAATGCATCAAGACAATTTCTTTTTTCATTCATTTATTTATTTATGGATGGGGTAAAAGGGGCATTGGGAATGAGGGGAATGTCTGCTGAAGAAGGACAGGAGAAGACAAGATAGGGGTGAATGGATGATGCTGTGATGCATGAGGGGGAGTGGGTGGGGGATAGGGGTGAGGGAGTACATGTTGAAAATATTTTGATGCAGCCTAAAGGGATTTCTCCCTATCTTCTCCATTTCTGCATGAGAGGACAGAGGGGGGGGGGGTAACTGATTTAATGAAGTGGCCTTACTGTGGATCTGCTGTGCTGTGTCTTGCGACACTGCTTCAGACCCAGGGCAGTGGGCAAGATACAGGGATGACCCATCATCCAGGAGGAGCCAAGAAAAGAGGGAGGGAGGGATGGTGAATGGGAGTAGAGTATGTGGAGATGAAATGGGTGAGAGTGGATTTATGCCTTTGACTTTGGCTACCTCCCTTGTAAGGGATAAAAAGCCCTTGGCATATGTATGTTCCTTATATATATATTCAACAAATTATGAAGTTCATGAGAAACTTGCTTTTGTGGAAAATTGCTAACTACCTAACAAAACAAAGAGTTTATAAGTGAAAACAATGTCGTGTGGTAGGACTTCAAATGTTAGATATTTGGAGCAGCACCTGCTTTCCTTATTCTTATTCTTAAGGCCTGCCAAAATTGAGGTGCATCTCATAAGTGTATGTCTTACAAGATGTCAAATGCAGTCCTTTAGGAGTTATAGGGTGAAGAATATTTGTTTACATTTTGTGAATATCCTAGCAGGAGTCAGGTGGGCTCAAAGAATAACAAAAAAAAAAAAAAGGGGGGGGGGAAAGGAGAAAATAAAGATGAAACACTAAATGCAATTTACTTTTCATGGGAAATGCCAATACTCACCTAAAGCCAGTTTTAATGAGATCCCTGAAACCACCTGATTTATACTCAAGATCCAGCAACTCTGGCTGAGGTGCAGTGAAACAGTCATATACAAGC
This sequence comes from Oratosquilla oratoria, assembly GCF_046742065.1. NCBI lineage: Eukaryota > Metazoa > Arthropoda > Malacostraca > Stomatopoda > Squillidae > Oratosquilla > Oratosquilla oratoria. The sequence goes on along the minus strand of NC_134783.1, from coordinate 22,311,497 downwards.
TGATTCAAAAATCCATGATATGTAGATGGCTGAAGAGAATCACCAGAAGCATAAAGGGATCTGCAAATAAATCATAATAACTGAATTCACAGCACTTCCGTAGCACACAAAAATATCTATATTACTTTCCTGAGAGGCTACTGTCCTGTGGATTGGAAAAGGTTTTTCTACTTCTTAATTGAACAAAAATGAACTTACGACTTGTGATGTGACTTAAAGATGTTCTGTTTAATGTAATCAATTACAAGGCTAATTACAGTATGTCAGCATTATGCAAAATATTGATTATAATTTACCTGTACTTCTTAAGGTGCACACGTGCAGAGGCTATAGCATGAAGTTGACCAGCAATGCGCTGGGATGCCTTTAGTGCTGAAACTTCATCAACATCAACACCAACTGCAATAAAGCATATCATACTTTATGACTAACATCATCATTATGCACTTGGAAAAACAAAGTTGCAAGTAAAATATCATGACTTATACACCACAACTAACAAATCATAGTGGCTAGGCATAGAATTAAGATATCTTCACCCATTCCTGCCTCACCACCTTGCAGTGCCCTCCAAGGTAGACCAGGACCAGGCTGTCTATCAATTTTTCTCTTACTATGAGAAATCGACATCTGGGAATGGATGCTAAGAGGAGGTTATATGAAGGAATGACTGTGCCAACAGCAATGTATGGGGCAGAAACATGGAACATGAGAGAGGAAGAGAGAAGAAGTTTGAATGTGTTTGAGATGAAATGTCTGAGAAGTATGATAGGGGTTACTAGGCTAGATAGAGTGAGAAATGAGGAGGTGAGGAGGAGAACAGGGGTGGAAAGGGAGCTGGGAGATTGGGTTGATGAAAGAGTATTAGGATGGTTTGGATACATGGAAAGAATGAGTGAAGAAAGATTAGCAAAAGAAGTGTGGAAGGCGGAGGTGGAAGGAGTGAATACGAGGGGGCATCCTAGGATGAGATGGATGGATGGGGTGAAAGGGGGTTTACAAAAGAGAGGACTGTCTGTAGAGGAAGGATGGGAGAGGACAGAAGATAGGGGTGAATGGAGAAGGGTTGTGTATAGATGAGGCTGTGATGCATGAGGGGGAGTGGGTGGGGGATGGGGGTGAGGAAGTATGTATGAGAAAAATTTTGATGCAGCCCGAAGGGATTTCTCCCCGTCTTCTCCTTTCCTGCAAGAGGGGATGAAGCAGCCTTGCTGTAGATGTGCTGTGTCTTGCGACATTGCTTGTGACCCAGGGCAGTGGACAGGATGCAGGGATGACCTGTCATCCAGGAGGTGCCACGATAGGAGGGAGGGAGGAGGGTGGAGGGGAGTGGAATATATGGGAAATGAAATGGGTGGGAGTGATTTCTATGCCTTTTTCTTTTTGGCTACCTCCTGTGTAAGGGGGAAAAAGCCTTTGGTATATGTATGTATGTATACAACAACTTCATTCTACCACACTAGTTTCCTGGTGATAGTACTTGTTAGTGGGGACAGGTTCATCTCTAGAAGCAACATAATAACCACCTATGTGGTAGGAATTGCAGGGCTAGTGGTTTGGATCTGCTTTGCTCATCCTAAATGGGGAAAGAGCCATGAAGGTGCCCCCCAAAAACAGTCTAACCTACCTTCACCTGGCTTGGGGGCGGGTTTTTTTTTTTGCCCCCAGCAGGGCCACCCAATCTGAGGCCTCAATGAAATAAATACCAAAAGAAGGGAGGGGTCAGTGGCCCTCCCAGACTCATCAAGTTCCCTTACTACATCCCACCACTCTGATATTTCCCAATCAATGAGGCCGCCCCTATTATAGATATGTGTAGTTCATGAATCATCACACACCTGTATTGTCAATTATATTAACTGTGGTTTTGCTTGTCTGTGTAATTAAAGAATTTTGAGTGTTCCAATAATGAACATTTTTGTAATCAAGAGATGACATTAAATTTCAGAATGATGTCATTACCAGGTATATCTGCACTTCATGATGTAATTAGTCCTATTTATCCTAGTGTTGTGTTAAGTCATCTGGAATGTATGCCACTGTTACTTGTAATTTATATTACTGTAAATATATCTACATACATACATACATACATACATACATAACCAATCGCTTTTCCCCCCTTACATGGGAGGTAGCCAAAAAACAAAGGCATAAATTCCACTCCCACCCACTCCATCCCCATATACTCCACTCCCATTCACCCTCCTCCCTCCCTCTTATCTTGGCACCTCCTGGATGGTCATCCCTGCATCTTGCCCAATGCCCTGGGTCAGAAGCAATGTAGCAAGACACAGCACATCCACAGCAAAGCTGCTTCATTTAATTGGCAACCTCCCTACTCCATCCCCTCATACAGAATAAGAGAAGATGGGAAGAAATCCCTTCACACATACATATACCAAAGAATCTTTCCCACTTAAAAGGGAGGTAGCCATAAAACAAAGGGATAAAAACCACTCCCACCCATTCCATTCCCTGCTGTGGAGGTGTTATGTCTTGTTCCATTACTTCTGACTTGAGCAGATGGAAGGAACAACAAATAGGTTTTTGGATGGGTATGGGATGGATGAAGGGTGATTAGATATTTTAACACAATAACCCCCTTTATGAGGGAGAAAGGTCCTTTTGGTATATGTATCTATATATTATCATTACTATTATCTCTCCTAAACCAACATTCATGTGCAAAAGAATACCTAATCATCCTTACCAATTCCCATCATGGTGTCTGATAACTTCTCCTTATCTTGTACAATGGCTTGTGAAAGAAAGTTGGTCAAGGCATATTCATCAGTGCTGGAGAAGACCTGAGGACCTCCAAGGGAGACAACGTACAACATCAAACAAAGGATTTCATCAAGAGACACTTTCCGGCTTTCTCTGGTTCTAAGTAGTTGAAGAATCTGTCAATTAATATAAGAATGTTATTACAACAGTCATTAATGGAAATAATTTATGATAAACAATATCTTCCTTGTACATACATACATACATATACCAAAGGCTTTTTTCCCCTACACGGGGGGGTAGCCAAAAAGCAAAAGGCATAGAAAACACTCCCACCCATTTCATTTCCTGTATATTCCACTCCCCTCCACCCTTCTCCCTCCCTCTTATCTTGGCACCTCCTTGATGACGGATCATCCCTGCATCCTGTCCACTGCTCTGGGTCAGAAGCAATGTCGCAAGACACAGCACAATCTTCCTTGTGAAAACAAAATACAGTCTATCTATTTACATTAAATGCCATATTCTCTCCACGTCAATAAACACCCATTCATCTCCACATTTTAATAGCACATACACTGTAAGATCCATGGAGTTGTGTACACTAGTACATAAATTGAGTAATTACCATCTCTCCTTTATAAAGTGGGAAAGTGGTGACATGTCAAAGCAGGTGCACACTCGAGATATAATAACAATCTAACACCCTCCAATCCCAACCTTCATGGATGAAGGATTATCCTATCCCACATCAAACCACATAAGTAAAATGCTGTGCACTATGGCACTTCTACAACAGGACCTAAGGGCCAGAGCTGGTTTTCCTCCACTTCATTATAGGGAGACCTTTAGTCTTAGGGTGTGTACATGCAGCCAATACCCCATCTGGTGTATTGGCTGCATGTTATTATGGGGTTAAAAGCTGCTCAGTAGTATGCTGCTGATACTTTAGGGTCTTTATGGGGTGCCCCTACAGACCAGAGTCACACATCATTTTGTCTGTGATAGAGGAAATCTCTATTCATAGAGAAATGATGATACTTTTTTATACTGTGACTGACCCTCTGTTATGCTGCCCCATCCCCACTCTAAAAAGGGTATTGGAAAGAGGGTAATGTCTGTTGAGGAAGGAAGGGAGAAGACAGAAGATAGGGCTGAGTGGAGAATGGTTGTGTATGGATGATGCTGTGATGCATGGAAAGGAGTGGGTCGGGGCTGGGGGGGTGAGGGAGTATGTGTGAATGATATTTTGATGCAGCCCAAAGGGATTTCTACTACATGTCTTCTCTTTTTTAGCATGAGGGGATAGATAGGGGGGTTGCAGATTAAATGCAGTGGCCTTGTTGTGCATGTGCTGTGTCTTGTTGCATTGCTACTGACCCAAGGCAATGGGTGAGATACAGGGATGACCTGTCATCCAGGAGGAGCCAAGAAAAGAGGGAAGGCGGGGTGAGGAATAGAAATAGAGTATATGGGGATGAAATTGGTGGATTTATGCCTTTGACTTTGGCTACCTCCTTTGTCAGGGGGAATAAGACCTTGGTATAAGTATGAACAGTGGACAAGGTGCAGGGATGACCTGTCATTCAGGAGGTGCTAAGATAAGAGGGAGGGTGGAGGGGAGTGGAGTGTATTTAGGGATAGAATGGGTGGGAATGATTTTATGACTTTTTCTTTTTGGCTACCTCCCTTGTAAGGGGGAACAAGCTTTGGTATATGTATGTATGTATGTATAAGTATGAACAAATTGTACATGTATAAGAACCTGAGTAAATGGTGGTGTTTCATCTGGTTCTCCAATGGACTGCAAGAGCAACTTTTCTACAGATACAAGTTGATCCAAGTGGCCATGTTTATTGTCTGTCAACATCTCCACTACACCTAGTCCTTGCTGTGAAGATACGTATAGAAATCAATAATATTACCAACATATAACCTACACAATAACAGTTCAACCTATATTGTTAAATATTCATGTGGAAAGTACAACGAACTTCCAATTTATTAATTTCTAGTGAATAACATCTGACCAGTAATGACAAAGCACTCATGATCAAGTCTATTAAGTATAATAATATGTACATCATATAATCATGTTACTGAATAGGCAAGAATAATTGTCCAGAATCATGCATTCTATTCCTAATCTCATTCCAATGAGTAAACAAATGTCAAACCAAACCTGCAAAATTGCAGCATTTTCTTTGAAGGCCTCCATATCTGATGAAAAGAGCTGAATGATACTCTTCAAATTTTCCACTGTTAATTTTGAGGCTCCTGTATCTCCTTTACTCTCTAGAGACTTTTTGTTTGCTGCCTGTATAATCTGGATATATAAAAAGCACAATATATAGTAAAAATAAATTAATATAATCAATTCATTGTTCCATACATACATATACCAAGGCTTTTTCCCCCTTACAAGGGAGGTAGCCAAAAAGGGAAAGGCATAAAATCATTCCCACCCATTCCATCCCTGAATACACTCCACACCCCTCCACCCTCCCTCTTATCTTAGCACCTCCTGGATGACGGGTCATCCCTGCACCTTGTCCACTGCCCTAGGTCAGAAGCAGTGTCGCAAGACACAGCACATCCACAGCAAGGCCGCTTCATTAAATCGGCGACCCCCCCTCTCTGTCCCCCCATTACATAAAAGGAGTGCAGAAAACAAGCACTTTTTAAACTCCATCAATGACGTACTTCATTTTCCTATCACCTTCTAACATATGGAGTTAAGATAAAAGGGAAAACAGATGGGTGTTGGATAGGTGTGGGATGGATGAAGGGTGGGTGCATGCCTTGGCTGGCAACCCCCTTATATGGGGATGAGGGCTTTCTGGTAAGAATATGTACATTCTAGTAAGTGCTAGACTGATAAGTTTGTTATTTTTTGACACCACAACATCTATATCAAGATTAAATTTTGGTATGGTAAAAATGATCAAAAAAACATCCAAAACATGAAAAAAATCATTCAAAAGTTTGGCTATAATTATTCTCTACTAAACTGAGTGTTTTATGTCATGAGGAAGGGACCTTCTCTCCAAGTACCTACGAGATGCAGAATGGCCCATCTTCACTGCAACAACAGTAGGGAAGGGCCACCAGCCTGGGGCACTCTACTAGAAACTGTCACACTGTAAGGGTGACTAAGCAGTCACCACAGAATGGTTATGTTCCCTGGATTATGAGATACTTATGTGTATGATGTGTGCAACCTGTCCAGACACAGGACAGTGCAGTCTTTGAGCGAGTGCCCCTGCACATGTACACATGTTCACAGACGGAAAGCAAAAGGGGTTATCTTCCCTATCTTAGTGGTGGTTATCAAAGCCTCCCACCTGCTCTACCAACTAGGAAGACCTGTCACCTGTATAGTGGAGTACACGTCATGAAATGGAATGGGGCTGGTAGGAGCAATCCATGTTACTGCCCCTTTGGCCAGCCTATCAGCCTTCTCATTCCCTGAAATTCCCGCATGTCCTCAGACCCAGCAAAACCCATCATGTTAGCCTCTATGCTGAAGTAAATAGAGCCACTCAAGAACTGATAAGACAAGAGGGTGAAGGGAAGGTCTAAAATGTTCCACAATAGAGAGAACACTACAAGAATCACTAAAAACTGTAAAAGATATAACAGGAAGAGTAAAAATAATCCTTACAGTTAAGATAATGGCAGATATCTCTGTTGTAAAAACTGAAGCAACATTTGACAGAATCAAGAGAATAAAACACCATATCCGAATCAAGCATCTGACTTTGTTTACCTATATACCAAAGGTATTTTCCCCCTTACCAGGGAGGTAGCCAATCAAGCTTTGTACCATCTGTAAATACAGAGATGAAGTCAGAATGTGTGTAACAAGTTTTTATTAGGAATAACAGGGATGCAGAGTGGAACAATGAGGAAATTTCCAGTAACTAGCTCTAAGAAAATGATAGGAACATACAGAAATGGAAGGTACATCTAATGTCACCACAGCAGATGCAACTCTGAAATCAAAAGATTTAGGGAAACCTGGGTGAGACGCATAGTTGTGAGCATGAATCTTGGGAAACTGACATACAAGAAACTGACTCAGGAAGATGCTGAACTTGATACCAGCATCTCAACAATAAAGACTGGTAATACAAGTCCAATGGAAGGACACCTGCATACACCAATAAACAAGGTACTGGGGATAAACAGATTGTACCAGTTACCAGGCAAACACTGGCATGGTGCACAGAGTTCAACCCAGTTATAGGAATCCACACACAGGTTTTGATATCCTGTTAACCACTTCCATACGGTGCCGCCTACATAGGCGGCATGAGGAGCAAGTGGATACGCGAGGCTGCCATATCAGCGTCTTGATTATATTTATTGTAGTTGCCCCTGCATAATGACATACTCTCTAACCTGTCTTCATCACATTTTCTATGGTTATCAAAATTCACGGGTGAAAGAGAGAACGATCGATATAAGCGGTGACTATTTTTTATGATGTGAGTATTATGACGAAACATCGTACGTCTGCCCGCGAGATTTTGGCCCGTAGTGAAGTGGTTAAGGGCTCCCAAGGATATCTTTCTTGGGGGAACATCTGTTGAGTCAAGGGACTCAGCAGATCCTCAGGAATGTTTCTAGTGGGACTGAAAAGGAACTGTGGAAGACTATTCTTCTGAAGATGGAGCCCAGCCTCCCTTATCCAAAGGCACTATGAGTAATGTTTTTGCAAAATATGGAAACAGTAAAACCTACTCTTGTAAAGAGGGGGAGGGGGAATCACTACTGATGAAAAGGACATGAAATGTGCTAGGTAATCTAAACCTTTTTGTTGATTAGAGAGAGTGTTTCCTTCTTGGGTGCAACCAGCATGGACTCCAGAATGCTTCTCGTACTTTCGTTGTCTTCTTCGGCATGAACCAAATTGCCTGGAATCAAAGTCCACTCACTTGACCTGCCAGTAAATAAAAAATATCAGCATTTCATGTATGTCATAGAGAAATAATAGAAGTATTGTACCAGTACACATTTAACAATAAACATCATGCTTGTGAAACATTTATCAAACTTGTGAAAATGTAAATCTACCTAGTTGTACCTAGTTGTATTTACATACATACATACATATACCAAGGCTTTTTCCCCCTTACAAGGGAGGTAGCCAAAAAGGAAAAGGCATAAAATCATTCCCACCCATTCCATCCCTGAATACACTCCACACCCCTCCACCCTCCCTCTTACCTTAGCACCTCCTGGATGACGGGTCATCCCTGCACCTAGTTGTATTTTACGAGACGTGAGCTATGTTCGTAGTGACCTGTTTCCGTATCACTCCACATCCAGTTTATTCTTAAAATCTTGTATAGTTTTGGCATTCACTGTTTCTCCATTCAGTTTGTTCCAGATATCAATCGCTCTATGTGGGAAGCTATTTTTTTTTCAGGTCTCTTCTGTAACTGTCTTTCTTTAGTTTCTTTTTGTGTCCTCTTGTTTCTCTTTTATCCCACTTTAATAAGTCGTCTCTATTGAGAATTTCCATCCCTTTCATAATTCTGAAAATGGTCAACAAATTGCCTCCTTCTCTTCTCTGTTCCAGTGATGACAGATGTAATTTCTCCAATCTTTGTTTGTATGTCAGATTTGACAGTGTAGGTGCCATTTTTGTCGCTGCTCTTCGGATTCTTTCTAATTTTCTTATGTTCTTCTTTGTACTAGGTGCCCATAGTGTTGCAGCATATTCTAGTTTAGGTCTTATCAGTGTAACGACTATTTTTTTACCATCTTCTCATCTATGTAGTCGAAGGCCACTTTCATTGATCTCAGTAAGTTATAAGACTCTCTGAATAATTCATTGACATGTTTATCAGGTGTCAAGTTGCTTGAGATTACTCCTAGGTCCCTTTCTGAATCGACTTTTTTGACTTCTTTGTTTCCAATTTTATACTGTCCCGATACTCTGTTTTTACTTTTTCCAAATTCCTTTATGCTACATTTTTTAATGTTGAAGTTCATCTCACATCTCCAACTCCATTCCCATATTTTGTCTGGGTCATCTTGCAGCGATCTGCAATCTTCTTCTGTTCTTACTCTCTTGAGTAATTTGGCATCGTCAGCAAAGAAGTTCATGTAACAATTCACTCCCTCATCCATATCATTTATATATATGACAAACATTAATGGAGCCAATACAGAGCCTTGTAGGACGCCACTTTTCACATCTTCCCAGTTTGAATTTTTGTCTCTAAGTACCACTCTCACTTTTCTCCCAATTAAGAAATCCTTCATCCATTCCAGCAGTTTACCTTGTATTCCTCCTATTATTTCAATTTTTCTTATTATTTTTTCATGTGGTACTTTGTTGAATGCCTTCTGCAAATCCAAGAAGGCACAATCTGCCCAGCCATCTCTTTCTTGTATTATCTCAATTAATCTCGAGTAAAAGCAGATTAGGTTTGTGGTGCACGATCTACCACTTCTAAAGCCAAATTGTTTTGGGTTTATTATTTTATTTTCTTCCAAGTGTTTGGTCCATTTGTTTCTGATGACCTTTTCGCATATTTTTGCTACTGTGCTTGTAAGGGACACTGGTCTGAAGTTTGTAGGATCTTCCCTATTTCCTCCTTTATATATTGATACTAAGTTTGCATCTTTCCAATCTTTTTCATAATTGCTTTTTTCTTTCCTGCATATATTCACATATTCGTTCCTAAGTTTTATATGTTTGCCATTTGGAGGTGTGGAATGGGTGGGAATGATTTTATGCCTTTTCCTTTTTGGCTACCTCCCTTGTACGGGGTAAAAAGCCTTGGTATATGTATGTATGCCATCTGGACATTTTTTTTTTTAATCTTTTTTTCCACCTTTTCCAGGCTTTGTCTCTCCTGTCTCTAGCCTCACTACACCTTTTGTTAAACCAACACTTTATGTAGATCTCTTTTTGTTTCTTTTTTGGTACATATTTGTTAATTCCTTCCTTGTACTTTTCTTTGAATATGTTCCATTTGTCTTCCATCTTTGTTTCCTCTTTAGAGAATTTATCCCAGTTTGTGTTTTGGAAATTTTTTCTTAGTTTTACAAAGTCCGTTTTGTTGTACATTAATCTTCCTTCTCTATGTTTGTCATTCCTATCTACATTGTTCTGTTCTTTTAATTCAAACTCTATTAGTATATGGTCGCTCTTTCCAGTTGGTGTTTTATACTCCATTTTGTTCATAACATCTGGTTCAGAAGTTAATATTAAGTCTAATTTCGACGGTTCCTCATTGTTTCTATATCTAGTATTTTCCTTAACCCATTGTGTTAGGGTGTATTCAATGGTCATATCCAGTAGAATGTTGCTCCAAAGTTCATCTCCCCCTTTAACTATCATTTCTTCCCAGATTATGTCTTTTGCATTAAAATCACCCATGATTACTATGTTTCCACCCTCTTTCAGTAACTTGTTTAGCACAATCATTGTGTCTTCCAGTAATTTAGAATGTTCGCTGTCTGACCACAAATGTGTTTTTGGTGATACATACACTGCTACAAATTTTCTGCTTTTCATCTTTTTGTTTGCAATTTTGATCATAATTAATTCTATATTGCCTTGAAGTCCATGTAACAATTTATCAAATGACTCATCACAGGGAGGGAAGGAGGGGGAGAGGAAGGAATGTATTTAGTTCTTCATTGGAGCCAACCTGCACTTTTATCTCCAGGGCCAATATTACACCCAGAGGTGGTGGTGACTGTTAAAAAAAAAGAGAAAAAAAAAAAAAAAAAAAAAAAAAAAAAAAAATTATTAATAATATTTTAAAAAAAAATGGGAAAAAAAAAAAAAAAAAAAAAAAAATTGAAAAAAAAAAAAAAAAAATAATAATAAATAAAATAAATAAAATAAAATACATAAATATATATATATATATATATATATATATATATATATATATATATATATATATATATATATATATATATATATATCACCCCTTCCATATAAGCAACACAAAATCTATGAAGAATATCACTTCTCTCATGGTATTACCAGTGTCTCTGACATAACTTACATGTGTACGTTGCTTAGGGGAGCCATGTTGACAGCCGAGTCTATGCGATGTCCATATAACCTTGGTAAGAGTGTCAGTATTCTGTCCATCATAGTTTCTTCACTCTGTGTTGTTGCACTAACTAGGTCTAATGTACGATCCACAAATACAATGGACACTTTGTTGGTAGCATTCTGTTGAGCACAAGTACATTATTTACAAATGAATCCCAAAGTTTCCCTTTATATGAGCAAGAGAGAGAGAGAGCCAGAGAGAGAGGGAGAGAGAGAGAGAGAGAGAGAGAGAGCTAGAGAGAGAATTTAAGCAAACCATATGAACCAATGGTTATATATATTTAAAACTGAAGTGCATATAAATAACATGGACCTTGCTTGTTTCTCTGGAACTGTTAAAAGCCTAATTTCAAATATCTTATAATGTCACATGTACCACTGCCTTTCCATGTACCACCATGCATATGGTGGGGTATAGTGTTTTATGCAATTTTTTACTCATTCCTCCCAGCATCTTTAAAAAAAATTGAGTTAAAGAAGTACCGTATTTTCCGGCTTAAAATGCGCACCCATGCACTCCGTTATCTCAGTACACAGATAGCGCACACCGACGTATAACGCGCATGCCAGGAAAAGTCACTGGTGGCTAAAGCTCGTGAACTGCATGTATGCGACTCCTGCTTGCGTTGGTCCATTGTTTTGTGGGAAATTTGAGCCATGAAAAGTTTATTCAATACAAAATGTACATGAAAATTTTTGGATTTTTACAGAAAAATTGTAATTTACTATCCTGAGGGAATAATTCATCTTACAAGTTTTTATCACCGTGTACAAGTTTTTATTGCCATGCAGCAACAAACTATGTTTCGGTTCATAAGTGTCTTTACTGAAGTGACGTTAAGTTTAACAAAATCTCGCAAGAGGGTGTTTAGTGTAGGCTAGATTGGCAATAGAACTGTCAATCTCGGCCCTGATCTAGCATATTCCGGGTGAGCTAAAACGGCCAACGTTCATGATGTTGGTACCAGTGCTGTTTTACGGATCCCAAATATTTGCATAGACTACGTTAATTAATGTTAGTAAAAATAAACCAATGAAATAACGGCGAAATTACTTAGTATCATGTGAACGAGGTTATATGGAGAAGTATTTTTCGTTGGCTCTAGAGCCACTGCTGGGAAATCTGTTGATTTGTCACTAAATTAAGTGTCAGTTTAGGCATCAATCAGGACACAACTAATAAAAGTCGGAACTACATGTACCGGTATATGACTCATGTTGTGCGTTGGTCCCTTATTACTTTGTAGCTTAAATAGTTTGTAGGAAAAATGATAAAAAAAAAGTTTATTGAAAGTAAAATATACAGAAAAATTTCGGGATTTTTACAGAAAATGTTCATATCATATCTTGAGGAAATAATTCATCACTACCATTTTTTATTTAATACTGAAACAAACTACAGACTGTTTCGTTTTAGCTTTGAACCTGCAATGACAGTGGTGAAATAGGACAGTCTCTCATCGAGGTGACGTTAGTTAATATAACTCCCGAAAGAGGGTGTTGTAGTTAGGTGTTTGACACGAGTTTATGAACGGCCGCAACGGAATTTGTACCATACCTAAAGTGAAGCAACAAAGCAAACATAAAAATTCAAACTAGGATGCTGTGAACATGGGCAAATATCATGAATATTGATCATGTTTCATGGTGTTTAGGCCTATTTAAACATGAAAAATAAGATTCGATAGATACCTACCTATACCAAATATTTATATAGCCCATGCTGGCGTATTCTTTCATGTCACCATGGCTGTTCTTCTTGTTCTCACGGAACGTCACGGAGAAGTGTGCCGTCCCGACTTTGTCACGACCAACATTGTCACGTTGTTGTGAAAAAAATTACACACACAGCCGCAGAATTTTTATCGTAGGTCGTAGATAATGCGCACCACCGGATAACGCGCACCCCCCGTTTTTAGGCCCTTCCAACGGAAAAAAGTCGCGCACTATACGCCGGAAAATACGGTAAAAACAAAACAATGAAAAACTCTAGCATGCCTTGCAAACTTGCAGATTCACTAAGTAACGATTCACAAAGCAAAAGAATGTACCACATTCTTTTACATATTTCCCATCAAAGGTAGACCTATGCTTATCCTATGACTTTATTACCATTATTTCTCATGGGAAATTATCCTTTAAGAACAAGAATTGTTAGTGCACAATATCCTCTGGCACTTAACCCTAACACATTTAGAGATTCATCTGTATAACAGGGGTGGCTGTGTCTAAGTACTCACCCATATCATATGCAATCACCCCTCCCATCTACCTCTAAGATGAAGTCACCCGTTCCCACATCAGACTGCTTGGGTCAAAAGCAATGTCACTATACCATGCAGAATATCACTGGTTATTATAACTTACCTTTCTACTTTGCTTGGCCATGCTAAAGTTCTCTAGTTCGGTTCCTACAATGCGTGCAGTGTGCCCAATTGTGAAGATTTCCTCCCTTGCATTCATTCCAACTAAAAGACTGTGGAGGCATACGACCAACTGTCGGATGGAGGTGCGAAACTCATGTGGAAGGTGATTAAACTCTACATCACCTGAGGATAATCAGAATTTAAAGGTAACACATTATGCAGTCCATTAAGGGTATTGTTAAGGCTTAAGTAGCAATGTAGGTGAGAATAGTAGTATTAGGTGGAAAATTCAGAAAAATGAGATAAATACAAAGGTTAGAATAAGAATATAGAGTGGAGATGTTAAAAAGCTAAATTTAATTTCTGAGTAATTTACTATGGATTCTCCACCACCACTTACAATAGTACATACATACATATACCAGAGGCTTTTTCCCCCTTATAAGGGAGGTAGCCATGAATCAAAGGCATAAAAACTATTCCCACCCATTCCATCCCTAATCCACTCCACTCCCCTCCACCCTCCCTCTCATCTTGGCACCTCCTGGATGACGAGTCATCCCTGCATCTTGTCCACTGCTCTGCGGTGTCGATAGTGAGGTGGTTAAACATGGGAGAAGAACAATCCACCCCTCTCACTTCTATTATATGTATCTTGTTCACTTTTTCCAATTAAACCAGATGAAGACTGTACTATAGTGATTTTGTAAACTACAGTGGAAACTCAAATAACAAACTTAATCAATTTTGAGACTCTTGTTCTTAAACTGAAATATTCACTAACCAAAATAATTATGGTAAATGTGCCAAAGCACTACTGAACCAGTCAGACTGTATATAAATGTATGCATGTATTTGTACCATGAAGTACTATTCATTAACAAAAAAATTTCACAAAACTTGCTCGTTAACCAATTTGTTCAATGGGGCATTCCTTATCTGAGGTTCAATTTAAATTAATGTAACATTAGTTATTATCTGTATAAAAATAAGAAGAGGCCAGTCATGGTTCCATTGTAGTGTGCACATCTGATTAGTAGTTTAGGAAGGACATCTACTCTGAGTAATGGTCCTCAATTGCCAAAATTTAAGTCCTCTAATAAGATATCAATCTCACTTCACCTCTCAAATACCACCAACACAGCAGAAAAAAATAAAAATAAATAAAAATAAATAAATTAATAAATAATACATATACCAAGGGCTTTTTTCCCCTTACATAGGAGGTAGCCAAAGTCAAAAGGAATAATTCCACTCCCACCCATTCCAGTCCCATTCACCACCCCTCCCTCTCATCTTGGCTCCTCCTGGATGACAGATAACGGGTCATCCTTGCATCTTGCCCATTGCCCTGGGTCAGAAGCAATGCAGCAAGACTGCTTCTTTTAATCAGCAACACCCCTTTCTGTTCCTCATGCAGTAATGTCAAAGATGGGGAGAAATCCCTTTGGCCCGTGTCAAGATATCATTCACAAATAACCACTCCCTAAAACCCTCTATCACCCACCAACTCTCATGCATTTATGACAGTATCATCCATACACAACCATTCTCCACTCACCCCATCTTCTGCTTCTCCCTGCCTTCCTCTACATATATCTCCCTCTTACTCATTGCCCCTTTTACCCTATCCATCCATCTCATCCTCAGTCGTTCCCTCATGTTAACTTCATCCACCTCTGCCTTCCACACTTCTTTTACTATCTTTCTTCACTCTTTCTTTCCATGTGTCCAAACTATCCCAATACTCTCTCATCAACCCTATTTACCATCTCCTTTTCCACCCCTGCTTTCCTCCCCACCTCCTCAGTTCTCACTCTATCCAACCTTGTAAAACCTACCATACTTCTTGGACATTTCATTTCAAACACATTTAAACTCTTCTTCTCTTATCTTCCATGTCTCTGCCCATACAGTGTTGTCTGCACTGTCACCTCTTGATACAATCTCCTCTTAGCATCCATTCCCAAATGTCCATTTCTCATTACACTTTTTAATCCACCAAGGCACTTACATGCTTCTCTCAATCTACAATCTACCTCCACTCCTCCCTTTCCTGCCACATACATCCCCCAAGTATCTAAAACTATGCACTTCCTCCAGACTCTCTCCTTTAATACTCACTTCCAAATTGTTGCCATCCTCTTCCCTTGTACATCTCATCACCTTACTTTTATCCATATTTACCTTCAACTTTCTCCTCTCATACACCTTCCAAAACTCTATCACTAACTTCCTAAACCCCCACCTCTGATCCTACAACTAATGTGATGTCATTAGCAAAGAACTGGTTTACCTCCCACTTTTCTTCATTTTCTTTAACATCTCTAGTCCCCTGCCCATTACCCTAGCATTTACCTCCTGCACCAATCCAATATTATCTATTGGATTTATTATTTAATGACCCGTCATTCAGGAGGTGCTAAGATAAGAGGGAGGGTGGAGGGGTGTGGAGTGTTTTCAGGGATGGAATGGGTGGGAATGATTTTATGCCTTTTTCTTTTTGGCTACCCCCCTTGTAAGGGGGAAAAAGCCTTGGTATATGTATGTATCAATCCAATATGCATTAAACAGCCAAAAAGACAAGAAACATTAGTGGTGCAAGCACTGAACCTTGTGGTACTCTGCTTATTACTACTTTCCAGCTTGACATCTTGTCATTTACTACTGCCCTCATGTATCTTTCCTCAAAAAGTCTTTAATCCATTCTAGTAGTTTGCCTCTCAGTCCTCCAATATGCTCAAATTTCCACATAAGTCGACTGTGAGGTACTTTATCAAATACCTTCTCTAGGTCCTGGTATGCACAGTCCACCCACCCCTCTCTCTCTTGCAGCACATCAGTCACTCTCATGTAAAAAATTAAAAGATTTGACACACATGACTTTTCAGTTCTGAAGCCAAACTGTCCGAATATTCATCTTTTCAAGATATTTGATCCATCAATCTTTCACAATCCTTTCACATAATTTCACTATTGTGATGGTTAGTGGTACTGGCCTGTAGTTTAGTGGTGTTTCCTTGACTGCACTTTTGTGAATTGGCACCATGTTTACCATTTTGAAATCAAGTGGCACAATGCCTTCTTTCAATGAGCATGTAATAAGACTGGATTTTGTCCACTAGTTGTTCCCTTCATCCTCTAAGTATCCAGTTTGAGATCCCATCAGTCTTGAAGCTTCTGTCACATCCAATGATCCCAGGAGATTGAGCATTTTTCTAACTTCTACATTTATATCCACTAAACCAGTTTTTTTCTCCCCTCCCTTCTTCCAAAAAGTTGTGTGTTTTTCTGCCTGAGCTGAAGCCTCTTCAAAGACCTCACCATCTACTATTAACTTGGTGATTTTTTTTCCTGTGTCCCAATTTACCATTCATACACCTGTAAAACAGTTTTGGTTCATCTTAGTATTTTTCTACTACACATCTTTCAAAATTGCTTTCTTCCTTCCTGCAAATTCTTGTATAGTCATTCCAAGCTTGTTTGTCAACTTCTTTTGTTTTATTGCTTCTTTTCTTTCTCCATTTTCCCCAAGCCACTACCCCCTGGCCTTTTTTCGCAATCTCACACTTTTTGTTAAACGAGTCCTGTTTTTGCTTCTTCCTTTCTCTAGTCTTGTTCACTTTTAGGTTGTAAATGTCAAGATTTCCCATTTCCTCCTTATTCCTGTGGTATCCATGAATTCCTCCCAGCTTGTTTCTTCAAAGAATTTTGTCAACCATTAGTAATCTGCTTTCCTAAACTTGAGTCTCCTTTGCCTGTGTGGTTCATTCCTTGGCTATATTTCCTCATTCTCCAGCTGAAATTAAATTGTAACATGTTTCTTTTTTCCTATTGGGCAATGGTAGTTCATTGAACTGATGATGTCTTACTCTCTGGTTAGTAACAGATCTAATCTTGTGGGAATGCCATCTCCACTTACAAGGGTCACTTTCTTTACCCACTGGGTCATTGTACTCTTCATTGCTATACTCAACAGGGTATTCCCCCAGGTATTTGCTTTACTGCTTGCTTCCCAATCCTCCCAGTTGACCTCACCACAATTAAAATCTCAAACAAGGACTATGTTACTACTTTGTTCAATATTTTTCTTTGGGAAAAGGGCTGCATCCATTAACATTTCTTGATATTCAGTTTCATCCCAAGTTTTTGTCTTGGGGGGAACATGTTTCACCATGAAGTCTCTTTTATTGTGACATTTAGCATTGATCTTTAGGTGAGTTGCTTCAGTCCTGCCTTCACTCAGATTTGTTTCTTCCACCTTTATGCCACTTCTCAACACAAACATTACTCCTCCATCCTTTCTATCTTCTCTGTCTATCCTCCAGATGTATCTGTTGTTCCCCAACTGTATATAAAAAATTGTTGGTAGTTAGTCCCTACTAGACACAGCATATCAGACTTACTTATCAAGTAGTCATTTATCTCCAACCTAACCAATATTGAACCATCAACCTTAGCATATGCTGTTCTAAGTTTCCTTGTAGTGCTTACTTTGCAATACTGCCTTCTTGTTTTCTTGGGAACCCTTTCCTTACCTTTTGATTGATAACTCAAAAAAAGTGTAGCATGGGAAAGGGATTACCTTTCATCCATGAGGAGTTATGATGAGAGGCAATTAATGGATTTTTAGAAGGGTATGGTATACATATAGGATGGGTGTATGCTTTGATTTGGACACTACCTTTTCCTCTAAAAGAGGGAAAAAGCTCCTTTGGTATATATGCACCACAACAAAGACAATACCTACCCAGTGACTCAACTGGTTTAAGTCTTTCTCCTTTGCTAAACATTTGTTGTAATCTGGCTATAGTAGGGATGTCAGAGTCAAGGAGAGGATAAATACTGCTAAATGCTGGTAGGAGTAGAAGGTTGTCAGTTGCTGGCACAAACACTAGAGGAAGATAAAATATTTCCACAGTGTAGTTCTGAAAGGCAAGATAAACTATTAGCATTAAAAAGGACAAGTCCATCTATCCCTATACCAAAGGCTTTTCCTCCCCCCTTACCAGGGAGGTAGCCAAAGTAAAAAGGCATATACCCAATCCCACCCATGTCATCCCATCCACTCCACTGCCATCCACCACCCTTTCCTCCATCTCATCTTAGCTCCTCATGAATGATGGGTTATCCCTGTATCCCACCCACTGCCCTGGGTCAGAAGCAATGCAGCAAGACAACACATCCACAGCAAGGTTGCTTCATTTAATCAGCAACCCCCTCTCTGGCTCCTCATACAGAAAAACAGAAGACAAGGGGAAATCCCTACAGGCTGCATCAAAATACCATTAACCACTTCGGTATGATGACACCTATGTAGGCATCATGAGGCACAAGTGGGTACACGAGGATGCCGGCATTAGCGTCTTGATTATATATATATATATATATTTTTTTGGCTACCTCCCTTGTAAAGGGGAAAAAGCTTTGGTATATGTATGTACTTGTACATGAGTTACCCCTGGATTCTGTGTACTAGTTTGATCACTCAGAGTAAAAGAGAATGAGTAATACAGCAGTGACTTTATATTTTATAGTGTGAGTAGTATGATGCATTGTACATATGGCAGCCAATGCTGTGCACGAGAATTTGACTCATACTGAAGTGGTGAACACATAATCACTCCCTAACCCCCCTATTCCCCACCCCCTCCTTTCCTTGCATTACAAAACCATCTATAAACAGCCATTCTTCACTCACATATGGAGTAGTGCACCTTTATTGTTAGGCCCATTCTGTGTTGGTCATGTCTTAAAGCTGGATGATGACCTGAATGCAACTACACCAGTGTGGGCCTTGCCTCTTTCAGGAGGGCTTCTGTGGAGCCACATCTGGAGGGGCTTGATGGGGGAAAGGTTTATGGTGGCCGGTCCCAGGGTGCCTCTCCTTTGATGAGACGGGTGAGCAGGGTTGGGGGATCTTGCACAGAACTGTGTGTATCATTTTCATGCAGTACTTATGGGGAGGATTTTGGTTTCTGTTTGGGGTGGTTTTGGTATATCCTGCTATTATCATGAGTGCCTATTCTATATCCACTGTCCAAAATCCATATTTACAACTGATTTTAATATGTTTTTTCTATATATTAATTTACTTTTTGTTATTTCTCAACGTCATTTTCAATGCATGGGGAGAAGGTCAAGCAAGGTCAAGAATTTTTGGGTTCTCTTCCAATGTAAGAATTTGTACATTCAGTTCCACTAGTGAATGCCTCCCTGGTTCACAGTTGCCTGGAGTGATCAATGTCACTGATGATCTCTGTGTGAAGGCTTCCACTCCTTCTCCACGTCACTGTTCAAACCCAACCAAGTAGGCTTGGGTGTTCTTAGCAGTTAATGTGTAGTTGCTATGCTGGATCACCATCATAGGATTATCCACTCAAACAAGTACCCTGGTGTTATTTTCTAGTTCTGGTGCTAGAGGATCACCTGGGAAGAGGATGGACAGCATTGGCATAAGCATCACTCCTTATGGGACTCCATTTCACATTCCTTTAGTTCCAGAAATTTGGCTGCCCTGGGCCACTCTGCACAGTAAACCAGTCAAAAACCTTGTTAGTCACTTCTGCTGTGGATGAACATCTTTATGATCCCCCATAAAAGCATGAATCAAGGAAGCCCATCGAATACACTGCCAATATCCACCGCCACTATGTCTGCTCCTTCTGGCAGCATTCCCCAGCTAAATCCTTCCTGAACCCACTGGATGATGCTTGAGAGAAGCATGTTGGTCGAGTGACACCCCCCCCCCCCGCCCCAATCCACACTGGTCCAGGGAAGTGGGCAGATTAGCCATATTTCTTTCTGCTTGGGCATGGAGGGTAACAATGAGACAAGTCTGCAGGCTGCTGGGGCCTTCAGTGGTTTGTTTAGTCTATATGGGCACTATATGTGATCCTCTCCAGATTGCTGGAATTTTGCTGCACAACCAGGAGCAGCTGAGTGCAACAGTCAAGGCCTTCAATGTGTATGGGCTAGAATGGACAGTTACGATCCTGTCCAAGCCCCAAGTGTGGAAGCCCTTTCATGTCCCTGCTAGAGAAGCTGAATGCAGCATCTGCATTAAGCCTGATTTTCCATATCTCCCTGACAATTTTTCTACTTTCTGGTGTTGTGGATCTAAAACCTGTCATCAAGAAGTGTTTCTTAATGACATTTCATTGTAATTTTGGTAATGGTACTCTTCCTTAGCTCACTCTGACTGCCCCATGAGAAGGGATTGGGCTCAATTTCAAGCTCTTGATAGTTTTTATGTTCTCCCCATCTGTTTACTATTTGTTCTCCCATCCAAATACATCTCCTGCTTGTGCAGTGCAATACAGCAAGAATACAATGCACACTTGTAACACCCATACCTGGTGTAGTGCTGTGCAGACCAATGTCACCACAAGAAAAAAAAAAAAGTAGGATAATGGCATTTTTATGTAGAAGAACAGACATCCAAAGCATGCTGATGTCACACGTGTAATTACGTCCAGAGCACAGAGCTACTAGGCCTCATTCATCCTTCCAGTTCCAAGATAATGTCATGTATGGTTTCTCATGCTACTTGTGTCCAGATGCCCAAAGGGAGGGCAAGCAAATTGCCACACTGGGGGAAGCTATTTGGTGGCAGTGTTGAAAAAGCCAACTGGAGGTGGCCACTGGAATCAAACATGTTTAGGTCAGAGAGTAATTCTAATACCTTACTTCTTTTGGTCTGGTGCTTGTGTGCTCAGCCAGATTGGGCAGTACACACCTATGGTACCTGCCAGCATGTGGCTATCAAACAAGTTGAGCAACTGGAGTTAGGAGTGCCAATGTGGTGGATGGTATACAAACATTTGTGATGTTTAAGTAGTTTTCCTATTATGTAAAACAGTGAAAGTAAAGTAATCTTAGTTCACTGGAAGAAATTCTGTGCCCGGACCACTGACAAAGTATTACCCACTTGATGCTAAACCAGCAGCTGGAGGTAAGTAAGGATGTTGATGATTTTTTATTTCATTTAATGTCACAAACTTCCCCCTATTGGGAGGCTAGGATGGTGCCCGTTACAGTGGATTTTGTAGCATGGAATTTAATGAACCTTAGTTCAACTTGCTCCAAACAGGGCTCCAATTGTCATCATCTTGACCTTTGCTGCAAGTAACGTCGCCCTAACCCACTTGGCTAGTGAGCATCCACAGATATTGATGGATATTTAAAATATATAAGGAGATTATTCTCTGACATCCATCTCCTAGAACTACCACTTACAGATAACTATCATTATTCCTATTTAAAAGGTTAAGCATGCAATGTACTGCAGGAAAGAAAATTATGACATTCATTCCTGACAGAAAGCTCATAACATACCAAATTTCCCATCCAGGTGAGGATATCCTGTTCAAGTTGATTCATAATCATGGTTTCGTCTGTTTCCCGTCCCCCAAACCTGGCATAGCTGTGAACATTAGGATGAGCTGCACTAATCACAACACAGTACTGAAAGCACGAGGATTGAATGATATCTCGTAGGATGTCCTTCTTTGTGTTGTGTATAGCAGAACTAATGAGGAACACTCCTTTTGTATCATCCTGCCCTCCACACTGAAATAAATAAATAAATTAATAAAAAAAAAAAAAAAAAAAAAAAAAAAAAAAATCAATAAAAGATTGTATTTTGTTGGCAACATTCAGTGCTTCTATACTTGGGGACAATACTGCACTGAAATGGTGTTATCAGACAAGTCGTAAAGGAAAGAGTTAAGGAAGGTAAAAGAATAGAGGAAGAAGAGATCAGCATTCTTTGAGGAGATTAGCCTCCAATCATGAAAGAATGCAGCATGACTTCGTCTGTAGAGATGGCACTTAAGTCCCTAAAATATCAACTGCATTAAACATGTGCAATCAATATTCCATATAGGAAATGATATAAATATATACTTAAGGATATTTAAGGGTTTATCATATATATATATATATATATATATATATATATATATATATATATATATATATACATACATATATATATACATATATATATATATATATATATATATACATACATATATATATATATATATATATATTTATATATATATATATATATAATGATAAAACCTTAAATATCTGTACTCATATATTGAGGTATCTATATATATACACACAAATTCAAAACATTATATCAGATGTATCCATATAACATTAAAACCTTTCATATATCACATTTTCACATCAATAACAAATATGTGACTCAAACCTCAAAAGAAGAGAATTCCTTGACATCACTAGCTTTTGCATTTACAAGTCTCACCAGTCCCCCATGCCAATGTAAACATTCTGCAATGCCTTCATCTAGGAATACCACAGCATTCTTCACTTTCTTGAGAGCTTCAGTCCACCATGCCTCAGACACATGGTAAGGACTTGCAGCTTGCATTCTGAAATGAATAACATACTCCAGTAGTGACATAATAATAATAATAATTTTATTTGGCATTGAATCAATATACATGAAGTGCAGATAACAAAAAGAACAGTTCGAAATAACAATTACATATGGTGAGGATATCACAAAAAAACATGTAAGCTTATTTCCATTATGGTCTTCAAGAACCCATATGCAGCAGCTAGCATATTCACATATATTTTGGGACTCCTCTCAGATAGCTTTGTTCAGTTGCATAAAAATCCTCACAACTGCACTAAAGGATTGAATATACTTATAAAACAGGAGGTGGCAGATTTCCATGAAAATGAGTGTTTAAGAAAAATTCGATTTTTTTTTTTATTGCATAAATACATAGTAGGGATCTTGCTCTAGATGCTGGTAAAGTGTTTTTATCGTACCGCCATTTTTAAAGGGTTTAAAGGGCCTACCCTCCCTCCCCCAGGCAGCCACATGCTGCGCACGACCATTGTTTACATACGTTTTGACCATATTTTACCCTATTTTTTTGCGTTTGATACACTCATAAAGTTTTCTCTTACGTCCGGCATGCACGTCCGGCATGTGGTGTGAGGAAGTTCAGCCTGCACGACTGGCAGTGGCCTGAGCCTTACAAAGTAAAGGACATGTACACGTTAGCTTGCCGCATTCACTAATTTGCCGTGTGAAATTCGCATCTATTTTTCAGTGAAGAGATATTTGAAGATATTAGCCATGCCTAAGCTATCCAAACAAAAGGCACACTTGCAGAAGATAAGAACGTCTACATTAGCAACTCAAGGGGAGAAAGAAAGAACCCCAGCATCAACTTTGTTATCACCACCTCCGCCACCACCACTAGTACTCCCTCCAGCAGCTCTCTCCCTTCCATCTACATCCACATCCTCAGCACCTGATCCTCTGTCCTCTACACCTATATCAGACAAGTTGTCTCTACGCAAACAACTGTTTGCTAACAAGTGGCTACAAGGATGCCTCCTTGTTGCAACACCTTGGGTTTAGAGTTTCAAACCTCACAGTGATGTCCCTGATGCAGCAAGAGCCTGTTCCAACACCAGAAAGGAAACCCAAGATTAGAAAGAGAGCTGGATCCCAGCAATCAGACTACCTTGCTGGGTCATTCTAGACCAAGAACTCAAACTTTGCAACAAAGAATGAGGTGGCGGCTTATGAGACCCTCACTTTGAGTGAATAATATCCTACACTGTAGGAGGGTACAAAGTGCCTGAGTTACTTGAAAGATGCAAAATCATCATGAAAATACAATGGAACCTGTTTTCAATGGGTCTTAGGAGGTCCAATGTAAAATTTAGTCAAACTAAGGGAAAAAAAAACCTTTAACACTCATTTCTGAAAAATGTAAGTTTTTGATACTCAAAGTCTATCTCCTCCCTCAATTTTCAACCGATTTTTGCATATGAGGTCTCTATTAATAGCTAGATAAATGACAAAAAATAAAATAGAGAGTTTTTTTGCATATGTTAAATAATTTTTTTTAATAACGTGTCAAAGTCAAAATTTTGCGTTTTTTTCGATAATTTTTTTTATATTTTTTTCCTCGGCGTTAAACAAAGATATTAAAAAAAGCTATTTTTTTTTTTTTTTATAAATGTAGAAGATTCTTTTGCTGTAAAATGAAAGACATCGAATAAAAATTGTAAGAGGAGATAGGATTTGAAAGAAGCCCAAAAATATGGTATTTTTTACGTTTTTTATTAAAAAATAAAAACCTACTCGTCAGATCTGAATAAAACTCATGCTGTGAAGGTTTCCTCAGACCTAGATATCACACAGAAAAAATCAGCAAGATCCTTCAGAAAAAAAGATTTTGGGCGGGGGGGTCCCCTTAAGACAGACTACTGACAACCACCACATGAAAATTCTGGAGATAATTAATACCCTTTTCTAATTGAGATTTGGATTGCCATACTTGTGAAAGTATTTGAAGTATTATTATCAAGTTCTCATCAACACCATCCCATATCATTGGTCATGGTCAGTTTAGCCGGGATTATCATAATCCAGGTTCCATAATCATTATGGAAGTATTAGATAATTAGTGCAGTATATCTATATATAATATTGGCTCATGCAGTGCATCCCTCTCTCACACTTGTTTTATTAATAGATCAAATGACCATAAATCCATTCACCATCTTCTCCATTACGGTCTCTCTTAGCAGATCTGACTGATGACCTCCTTATCTTATTACTAATAAAAAGAATGGTTGAGCATTGACATTGTTGATTGTGCACATCTGTAATTACCACGTAGTCCTTTCCTGCGATTTCCATGAAAATTTGTGCGTTGAGTGACTACTATGACACTCATTACAAGCGTCAGAAATGAATATTCCAGAGATTATAAACTCCCTTATTCAATTAATTTCTAAAAATATAATTGTTTCTTTAAACTTTAAATTAAAGCTTCGCAGCTTTCATCAGAAAGCTAGTCATAAACTATTTCTTACCTACCTCCCTTGTCTAACTGCAACAATTTTCATACAAATGTAAAAATTGTACTATATTTTATTAAAAGAACTTCAGTGCATAAACCATCACACACCTGACAGTATATTCAGTCACTTTTGTGACGACTACGAACTCTTCATGTTGACGTCTCGCCCTATCAAAACAATGTGTGGTGATGAACTGATAGTCCGTGTAACTGAGGGTCCACGATTCCACTATGACATTCAAATGTAGATGTTTGTACACCAAAAACTAGTTGAACATAGACTTAAAAATTGTAGTTACCATTCAGTATTCATAGATTCAGTGAAAAAGTCTAATAAGATTTTGATACACAATGAATATGCAACGTCATTTTTGTATTGTCATAGATATATTGTATATTGTGGTATTTTGTATATTGTTTTTTATTTTTATGTTGGTATTTTATATATTATATTATGATCATTCGAACTAAATTCGTGTCGAAGACTCCTCTAGTTAGTTATTTCACTCGTATCGCCTAGTTCTAGTAAATGTTTGTTTGTAGGCCTACTAGATGTTTTCTTATGTAAAGTTGTTATTATCAGTATCACTCTGGTATCGGTATTATTATTGCATCATGTTATTATCATTAGTTTAATTTTTGTTATAACTATTATTACTATATATTTTATTTGTTTAATAACTCAGGTGTCTTCAGTCTTTCCTTATCTAATGACCTTAGCTATATACATGAATTTTTCTTTCTCTGCATAATAAGTCATGTCAATGATTATTATTTCAAGTATTTATGATTTAACATGTTCTGTTCTTAGTGACATTACTTCTTGTTTAAATGTATTTGGATTCTTTGTTTTAGGATTACCAAGGTGGAAATAAGTGCCATGTGCTTTATTTTGTCATCCTTGCAATTTTATACAATGTATTTTTATATTTATGTACAGAATTAAGACAAGCAAACAAATATATACAAAACAGAGAATCGTGTAATAGATTTAAAGTCATAGCTCTATAGTTTTATTTTCTTTGTTTCCTGATAATTTGGTTTTCTTTGTTACACACACACACACACACACACACACACACACACACACACACACACACACACACTTCTTAGTTAATGATTAACCATACTAATGAGAAATTATTACGAAAGTATATAAAAATGTTAGATATATACAGAATTTCGAACGGTATAAGTTTCTTTTTTTCTCTCTTTTTTGTTTTAAAAAGATATGTATTCTTCTAAAGCTGTTTCTTGCAAAAAAAAAAAAAAAGAAATAATAATAATAATAATAATAAAAACAATAAAACGAATAACATCGACGTTATTGATTTTTTTCGCGTCCTGATGCCCAAGGCTGGGCCCCTGTGGTAAGTGCCAAACACGCAGTATTTTGGTAGAAGTTTATTGCGGAGATCTACACACAAGTAAGACAGGAAGTGATCTGTCACAAGCGAATGCTTGGGGGGCCTAGCTGGGCATAAGACGCGCCCGTGGCCTAGTTTCTGTTACATTGTTGCTAGGCGGGAAAAAGATTGGGCAAAACAATACATACTAACATATCTAGGTATATACATAGAAATATACAGCAACAAGAGAACAATTACATATAATGATGAATATGCATGCAAAATGGTTAAGGGTAACATATATTTAGTTCCTTAATTCTACGACGTGTACAATTGGCATAGACGCATACGCGTTTAGCGTACGCCTAATGACGCATATATATTCGGTTATATAATTATGTATAGGGCACTTATATTGTAATGACTACATAGGCTTACTTATACAAAACATTTACAATAGATATATGATGATATTAAGTACTCGAGTATAATAAAGAAGTATGACATATACATTAAAGGAGATACATATACAATGAATATATACAATAATTAAGTAAGAAAGGGCTTGGCTACACCCCTAGCATTCGCTGGTGACAGATTGTTTCCGGCCATACTTGTGTGTAGACGTACGCAATAAACTCCCACCAGAAAGTACAGTGTGTTTGGCACCTACCACAAATTTATATGTCTTACTTACTTGCTTACTTAGATTTACTTGGAGATGTCTAGAAGACCTCTTCACAGCCACGGTGATCCGCCACTGTTACCATTCCTGGCGTCCAATTCCTTTAAGGCCACCTGTTCTGGTATGGTTTTTGTTGACCGGCATCCAGCAGTGTAGCCTGGTGCAGGTGGTTCGTCTGGTACCGATGATAGGAACTTATCAAGTCCAGCCTTGAGTCTGTCCACTGTACAGTCGGTGATGTCTCTTATATCCCTCGTGAGGGGATTAAAGATCTTTGGACCCTCATGGCACCAGTAGGGTCTTGATCCTTTCAGGAGCTATGGATGGTATGGTTTTCCTTGTTATCTTCCTCCCTGATCTTTCAGTGCTGTAAGGCTGCAGGGAATGGGATGCTGGATTAGGTAATCTACCTTTCCTTTAATCACCTTCCACATGTAGATGGCACGATACCGGTCTCTTCTTCGTTGTTGAGAGTAGATTTCCAACTTTTTGAGACGTTCCCAGTAGCTTAAATCCCGCATTCCTCTGATCTGCCTGGTGTAAGACCGTTGGACAGCCTCCAGCCGCTGAATTTATCCCCGTTTGTGAGGGGACCACAGCTGGCTACAGTAGTCTAAGAGTGGCTGTATCATGGTATTCCAAAGGGCCAACATTATTTTGGGTTCTCTGGTAGAGAAGGTTCTGAGTACCCAGCCTGTCATCCCTCTTGCTCTTTTCACAGTTTCGGCTATGTGGTGATGAAAGGTCCAGTCTTCTCCCAGACGTACCCCCAGGCATTAAGCGGTCTGTAGTGCGCTGATTTCATGCCCTCTTTCTGTGAGTAGTTTTGTGTCAGTTTTTATTTCTTGATGTTGGCCATGTTGCAGTTTTTCAAACTTTTCTTCATTGAAGACCATATTATTTCTTGAGGCCCAGGCATAGACAGTATCTAGATCTCTCTGGAGGTTAGGTACATTTTCGGTACCGGTGATTGGCAAACTCAAACTGGTGTCATCGGCAAATGTAGAGTGGCTAGAGCCATTCACTCCCTCATTTATGTCCCCCATATATATCAGGAAAGAAGTGTGGAAGGAGTGAATATGAGGGGGCGTCCTAGGATGAGATGGATGGATGGGGTGAAAGGGGCTTTGCAAAAGAGAGGAATGTCTGTGGAGGAAGGATGGGAGAGGACAGAAGATAGGGGTGAATGGAGAAGGGTTGTGTATAGATGAGGCTGTGATGCATGAGGGGGAGTGGGTGGGGGAAGGGGGGGTGAGGAAGTATGAACAAAAAATTGACGCAGCCCGAAGGGATTTCTCTTTTTCTGCATGAGGGGACGGAGAGGGGGGGTCACCGAATTTATGAAGCGGCCTTGCTGTGGATGTGCTGTGTCTTGCGACACTGCTTCTGACCCAGGGCAGTGGACAGGATGCAGGATGACCCGTCATCCGGGAGGTGCCAAGATGGGAGGGAGGGAGAAGGGTGGAGGGGAGTGGAATATATGGGAAATGAAATGGGTGGGAGTGATTTCTATGCCTTTTTCTTTTTGGCTACCCCCCGTGTAAGGGGGAAAAAGCCTTTGGTATATGTATATATCAGGAATAGGAATGGGCCCAATACAGAGCCTTGAGGTACACCGCTGATCACCTGTGCTTTTTGTGATTTGGTCCCTCCTACCGAGACTGTCTGTAGGTGTCCTGTGAGAAACTCATGGATCCAAACATCCAGTTTCCCTGTGATGCCGAGGTCCTTGAGTTTGTGTAACAGTATGCCATTATCTACCTTATCAAAGGCCTTTCCAAAATCAAGGAACACTACATATATATTCTTCCCCTCGGCCAGGTTGTGTAGAACCCAATCATGGTGAGCTAGGAGCTTTGATAAACAGGATCTTCCTTTTCTGAAGCCGTGCTTGTGGCACATGTGTCTATGTCTGGGTATTTAATATTCCCGCGCGCATGGCGTGATCATGATAGACACCCATAGGCATACGACACACATACATTTGTAAACACATGTCAGGATAGGAGACACTTTTCCCATGTGTAACGGAGCATACGGACTATGTATGATAGATGACCTAGCTAGGACAATTTAGTCTAGGATGCTGTTGTATATAGCATCTATTACCTTTGCCACGGTGACGCCATGACGTCACGGCATAGTTCCCGCCAACGCAGTTGGACCAGAGACACTATGGTGATAAGATCCTGCCGGGCCAGTGGACGTGAACTATTTGACATTAGTGCTGTACAATATTCATTGTTTTATATTGATAGGGCTCCCTTTATGTATCCAAGCCTATGTATGCAGAGTACTTATTAGATATAGAAACCTACGTATATATTTTTATACCCTAGCACTCTGGGTACTTTATGCATGCCAATACTCGGCCGCTCATGCATAACAGTGCTGGTTGTCATTGAATAGTTGGTTGTCCTCCATGTACTTCACTATTTTGTTGCAAACATTCTTTTCGAAGATCTTGATCAGGTGTGATGTTACAGCAACTGGCCTATAGTTTTTAGGGATGCATCTAACTCCACTCTTGTATATTGGGGACACCGTGGCAGTTTTGAGAAGCTCCGGGATTACTCCTGTGTCTAGGGACCTTCTCCATAGTCTGAGCAGCGGTTTTGCCAGGGAGTTTCTACAGTTCAGGAGTAGCATGGCTGGTACTCCATCAGGTCCAGCAGCTGCATTTGGCCTCAGTTCTTTTATTGTTGATTGTATGTCTTCCGCTGTGAAGTCCAAGTTGGTGATTTGCCGCTGGTTAGGACTCTCCGCAAAAAATTCTCCTGGGTTGTGTACAATTTTATGCTGACATGTGGAGCTAAAGACACTGTTATATTGTTGCAATAACAGGTCACGGGTTGCAGCAGTATCCTTTCCTATGATCCCTGTGGCATTTTTCAGTGGACCAATTTGTGTCTGTTTTGGAGTATCTTTCGCAGTAACTGAAAAAGTATTTGGGGTTATGCTTAATTTCATTTACTGCCTGGTTTTCCTCTCGTAATCTTTGGTCCGTGTGGGATTGCAATATATTTTCTTAAATTCTTTTTATTT
This sequence comes from Oratosquilla oratoria, assembly GCF_046742065.1. Taxonomy (NCBI): domain Eukaryota; kingdom Metazoa; phylum Arthropoda; class Malacostraca; order Stomatopoda; family Squillidae; genus Oratosquilla; species Oratosquilla oratoria. The sequence goes on along the minus strand of NC_134783.1, from coordinate 22,281,357 downwards.
TTTCTGAATTGCTGTTTTGCTTATGTCACTATGTGTTTTTGAGAGCTGTTTGTTGAGCTTCGTTCTTTTCCTCATTAGTATTCGCCTATCTCGGGGTATGTTGGCGTGGCTATTTCTCTGGGCTTTTCTTTTTGGGATGTATAGGTGGCATAGCTCTAGTAGCTTGTCAAGTAGGACTTGAAGCATAGTGTTGGGGTCCTCATCCTCCATATTTTGATCCCAATCAATGTCTTTGATGTGTTTATTAACTTTAACCCACTCAATATGTTTGCTGAAGAAGTTATATGCAGAGAAGGGTGATGTATCTGAGCTGTTATTTTCTGTTGTCCCCGTCATATTTTTCTTGTACGCCGAGTTTATCATTATTAATTTGTGATCGGAGAATATGGTTTCCTCCGTACGGTAAGCAGTCACGAAGTCATGGATGTTTGTGAAGTGCAAGTCCAGGATGTTATTCACTCTGGTGGGTGTTGTTATTTGTTGAGCAAGGAGGGTTCTTTCAGCCATTTCTAGTAGGGCTCTTGCTTGTACTTGATCCTCATGTGTGCTTCCTGAGATAATACCCTCTGGCCACTGGATGTTTGGAAAATTGAAGTCTCCGCACAATATAATGTCTGGGGTGGGAGGTGGGTAATCTTCCAATGTCTTTGCCACCTTGTCCAGTGCTAATTTCAACTTTTGTGGGGAACACCTAGGTGGCCGGTAGCAGTTTATGATTATCAAGTCTAGGTAGGAGACATGGACACCTATTAGTTCTACATGGCTGTCTGAGATAGTTAAGATTTGTTTTGTACCTGGGAAAAGGTCATTTCTTATGTAAAACACTCCACCATGACTCCTACCATCTCTGTCTGCCCTGAAGGGGGTGTAGTTTTCTATATTAATTTCAGCATTTTTTACTTCTCTGTGTAGGTGGGTTTCTGTGAGGGCAATAAACATGGGGTCCTCTAGGGCTGCTAGCTCTTGTAGGAATGGTACTTTTGTTTGATTTGATTTAAGATAAAAGCCCTGTATATTGCCCATGATGATGTTTTCTAGTGGGTGCGAGCCATGGGAATTGCTGACCCATCTGGTTGGGTAGCACTTGTTGTGGCCAGCCTGTCTTGTTTGTGTCTCTCATGATGTTCGAAAGGAGCATTCCTTGGGCTGTCACGGTTTTGGTCAAAATCTCCATGCTGGACTGCATGCCTTTCATTAATTCTAAAAAAAATTGAGTCCCTGCGGAAGTTCTGGGATATTTAAATTTGGTGGCTGTTGTGTGTTGGGATTTGCCCTAGTTCGCTCTTGTGCTTCCTTTGTCCTTGGTGTCTGTTTGTTGTCGACTGTTTTGTTGTTTCTCCTTGTGCCCTTGATGTGAAAATATTGACAAGCGTCGTTGAGGCATTCACGTCTAGCAAATGAATTTTTGCAGAACCCTGGGTGGAATTTATTACAGTTTTCCCCCTTCTTGCATCCACGCTTGCCTGTGGTCCCATGTTCCACAAGTCTTTGACAAGCATTTAATCTATTTTCGAACAGCGGTCAGGTCCATATGTTACTATTATCATCAGATGATATGTTATTTTCTAGGTAATCTATGGGAATTAAGAATCGTCAGAAACAAATAGATTATCTTGACATTTGCTTTTCGGATTTTTAAAGACCGATATACGTCTATCATTTACAAAATTACTCGAAGTGCTACCTCTGTCACTGAGGATAATCCGCCAATGAGGTCATGGCACGTAAACAATGATATCGGACTTTATTATTTTCGAAATTAATTACATACTGCGACAACTCGCATTGTTAGTTATCCCACTATTTTCTTCAATTACAATTTGATATTATTATTACTTCTTACTGTTCTTTAAGCACTTTGATCACCAGTCCATCATACATTGTCCTGGATAACGTGTTGGACTCATGATTGACAGCTAGTACCCTCCCGGATGAGAGCTCCGAGCTCATATATGATCGATCTATGGGTAATGATGTGACCTTATACGCACACAACTCCCCACACATGAAAATTGGAGTAACGGCCCGCAGCGCAGCGATACTGAAGTTATTTCAGGCCTGGGTGGGATTTGAACTCGGACCGCTGGGTTAGCAGTCGCGGACGCTACCACTGCGTCGTCTAGGAGAACTTAAAAAGTGTTTCAATTCCCGCTCGTCTGAACAAAACTTAAATCTATCACTTGACATTGGTACGGGTGTTGTATAATGAATTACATTGTACTGTATTTTGTCACCGACAATTCACCAGCGCTTCTGTACGAACAAGAGGTGAAGAAGAACAACTGGACTACAGAATGCGACAGAAACATGTCGTGAATACAGGGTGCACCTAGAACATATGGTGTGCCCAGAAACAGAGGGGCATCGCCGTCACTTCAGCCGGTTTCGAGTTAAGCACGTATACTACAATAAAATGAAAAATACAAAAATTTGAGAGGGCTTTTCTCATAAAAACTATACTATGGCTGGGATACCTTTCTGTTTCTAGACGCCACATATGACACACACAAAACATTCTATCCCCCAATTTCCCACTTTTTTTTGGGGGGGAGGGGGGGAGAGAGACAATAACTCAGGCAATCCCAACTTATGTGTTCGTGATTATGTCAAGCGTGTAACCGTTTTCATTTACCTGGTGATAGTTCCAGCGGTGGCGGTGGGGGGAGAGGGGGTGGGGGAGAGAGGGTGGGGGAGAGGGGTGCCTCCTTTGTAATAAACAACAGACAACCCGCGTTTCCTTCCACTTTATCATGGAAGAAAAAAATAATAATAATGATAATGATAGTTATAATTTATAGTAAGGATGATAGAATGATAGTAATACAAACATACATACATACATACATACATACATACATACATACATACATACAAATGCCAAAGGCTTTTTCCCCCTTACATGGGAGGTAGCCAAAACATAAAGGCCTAGAAACCACTCCCCCCCCCATTCCATCCCCAACATACTCCACTCCCTTCTACCCTCTTCACCTCCCTCTTATCTTAGCACCTCCTGGATGACGGGTCATCCCTGCATCCTGTCCACTGCCCTGGGTCAGATGCAGTGTCGCAAGACACAGCACATCCACAGCAAAGCCGCTTCATTAAATCGGCGACCCCCCTCTCCGTCCCCTCGTGCAGAAAAGGAGACGACGGGGAGAAATCCCTTCGGGCTGCGTCAATTTATTTCTCATACATACTCCCTCAAATGCATGGTGGTACATTATGCCTACATATATTTATTTTGAAGGTTAACATGTGCAATGCATTTGGTTCGGCAAAGTTAAGTTCGGCAATTCTAATCTGCTTCAGTGAATTCGCTGCTGCAAAAGGGTTAAATTAATCTAATCTCGATTATCACACACAAACACACACACACACAAAACACGGCTCGACAGAGTAGTGATACTGTTCGCAACCGCTAATCCAGTGGTCCGAGTTCGATTCCCACGTAGGGCTGAAACAATAGCATCGTTGTACTAGGAGCCGGTATTCCAACACTCATGGGCAAATAGTTGTGTGTGTGTGTGTGTGTGTGTGTGTGTGTGTGTGTGTGTGTGTGTGTGTGTGTGTGTGTGTGTGTGTGTGTGTGTGTGTGTGTGTGTGTGTGTGTGTGTGTGTGTGTGCGTGTCCGTGTGTGTGTGTGTGTGTGTGTGTGTGTGTGTGTGTGTGTGTGCGTGCGTGCGTGTCCGTGTGTGTGTGTGTGTGTGTGTGTGTGCGTGCGTGTCCGTGTGTGTGTGTGTGTGTGTGTGTGTGTGTGTGTGTGTGTGTGTGTGTGTGTGTGTGTGTGTGTGTGTGTGTGTAAGGCGACAGCATTACCCACAGATCGGGTTTGTATGAGCTCTGAGCTCTCATTCGGGAGGGTGATAGCTGACGATCACAAATCCAACACGTGATCCAATACCGTGGTGGTGAATCACACATAAAAAAAAAAAAAAAGCAATTGAATTATAATGTAATAACCACCCTTCACCTTGTTTCAGGAATCACTACAGAAAATCGTAAATCCACAATGAAAATTCATCCTTGCCATTGCTAGATTTTGCAGGTTTTAATTATATAATCGTTAGAAATTCCATAAAAATCGTCATAAGTGAATAACCATCACTAATAACTAGACAAGCGTTGCAGCAAAGAACCTGACGAAGACCTAGTGGTCATAAAGTGTGACAAAGTTTGTTATATATTCTGTTAATGAATTCTATTTATTTATTCATTTATTTATCTACTTGTCTGTAGATTTATGTATTTGTTTATCCATTTATTCATGTTTGCATAATGAAAGTGTAAAGAACTATACATTGTCAAAACAGTCTCCATCCACCGTGACCTGGTCGAGACCTCATTCTCGGTCACCTGAGGTCACGGCCGTCCAATGTGTGTCAGCGAGATGGGTTTTGCCCTGACGACCCTCGATCCTTCGAGGCCTCCGGAGGGCGTCGCCAGTGAGGGAAGTCTTCGACCGCGCGTCTTCAGCGACCTCTTCAATAAACGACATTCCGTCAAGGATCTATCCCCTTGCCGGCTAGCGCCCTCGAATTGGAAAAGGGCTGTCTTCATAAGCTTGGATCGAGGTTGGCAGTGGATCGTCGGGTCCTATTAGCTCGCACCTCAGAAGCCCGCCGGGGGATCAACCTCTTCAAGTGAGGTAACGGCGGCGTCGTTGGAAGATGGGTCTCATAAGCCCTGACCTTCGGCCGCCTTCTTCGAGAATGGATCTCCTGTGCCGACCCGGGAGACTTCAGGATCGTCCAAGGCACCGTGCAAGTGGCGGAAGCCGGGTATCATTAGCCCTGACCGCAGTGCCTCCGTTGGACAGGAATTCTTCGGCTCTTGGCTGGGTGCCACTGCCCTTACTGAGACCAGGCCGTCGGGAGCTTCTTGGACAGCCTGAGGACGCTGGTCTATACTGGATATGGGTCTCATTAGCCCAGACCAATATACACCCTGATGGAATCGAAGGTTCCTGAAGAGAACTGGAGGCGTCGAAAGAAGATTTTTTTCACTCTCAGATCCCCCACGCACACGTACACAAACACACTCACACATACACTCACACACTCACACATACGCTCTTATACATACACACACATTACACGTATACACGCATACACACACATTACACGCACAAATGTACACTCACATTGCACACACATACACATTACACATATACTCACACACATAAACATACACATACACTCACACACATACATATACACGCACACACATACACATACACGCACATACATACACATACACGCACACACATACATATGCACGAATGGGGTTTCCCTCAGCTGAATAAAAACACCTGACTATAGCAAAAAAATATATGTGATTCACCATGGTCTCGGATCACGTGTTGAACTCGTGATCGACAGCTATTTCCCCTCCCGGAAGAGAGCTCAGAGATCATACGAGTATATGACCGATCTATGGGTAATGCTGTGACCTTACACGCACACACACACCCAACTCCTCACCCACGAGAATTGGAGTAACGATTCACAACGCAGTGATCCTGAAAATTTTCCATCCCTGGGCGGGATTCAAACCCGGACCGCCGTAGTGGTAGCCGGGAACTCTACCAACTGCGCCATCGAGTCGATGTACCTAGTTGTATTTTGCGGGAAGGGGAGCTATGCTCGTGTGTCCCGCCATTGTATCTCGCAGTGTCTAGTTTGCTTTTAAACTCATGAATGGTTTTTGCTCATACTATTTCATTGTCCAGTTTGTTCCAAGTGTCCAAAACTCTACGTGGAAAACTGTTTTTCTTCAGTTCTCTTCTATAGCTATGTTTTTTTATTTTCTTTCGATGTCCTCTTGTGTTTCTCTTGTCGCATTTGTATAGACATATTATGTGTATATGTATGTCTGTGATACATACGTGCATGTATGTATTCATGTATGTACATTTGTACATATATGAATACATACAATCCCAGACATAAACATAAGGATGAACAACTATATTCAGTGTAGAATCAATAGCTTTAAAGAAAATAGGTATGTGCTACAGAGAAAACGAAAGAAATTAGTTGTGTATAGGGGAGACTATATTTTGGTATCAAAGATAAAGTTGATACCAAAATTCCTATTCATTTATTTATTTGAATGCCTTTCCATATACTTATTTAGTTATATACATACACATACATACATACATACATACATACATACATACATACATACATACATACATACATACATACATACATACATACATACATACATACATACATACATACATACATACATACATACATACAAAGTGAAAACAGGAACGGATTGCGAATCACTACAGGAAGACCTGAATAAGGTTTGGAAGTGGAGTCAGAAATGGGAAGTGGACTTCAACATTAAGAAGTGTAGCATAATGGAGTTCGGAAAAAGTAAAAATAGAATATCAGGACAATATAAAATTGGAACTAAGGAGGTAAAGAAAGTGGGATCTGAAAAAGATCTGGGAGTAATTATCTCAAACGACTTGTCCTTTGATAAACAAATAAACAAAATTGTCGGAGAATCCTATAACTTGCTAAAATCAATGAAAGTGGTATTTACCTATTTGGATGAAAAAATTATTAAAAAAACATTAGGCGCACTGATAAGGCCTACACTAGAATATGTGACGACATTGTGGTCACCCAATACCAAAAAGAATATAAAGAAAATTAAAAGAATCCAGAGAACAACCACAAAAATGGCTCCAGGACTTTCAAACTTGTCATATGAAGATAGACTGGCTAAACTGGAGTTACTGACTTTGGAGCAAAGAAGAGAGAGAGGCGACCTACTGAAAATCTATAGAATCATGAAGGGTACAGAAATATTCGGTAGAGAAGACTTGTTAAATTGGGACAAGAGAAACACAAAAAGACATGGAAAGAAACTCAAAAAAGATAGTTACAAGAGATCTGAAGAAGAACAGTTCTCCACACAGAGTGATGGACACTGGAACAAATTAGCCGAAACAATAGTGTGTGCAAAAACCATTCACGAATTTAAGAGCAAACAAGACACTGCGAGATACAAATGCGGGACACTACGAGCGGAGCTTCCCTTCCCGTAAAATACAACCAGGTAAACACACACACACACACACACACACATATATATATATATATATATATGAAGAAAGTATACGCTGGACTCGTCGTTTGCCAATTTATTCCGACGTTTCGAACCCTGTCCGGGGTTCGTCTTCAGGGTGATACAGTGGTAGCAATAGGAAATCAATATAAAGGGGGTCTCCCTCGTACACTGGGACAGGTAACCCCGGTAACCTGTCCCAGTGTACGAGGGAGACCCCCTTTATATTGATTTCCTATTGCTACCAATGTATCACCCTGAAGAAATCAATATAAAGGGGGTCTCCCTAGTACACTGGGACAAGTAACCCCGGTAACCTGTCCCAGTGTACGAGGGAGACCCCCTTTATATTGATTTCCTATTGCTACCACTGTATCACCCTGAAGACGAACCCCAGACAGGGTTCGAAACGTCGGAATAAATTGGCAAACGACGAGTCCAGCGTATACTTTCTTCCAAAAATGGTTCCTGGACTCCAGCTATCTACGAATACATACATATACATATATATACATATATATATATACATATATATATATATACATATATATATGCAAAGTAGACCGCTGGGAAAAAGAAACTAACAAAGCAGAGCGCTTTCGTATATTACATTCAGTGCAAAAAGTACTTTTTGCACTGAAGATGTAATATAGAAAAGCGCTCTGCTTGGTTAGTTTCTTTTTCCAAGTGGTCTACTTTACATAAGTGAACATACGTACCCGTGTTCTTAATACATACATACATACATATACCAAGGCTTTTTCCCCCTTACAAGGGAGGTAGCCAAAAAGGGAAAGGCATAAAAACACTCCCACCCATTTCATCCCTAAATACACTCCACACCCCTCCCACCCTCCCTCTCATCTGAGCACCTCCTGGATGACGGGTCATCCCTGCACCCTGCCCACCGCCCTGGGTCAGAAGCAGTGTCGCAAGACACAGTACATCCACAGCAAGGCCGCTTCATTTAATCGGCGACCCCCCCTCTCCGTCCCCCTCTGCATATAAGGCGAGGACGGGGAGAAATCCCTTCGGGCTGCGTCAAAATTTACTCACACATACTACCCCGGCCCTCCTCATGCAGTCACAACATCATCCATATACAACCATTCTCCACTCACCTCTGTCTTCCGTCCTCTCCCTTCCTTCCTCAACAGACATTCCCCTCTTCCCCAAAGCCCCCTTCACCCCATCCATCCACCTCATCCTAGGACGTCCCCTCATGTTCACTCCCTCCACATCTGCCTTCCATACCTCTTTTACTAGTCTTTCTTCACTCATTCTTTCCATGTGTCCAAACTATCCTAATATTCTTTCATCAACCCTATCTCCCAAATCCTTTTTCACCCCTGTTCTCCTCCTCACCTCCTCATTTCTCACTCTATCCAGCCTAGTAACCCCCACCATACTTCTCAGACACCTCACCTCAAACACATTCAAACTCCTTCTCTCTTCTTCTCTTATATTCCACGTTTCTGCCCCATACAGTGCTGTTGGCACAATCACTCCTTCATACAGTCTCCTCTTCGCATCCATTCCCAAATGTCTATTCCTCATTACACTCTTTAAACCACCAAGGCATTTACTCGCTTCTCTCAATCTACATTCTACCTCCACCTTCACTCCACCTTTTCCTGCTACACTTGCACCCAAGTATCTAAAACTATCCACTTCCTCCAGTCGCTCTCCCTTAATCTTCACTTCCAGTCTACTGCCACTTTCACCCCTTGTACATCTCATCACCTTACTTTTATCCACATTTATCTTTAGCTTTCTTCTATCACATACTCTCCCAAACTCTGCCACCAGCTTCCTCAATCCCTCCTCTGACCCTGCCACAACCGCAGTGTCGTCCGCAAACAACAGCTGGCTCACCTCCCACTTTTCTCCATTTTCTTTAACCATCTCCAATCCCTGACCCACTACCCTAGCATTCACCTCTCGCACCACCCCATCCATGTATAAGTTGAACAGCCAGGGCGACATAACGCATCCTTGACGAAGTCCCACCTTTACTTCAAACCACTCACTCTCTCCATTTCTAATCCTAACACATGCTCTACTACTCTCATAAAAACTCTTGACAGCTCCCAAAAGCTTTCCTCCTATCCCATAAATATGCATAACCTCCCACAGTGCCTTTGTCTACCCTATCATAAGCCTTTTCCAGATCCATAAAAGCCCAAAAAACATCCTTCCCCTTTCCTATAGCTTTCTCACATATCTGTCTTACCACAAAGATCTGATCTACACAACCTCTACCTGTCCTAAATCCACACTGTTCCTCACCAATTACTCCTTCTGTTCCTCTCCTAATCCTCTCAATTAAGATCCTCCCATAAGCCTTCCCTACTACACTTAACAGGCTAATCCCTCTGAAACTACTACATTCACACTTGTCCCCTTTTCCCTTGTAAAGAGGAACTATACAGGCACTTCTCCAGTCCTCCGGTACTCTACCCTCTCTCCAGCAAACATTAAATAACCTCACCAACCAGTCCACCATCAATGAACCTCCCTTTTTCAGACATTCTGCATGGCATCCATCCAGACCAGGTGCCTTACCTACTCTCATCATCTTTACAACTGCCTTCACCTCATCCTTCCTTATTTCTCCTCCATTCTTCTCACTCATCACTCTCATTTTCTTCGCATTTCCCACTGCAGCTATCTTTCCTTCCCTATCCTCCTTCACATTTAAAAAATTCCTAAAATACTCTGCCCATCTTCCTCTTACTGCCATCTCTTCCTTAATCATCTCTCCATCTGTACCTTTTACCTTTTCTTCTCTACTTGAATCGTCCCCCCCCCTTCTTCTCTTAACTTCCTTTCAGATCATCTTTTTATTACTTTCAAAATTTTCTGACATACTCCTACCCCATTTCACATCTGCTCTCCTCTTTGCCTCCTTTACCTTTTGCTTTACTTCTCTTTTCTTTTCTTTGTACGTCTCATACGACTCCCCTGTCCTCTTTTATAACCAATCCGTGAATACTCACTTCTACTCTTCTACTACCTTCTTCGCTTCATCATCCCACCATTCACTACCCTTTCTTCTATTTCCCCCTGTCCTTCTTGTTCCACACACCATCATTGCACACTTTAAGACTCCCTCCTTGAACCATCCCCATTCCTCCTCCACACCCATCTCTGCTCTATCCTTTACTCCCTCCCACTCCTCCTTCAGCTTCTTTTCGTACTCCTTCTCCTTTTCCTTTTCATTCAAGGAGTTCACTCTAAGAAACTCCCTACCTTTTGTCCCTTTCCTCTTTCTCCATCTATCCTCCACTCTCAGCTTACCTTCCACCAAAAAATGATCTGATATTCCCCCACCCTCTCCCCTTAGCACATGTACATCCTTAACTCTTCCTATCATAATCCTATCTACCACTACATAATCCATCAATGCTCCATCCACTACCCTCTCCCCTGTGTACTTATGCTTGACTTTCTTCCGAAACACGGTATTTGCTATCATCAACTCTCTTTCTAGACACATATTACATTGACATTTCTTCCTAAACCCTCTATGCACTCATTTATATCTATCCAAAAGGCCTCCCTTTCTTCCATGCTCTTCTCACTGCCTGGCCCATATGCACTTACAAAGACCCACATCTCCTTTCCCAGTTATATATATATACATATATATATATATATATATATATATATATATATATATATATACTGTATATATATGCAAAACTGAATTGGTCCCAGTGAACAGAGATTCGAGTCCTTGGCTGTGCCAAATTTCAATTTCTGCATGTATGCCTCCTCAAGCTTCTCGATGTTGATGGCTTGTAATTAAACTGAATTGTGGTTGAAAAATGTGTATATATCTACTATAATAAAGTAGAAGCTTCTGTCTGTATGTTTGTTTGTTTGTTCACAAACTCCTCCAAGGTTTTTGGAGATAGACCCCCATAACTATATATAATCTGATACCCTATCACTCCAGGTACTTGGATAGCTATATTTCATTTCCAAAAAATATTATTTTGGCTAGGGTTAAGGGTTAAAGGGGTATGATGGGGTAACACGCCACTACTGTAGTGTCCCCTTAACACGATTGGCATTTTGTGACAAAAATTGCTATGATTAAACAAACCATTTTATGTGTTCATAAATATTTGTACTTGTGAAATTAATGTTCCTACAAACTATGATAGCCTTTGTAAAGGGAAAGCATGTAAATGTAGAATTATTGTATAATTTTACCAAATGTTTAAATATTGGTTATTTTTATTTTACTTTCTCGCGGGCGGTAATATACATCAGTTCAAAGATAATGAAATGTTGGTTGAATTCTTCTCTTTCGGCTGAATATATTCTATTTCCAAAGGGTGTCGCCCTCCTCAAATTTATTTTTTTCTTACTTTCTTAACATTTTATTTGTGTTACATTTTCCACTGAGTTATATTGATACGTGCAACTTTTCTCCACAAATCATATCAAAATTAAAATGATGATCATTTGCCCGCAGCAACGCGCGGGTAATTAGGCTAGTATATACATACATACATATATATATAATACATATATATATATATATGTGTGTATATATATATATATATATATATATTATATATATATATATATAAGCATAAAGCATATAAAAAATCATTTCCACACCCATCCAAGACCCTTCCCTTGCCTTGAAGTCCTAGAAGGTCTGGAAAGCTATTGAAGTCTGAATTTGCTGAACCCACCCTCATTCCAAGTTAAAAAGAATAAAATTCTCAATCAAATTAACATCAATAATGTTTCTCACATGTTACTGAAGATCCAATCTAAGTATTACAAAGACTTCTTTCCCGTACTGAGCCTTCTGGTCTTGAGGAGGTCGAGTCTTTCAAAAATTACGACAAATAAAGAGATTTATTCCAGTGAACTTAGTCGATCCAGCATCATACAGTAATTACCCTCAAATCCAGTATCCAATTCCTTTGCCGCACAAGGTGTGAAGGTAATTAAGGAGGCGTGTAGCTGCGGCCGAAGCCGTCTCCTTTGTTTTTGGGAACTGTTCACTGATGGGAATCGGAGAGAAGTTCGGGATAAATTCTCCTCATAGTTGTAAATCATCAGTTTGAGACTGAGATGAAAAATTGGTCATTCCAATGAACCTAAACCTTACAAAATTGTCTTAAAAAAGGGCTCCCTAGCTGCTTCTGCCTATTAGGGAGCCATTTTTAGTCCTACAGAGGCAACATTATTGTGTGTGTAGGTGTGTGTGTGTGTGTGTGTGTGTGTGTGTGTGTGTGTGTGTGTGTGTGTGTGTGTGTGTGTGTGTGTGTGTGTGTGTGTTCGCATGTGTGTGTGTGTCTGTCTGTCTGAGAGATTAGTTCCTGTCCTCTTCAGAGGATGGCTGACTGCTGCATCATCTTGTTGTTGTGCTATTTTAAGATCGATTCCCGCCAGGAGAGGTAGCAACTGAGCGAGAGTATATTCAGTCGCCCATAACTTTCTCACACTAACAGTAAATTCATCCTCTTTCCATTAACAAAAGTCAAAACTGTCCGGCCTCCTTTCACAATAAACTTAAGTATGAGAAGATTTACTCCACCTCTTCAAGTAAGGAGAGCAACTAGGCTGGTGACGTAGAAACAATCTCACAAATATAACAGACATAAGTTTATTGTTTCTTGCCAGAGCTATGGAAAGACCTTCAGACTAGTCACTGGGGTATGCAGCTTTCCAGTCAGTGAAGTTCAAGACAGTAATCACTACTACATTTTTGTCATAATCACTTATATTTTTCATTTTTCAGCTTTCAAGTAGTTCTGGAATTGCTGTAGACAACGCTGAGTTTGCAAAGGGATAAGGAACTTTTCCCCATTGATATGTCTGCAGTTAGCATCAATCACGATTTAGATTGGAGTCGACCCCTTGATTCTAGGTCAAATTACACTTCAGAAGATGGAACATTGGTTTATCATAAGTATCACTTCATGTTTTAGTAACAATTTATCTGAAGTCGAATAAAATCGAATAAATGGAAACCTAAGTTTTGAAGGTCCCCTTCTGTGACAACAATATACGCTTTGTAAGCTTCACACATTTCTCCAGATGCTGTCACAGAGAACTTCTTTGCTCTTGTTTTGGTGACTTGTCCATATATGTAACAGAATGCATCTGGAGAATGACTGCAGCCTCTTGGTGCCATTTCACCGCTTGTGATGTCTTCTCAGGTAGACAAAGCAGAACTGATTGGTGGTCTGCAACCCCCAACGTTTATATTGTCAAGCAATACTCTAGAATATTCTTAATCGTTCCAGAATGTGTTCCAGAATATTCTTAATCTTTCTAGAATATTTTGAACCGACTTTAGAATATTCCGAGTCATTATAGAAAATATTTGTAGATTCTAGAAAATTCTTGAATATTCTACATATTTCTACTGTATTCTTGAAAAAATCTGAATATTCCGGAAATGTTTACGTTGAATAGAATGTTCTGAAATGTTCTAGAAACTTCTGAAAAATTGTATAGCATTCTAGAACATTTGGGAAGATTTCTGAACTATAAGCAAATTCTTCTAAATATGAGAATTTTCTTTCTAGATCTGGTCAATTCAAGAATGAATGAATTTAAGAATGAAATTAAAAATCTTTAGAACACTTTATATGCTTTCTTAACTTGTCTTAGCTTATTTGCAACATTTCAAAAGCAATTAGATAGGCAATTGAGATTTTGCAAAAATACCAGGCATGAAAGCCATAGTAACCCATACTATAATGAAATAAGGCAAAAATGTAAATTCATTGTTCTAAGAAATAATAATAATAAAAAAACATAGGTTTAAGATCAAAATAAATATTTTCTATTTTGTTTAGATGGAAACAACTGGAAAATTGTGTGTTGGGGCTAAGGACAACACAAAAGCGAAGTTTTGTTAGTGTTATCTATGTATGTATCTCCTTCTGATAAAAAAACAAATCAATCCCTATCTGAAGATGCCTGAAGCACAGGGCAAAATTTTTAAATAGTAAGTTTCTTGAAATTTTCTGTAAATCATAGATTCTGTTGGCAATATGTTTTCTTTTTCCTCTCCTTTAGAGAAAGTGGCTTAGGAAATAAATAGATAAATAGATAAAAATAACCAGATAAGAAGGAGAGAAAAAAAGGTGATCAATATAAAGTTTTCTGTTAGTTAACAAAAATGTATTAAAGAAAACCTTCCCCAAAGTTTGATAACACACGCACGCGCTCGCTCGCACACACACACACACACACACACACACACACACACACACACACACACACACACACACACACACACACACACACACACACACACACACACGTACATTGCACTCACAACTATATGGTTATACCGACGTGAGTTTGCAGTTGGGGTGGGGGGAGGAGTGGGAAGGGGAGTTCGGGTCGAGGGTGGGGCAATGGAGGGGGAGGATGGTGGATGGGGGTGATAGGTGGATGGGCGGGTGGATGACACAGCGGTGGATGGACGGCTGTCCTCGCTGCCACTTTGTATCTCCACAACAAATTTTGGATAAAGTTTGAAGATGATATTCCGCTCATGAAGTGGCTCTGCTCTGCTGTGCGGGAGGCGGAGGGCTCCACTTGATGGCTGCCAGCCATTTAATTAGATACCAGACTCTTTGGCAGAGATTATTCTCATCATCATCATTATTGTTGTTGTTGTTATTATTATTGTTACTGTTGCTATTGTTAGTACTGTTGTTATTATTATTGTTGTTATCACTGTTGTTGTTATTACTGTTGTTGTTGTTGCTGTTGTTATTGTTATTATTGTTGTTATTTTTGTTGTTGTTGTTGCTGTTATTGTTGTTGTTAGTAGCATTAGTAGTATTAGTATTAGTATTAGTAGTATTGTTTTTACTATTACTAATATTATCATTATATTTTTTGTTATCACTATGATTATATTATCAATATTAGCATTATCATTATTACTATAATTGTTATTATTGTTATTATAATTAGTTTTGTTTTTATTATTCCCTTTTATATTATTTGAGAGTAGTAATCATTCATGAAAATATTTCGTTTATTTCTTTTGTATACAAATGCATACTCTGCAATAGTTTGGCATTGGAAACATGCAGGGCCTGAACATTCAAA